>NC_133921.1:1502500-1802500 GCF_964199755.1 Larus michahellis
TCAGAGCCGCAGTGAAACCAGGAACCACGTGGAGAAAGCACCCACACTGAAAGTGCCTGGAGGGAACATTGGGGCTTCTTCTCAGTGTCTCTGACATAGGGTTTCACTGTCCCGGGAAAGTCTCTGCTAACACCGTGCAGAGCGCTGTGCCCAATATACAGAAACGTCTTGCGGTATCTCCTACAGGGAAAGTGCCAGGAGGGAATTGCGGAGCTTGTTCTCAGTGTCTCTGAGAATTGCTCTGATTATCTGTGTGACCTCTTTGCTAAGACTCTCCAGAGAGCCGTCCTCAAAACAAACACACATCTTGACATATCTCCCACATTGATCGCAGTGTCTCCAGAAACGGCATTCAAGGAGCCAGGAGGTTTTCTCCCTACACTGTCCATTGAGTTGTCCTCAAAACCAATATACATCCTGCTATATCTCCCACATGGAAAGTGCCAGGAGGGAGAAGTGGGGATTATGTTTAGACTTTCTCGGAACTGCTTCAAATCAACTAGATATCTTTGTGCTGTAAATCTCCCAACAGCCAAACGCAAAAGCAGCAAACATCTCGCTGTATGTCCCACATCCAAAGTGCCAAGAGAGAGCTTGCTCTCCCTGTCTTTGAGTACTGTTTTCACTGTCCCGGTTACCTCTTTGCTAACATTCTCTTCAGAGCCGCAGTGAAACCAGGAACCACGTGGAGAAAGCACCCACACTGAAAGTGCCTGGAGGGAACATTGGGGCTTCTTCTCAGTGTCTCTGACATAGGGTTTCACTGTCCCGGGAAAGTCTCTGCTAACACCGTGCAGAGCGCTGTGCCCAATATACAGAAACGTCTTGCGGTATCTCCTACAGGGAAAGTGCCAGGAGGGAATTGCGGAGCTTGTTCTCAGTGTCTCTGAGAATTGCTCTGATTATCTGTGTGACCTCTTTGCTAAGACTCTCCAGAGAGCCGTCCTCAAAACAAACACACATCTTGACATATCTCCCACATTGATCGCAGTGTCTCCAGAAACGGCATTCAAGGAGCCAGGACCTTTTCTCCCTACACTGTCCATTGAGTTGTCCTCAAAACCAATATACATCCTGCTATATCTCCCACATGGAAAGTGCCAGGAGGGAGAAGTGGGGATTATGTTTAGACTTTCTCGGAACTGCTTCAAATCAACTAGATATCTTTGTGCTGTAAATCTCCCAACAGCCAAACGCAAAAGCAGCAAACATCTCGCTGTATGTCCCACATCCAAAGTGCCAAGAGAGAGCTTGCTCTCCCTGTCTTTGAGTACTGTTTTCACTGTCCCGGTTACCTCTTTGCTAACATTCTCTTCAGAGCTGCAGTGAAACCAGGAACCATGTGGAGAAAGCACCCACACTGAAAGTGCCTGGAGGGAACATTGGGGCTTCTTCTCAGTGTCTCTGACATAGGGTTTCACTGTCCCAAGAAAGTCTCTGCTAACACCGTGCAGAGCGCTGTGCCCAATATACAGAAACGTCTTGCGGTATCTCCTACAGGGAAAGTGCCAGGAGGGAATTGCGGAGCTTGTTCTCAGTGTCTCTGAGAATTGCTCTGATTATCTGTGTGACCTCTTTGCTAAGACGCTCCAGAGAGCCGTCCTCAAAACAAACACACATCTTGACATATCTCCCACATTGATCGCAGTGTCTCCAGAAACGGCATTCAAGGAGCCAGGAGGTTTTCTCCCTACACTGTCCATTGAGTTGTCCTCAAAACCAATATACATCCTGCTATATCTCCCACATGGAAAGTGCCAGGAGGGAGAAGTGGGGATTATGTTTAGACTTTCTCGGAACTGCTTCAAATCAACTAGATATCTTTGTGCCGTAAATCTCCCAACAGCCAAACGCAAAAGCAGCAAACATCTCGCTGTATGTCCCACATCCAAAGTGCCAAGAGAGAGCTTGCTCTCCCTGTCTTTGAGTACTGTTTTCACTGTCCCGGTTACCTCTTTGCTAACATTCTCTTCAGAGCCGCAGTGAAACCAGGAACCACGTGGAGAAAGCACCCACACTGAAAGTGCCTGGAGGGAACATTGGGGCTTCTTCTCAGTGTCTCTGACATAGGGTTTCACTGTCCCGGGAAAGTCTCTGCTAACACCGTGCAGAGCGCTGTGCCCAATATACAGAAACGTCTTGCGGTATCTCCTACAGGGAAAGTGCCAGGAGGGAATTGCGGAGCTTGTTCTCAGTGTCTCTGAGAATTGCTCTGATTATCTGTGTGACCTCTTTGCTAAGACTCTCCAGAGAGCCGTCCTCAAAACAAACACACATCTTGACATATCTCCCACATTGATCGCAGTGTCTCCAGAAACGGCATTCAAGGAGCCAGGACCTTTTCTCCCTACACTGTCCATTGAGTTGTCCTCAAAACCAATATACATCCTGCTATATCTCCCACATGGAAAGTGCCAGGAGGGAGAAGTGGGGATTATGTTTAGACTTTCTCGGAACTGCTTCAAATCAACTAGATATCTTTGTGCTGTAAATCTCCCAACAGCCAAACGCAAAAGCAGCAAACATCTCGCTGTATGTCCCACATCCAAAGTGCCAAGAGAGAGCTTGCTCTCCCTGTCTTTGAGTACTGTTTTCACTGTCCCGGTTACCTCTTTGCTAACATTCTCTTCAGAGCTGCAGTGAAACCAGGAACCACGTGGAGAAAGCACCCACACTGAAAGTGCCTGGAGGGAACATTGGGGCTTCTTCTCAGTGTCTCTGACATAGGGTTTCACTGTCCCGGGAAAGTCTCTGCTAACACCGTGCAGAGCGCTGTGCCCAATATACAGAAACGTCTTGCGGTATCTCCTACAGGGAAAGTGCCAGGAGGGAATTGCGGAGCTTGTTCTCAGTGTCTCTGAGAATTGCTCTGATTATCTGTGTGACCTCTTTGCTAAGACGCTCCAGAGAGCCGTCCTCAAAACAAACACACATCTTGACATATCTCCCACATTGATCGCAGTGTCTCCAGAAACGGCATTCAAGGAGCCAGGAGGTTTTCTCCCTACACTGTCCATTGAGTTGTCCTCAAAACCAATATACATCCTGCTATATCTCCCACATGGAAAGTGCCAGGAGGGAGAAGTGGGGATTATGTTTAGACTTTCTCGGAACTGCTTCAAATCAACTAGATATCTTTGTGCCGTAAATCTCCCAACAGCCAAACGCAAAAGCAGCAAACATCTCGCTGTATGTCCCACATCCAAAGTGCCAAGAGAGAGCTTGCTCTCCCTGTCTTTGAGTACTGTTTTCACTGTCCCGGTTACCTCTTTGCTAACATTCTCTTCAGAGCCGCAGTGAAACCAGGAACCACGTGGAGAAAGCACCCACACTGAAAGTGCCTGGAGGGAACATTGGGGCTTCTTCTCAGTGTCTCTGACATAGGGTTTCACTGTCCCGGGAAAGTCTCTGCTAACACCGTGCAGAGCGCTGTGCCCAATATACAGAAACGTCTTGCGGTATCTCCTACAGGGAAAGTGCCAGGAGGGAATTGCGGAGCTTGTTCTCAGTGTCTCTGAGAATTGCTCTGATTATCTGTGTGACCTCTTTGCTAAGACTCTCCAGAGAGCCGTCCTCAAAACAAACACACATCTTGACATATCTCCCACATTGATCGCAGTGTCTCCAGAAACGGCATTCAAGGAGCCAGGAGGTTTTCTCCCTACACTGTCCATTGAGTTGTCCTCAAAACCAATATACATCCTGCTATATCTCCCACATGGAAAGTGCCAGGAGGGAGAAGTGGGGATTATGTTTAGACTTTCTCGGAACTGCTTCAAATCAACTAGATATCTTTGTGCTGTAAATCTCCCAACAGCCAAACGCAAAAGCAGCAAACATCTCGCTGTATGTCCCACATCCAAAGTGCCAAGAGAGAGCTTGCTCTCCCTGTCTTTGAGTACTGTTTTCACTGTCCCGGTTACCTCTTTGCTAACATTCTCTTCAGAGCCGCAGTGAAACCAGGAACCACGTGGAGAAAGCACCCACACTGAAAGTGCCTGGAGGGAACATTGGGGCTTCTTCTCAGTGTCTCTGACATAGGGTTTCACTGTCCCGGGAAAGTCTCTGCTAACACCGTGCAGAGCGCTGTGCCCAATATACAGAAACGTCTTGCGGTATCTCCTACAGGGAAAGTGCCAGGAGGGAATTGCGGAGCTTGTTCTCAGTGTCTCTGAGAATTGCTCTGATTATCTGTGTGACCTCTTTGCTAAGACTCTCCAGAGAGCCGTCCTCAAAACAAACACACATCTTGACATATCTCCCACATTGATCGCAGTGTCTCCAGAAACGGCATTCAAGGAGCCAGGAGGTTTTCTCCCTACACTGTCCATTGAGTTGTCCTCAAAACCAATATACATCCTGCTATATCTCCCACATGGAAAGTGCCAGGAGGGAGAAGTGGGGATTATGTTTAGACTTTCTCGGAACTGCTTCAAATCAACTAGATATCTTTGTGCTGTAAATCTCCCAACAGCCAAACGCAAAAGCAGCAAACATCTCGCTGTATGTCCCACATCCAAAGTGCCAAGAGAGAGCTTGCTCTCCCTGTCTTTGAGTACTGTTTTCACTGTCCCGGTTACCTCTTTGCTAACATTCTCTTCAGAGCCGCAGTGAAACCAGGAACCACGTGGAGAAAGCACCCACACTGAAAGTGCCTGGAGGGAACATTGGGGCTTCTTCTCAGTGTCTCTGACATAGGGTTTCACTGTCCCGGGAAAGTCTCTGCTAACACCGTGCAGAGCGCTGTGCCCAATATACAGAAACGTCTTGCGGTATCTCCTACAGGGAAAGTGCCAGGAGGGAATTGCGGAGCTTGTTCTCAGTGTCTCTGAGAATTGCTCTGATTATCTGTGTGACCTCTTTGCTAAGACTCTCCAGAGAGCCGTCCTCAAAACAAACACACATCTTGACATATCTCCCACATTGATCGCAGTGTCTCCAGAAACGGCATTCAAGGAGCCAGGACCTTTTCTCCCTACACTGTCCATTGAGTTGTCCTCAAAACCAATATACATCCTGCTATATCTCCCACATGGAAAGTGCCAGGAGGGAGAAGTGGGGATTATGTTTAGACTTTCTCGGAACTGCTTCAAATCAACTAGATATCTTTGTGCTGTAAATCTCCCAACAGCCAAACGCAAAAGCAGCAAACATCTCGCTGTATGTCCCACATCCAAAGTGCCAAGAGAGAGCTTGCTCTCCCTGTCTTTGAGTACTGTTTTCACTGTCCCGGTTACCTCTTTGCTAACATTCTCTTCAGAGCTGCAGTGAAACCAGGAACCATGTGGAGAAAGCACCCACACTGAAAGTGCCTGGAGGGAACATTGGGGCTTCTTCTCAGTGTCTCTGACATAGGGTTTCACTGTCCCAAGAAAGTCTCTGCTAACACCGTGCAGAGCGCTGTGCCCAATATACAGAAACGTCTTGCGGTATCTCCTACAGGGAAAGTGCCAGGAGGGAATTGCGGAGCTTGTTCTCAGTGTCTCTGAGAATTGCTCTGATTATCTGTGTGACCTCTTTGCTAAGACGCTCCAGAGAGCCGTCCTCAAAACAAACACACATCTTGACATATCTCCCACATTGATCGCAGTGTCTCCAGAAACGGCATTCAAGGAGCCAGGAGGTTTTCTCCCTACACTGTCCATTGAGTTGTCCTCAAAACCAATATACATCCTGCTATATCTCCCACATGGAAAGTGCCAGGAGGGAGAAGTGGGGATTATGTTTAGACTTTCTCGGAACTGCTTCAAATCAACTAGATATCTTTGTGCCGTAAATCTCCCAACAGCCAAACGCAAAAGCAGCAAACATCTCGCTGTATGTCCCACATCCAAAGTGCCAAGAGAGAGCTTGCTCTCCCTGTCTTTGAGTACTGTTTTCACTGTCCCGGTTACCTCTTTGCTAACATTCTCTTCAGAGCCGCAGTGAAACCAGGAACCACGTGGAGAAAGCACCCACACTGAAAGTGCCTGGAGGGAACATTGGGGCTTCTTCTCAGTGTCTCTGACATAGGGTTTCACTGTCCCGGGAAAGTCTCTGCTAACACCGTGCAGAGCGCTGTGCCCAATATACAGAAACGTCTTGCGGTATCTCCTACAGGGAAAGTGCCAGGAGGGAATTGCGGAGCTTGTTCTCAGTGTCTCTGAGAATTGCTCTGATTATCTGTGTGACCTCTTTGCTAAGACTCTCCAGAGAGCCGTCCTCAAAACAAACACACATCTTGACATATCTCCCACATTGATCGCAGTGTCTCCAGAAACGGCATTCAAGGAGCCAGGACCTTTTCTCCCTACACTGTCCATTGAGTTGTCCTCAAAACCAATATACATCCTGCTATATCTCCCACATGGAAAGTGCCAGGAGGGAGAAGTGGGGATTATGTTTAGACTTTCTCGGAACTGCTTCAAATCAACTAGATATCTTTGTGCTGTAAATCTCCCAACAGCCAAACGCAAAAGCAGCAAACATCTCGCTGTATGTCCCACATCCAAAGTGCCAAGAGAGAGCTTGCTCTCCCTGTCTTTGAGTACTGTTTTCACTGTCCCGGTTACCTCTTTGCTAACATTCTCTTCAGAGCTGCAGTGAAACCAGGAACCACGTGGAGAAAGCACCCACACTGAAAGTGCCTGGAGGGAACATTGGGGCTTCTTCTCAGTGTCTCTGACATAGGGTTTCACTGTCCCGGGAAAGTCTCTGCTAACACCGTGCAGAGCGCTGTGCCCAATATACAGAAACGTCTTGCGGTATCTCCTACAGGGAAAGTGCCAGGAGGGAATTGCGGAGCTTGTTCTCAGTGTCTCTGAGAATTGCTCTGATTATCTGTGTGACCTCTTTGCTAAGACGCTCCAGAGAGCCGTCCTCAAAACAAACACACATCTTGACATATCTCCCACATTGATCGCAGTGTCTCCAGAAACGGCATTCAAGGAGCCAGGAGGTTTTCTCCCTACACTGTCCATTGAGTTGTCCTCAAAACCAATATACATCCTGCTATATCTCCCACATGGAAAGTGCCAGGAGGGAGAAGTGGGGATTATGTTTAGACTTTCTCGGAACTGCTTCAAATCAACTAGATATCTTTGTGCCGTAAATCTCCCAACAGCCAAACGCAAAAGCAGCAAACATCTCGCTGTATGTCCCACATCCAAAGTGCCAAGAGAGAGCTTGCTCTCCCTGTCTTTGAGTACTGTTTTCACTGTCCCGGTTACCTCTTTGCTAACATTCTCTTCAGAGCCGCAGTGAAACCAGGAACCACGTGGAGAAAGCACCCACACTGAAAGTGCCTGGAGGGAACATTGGGGCTTCTTCTCAGTGTCTCTGACATAGGGTTTCACTGTCCCGGGAAAGTCTCTGCTAACACCGTGCAGAGCGCTGTGCCCAATATACAGAAACGTCTTGCGGTATCTCCTACAGGGAAAGTGCCAGGAGGGAATTGCGGAGCTTGTTCTCAGTGTCTCTGAGAATTGCTCTGATTATCTGTGTGACCTCTTTGCTAAGACTCTCCAGAGAGCCGTCCTCAAAACAAACACACATCTTGACATATCTCCCACATTGATCGCAGTGTCTCCAGAAACGGCATTCAAGGAGCCAGGAGGTTTTCTCCCTACACTGTCCATTGAGTTGTCCTCAAAACCAATATACATCCTGCTATATCTCCCACATGGAAAGTGCCAGGAGGGAGAAGTGGGGATTATGTTTAGACTTTCTCGGAACTGCTTCAAATCAACTAGATATCTTTGTGCTGTAAATCTCCCAACAGCCAAACGCAAAAGCAGCAAACATCTCGCTGTATGTCCCACATCCAAAGTGCCAAGAGAGAGCTTGCTCTCCCTGTCTTTGAGTACTGTTTTCACTGTCCCGGTTACCTCTTTGCTAACATTCTCTTCAGAGCCGCAGTGAAACCAGGAACCACGTGGAGAAAGCACCCACACTGAAAGTGCCTGGAGGGAACATTGGGGCTTCTTCTCAGTGTCTCTGACATAGGGTTTCACTGTCCCGGGAAAGTCTCTGCTAACACCGTGCAGAGCGCTGTGCCCAATATACAGAAACGTCTTGCGGTATCTCCTACAGGGAAAGTGCCAGGAGGGAATTGCGGAGCTTGTTCTCAGTGTCTCTGAGAATTGCTCTGATTATCTGTGTGACCTCTTTGCTAAGACTCTCCAGAGAGCCGTCCTCAAAACCAACACACATCTTGACATATCTCCCACATTGATCGCAGTGTCTCCAGAAACGGCATTCAAGGAGCCAGGAGGTTTTCTCCCTACACTGTCCATTGAGTTGTCCTCAAAACCAATATACATCCTGCTATATCTCCCACATGGAAAGTGCCAGGAGGGAGAAGTGGGGATTATGTTTAGACTTTCTCGGAACTGCTTCAAATCAACTAGATATCTTTGTGCTGTAAATCTCCCAACAGCCAAACGCAAAAGCAGCAAACATCTCGCTGTATGTCCCACATCCAAAGTGCCAAGAGAGAGCTTGCTCTCCCTGTCTTTGAGTACTGTTTTCACTGTCCCGGTTACCTCTTTGCTAACATTCTCTTCAGAGCTGCAGTGAAACCAGGAACCATGTGGAGAAAGCACCCACACTGAAAGTGCCTGGAGGGAACATTGGGGCTTCTTCTCAGTGTCTCTGACATAGGGTTTCACTGTCCCAAGAAAGTCTCTGCTAACACCGTGCAGAGCGCTGTGCCCAATATACAGAAACGTCTTGCGGTATCTCCTACAGGGAAAGTGCCAGGAGGGAATTGCGGAGCTTGTTCTCAGTGTCTCTGAGAATTGCTCTGATTATCTGTGTGACCTCTTTGCTAAGACGCTCCAGAGAGCCGTCCTCAAAACAAACACACATCTTGACATATCTCCCACATTGATCGCAGTGTCTCCAGAAACGGCATTCAAGGAGCCAGGAGGTTTTCTCCCTACACTGTCCATTGAGTTGTCCTCAAAACCAATATACATCCTGCTATATCTCCCACATGGAAAGTGCCAGGAGGGAGAAGTGGGGATTATGTTTAGACTTTCTCGGAACTGCTTCAAATCAACTAGATATCTTTGTGCCGTAAATCTCCCAACAGCCAAACGCAAAAGCAGCAAACATCTCGCTGTATGTCCCACATCCAAAGTGCCAAGAGAGAGCTTGCTCTCCCTGTCTTTGAGTACTGTTTTCACTGTCCCGGTTACCTCTTTGCTAACATTCTCTTCAGAGCTGCAGTGAAACCAGGAATCACGTGGAGAAAGCACCCACACTGAAAGTGCCTGGAGGGAACATTGGGGCTTCTTCTCAGTGTCTCTGACATAGGGTTTCACTGTCCCGGGAAAGTCTCTGCTAACACCGTGCAGAGCGCTGTGCCCAATATACAGAAACGTCTTGCGGTATCTCCTACAGGGAAAGTGCCAGGAGGGAATTGCGGAGCTTGTTCTCAGTGTCTCTGAGAATTGCTCTGATTATCTGTGTGACCTCTTTGCTAAGACTCTCCAGAGAGCCGTCCTCAAAACCAACACACATCTTGACATATCTCCCACATTGATCGCAGTGTCTCCAGAAACGGCATTCAAGGAGCCAGGAGGTTTTCTCCCTACACTGTCCATTGAGTTGTCCTCAAAACCAATATACATCCTGCTATATCTCCCACATGGAAAGTGCCAGGAGGGAGAAGTGGGGATTATGTTTAGACTTTCTCGGAACTGCTTCAAATCAACTAGATATCTTTGTGCCGTAAATCTCCCAACAGCCAAACGCAAAAGCAGCAAACATCTCGCTGTATGTCCCACATCCAAAGTGCCAAGAGAGAGCTTGCTCTCCCTGTCTTTGAGTACTGTTTTCACTGTCCCGGTTACCTCTTTGCTAACATTCTCTTCAGAGCCGCAGTGAAACCAGGAACCACGTGGAGAAAGCACCCACACTGAAAGTGCCTGGAGGGAACATTGGGGCTTCTTCTCAGTGTCTCTGACATAGGGTTTCACTGTCCCGGGAAAGTCTCTGCTAACACCGTGCAGAGCGCTGTGCCCAATATACAGAAACGTCTTGCGGTATCTCCTACAGGGAAAGTGCCAGGAGGGAATTGCGGAGCTTGTTCTCAGTGTCTCTGAGAATTGCTCTGATTATCTGTGTGACCTCTTTGCTAAGACTCTCCAGAGAGCCGTCCTCAAAACAAACACACATCTTGACATATCTCCCACATTGATCGCAGTGTCTCCAGAAACGGCATTCAAGGAGCCAGGACCTTTTCTCCCTACACTGTCCATTGAGTTGTCCTCAAAACCAATATACATCCTGCTATATCTCCCACATGGAAAGTGCCAGGAGGGAGAAGTGGGGATTATGTTTAGACTTTCTCGGAACTGCTTCAAATCAACTAGATATCTTTGTGCTGTAAATCTCCCAACAGCCAAACGCAAAAGCAGCAAACATCTCGCTGTATGTCCCACATCCAAAGTGCCAAGAGAGAGCTTGCTCTCCCTGTCTTTGAGTACTGTTTTCACTGTCCCGGTTACCTCTTTGCTAACATTCTCTTCAGAGCCGCAGTGAAACCAGGAACCACGTGGAGAAAGCACCCACACTGAAAGTGCCTGGAGGGAACATTGGGGCTTCTTCTCAGTGTCTCTGACATAGGGTTTCACTGTCCCGGGAAAGTCTCTGCTAACACCGTGCAGAGCGCTGTGCCCAATATACAGAAACGTCTTGCGGTATCTCCTACAGGGAAAGTGCCAGGAGGGAATTGCGGAGCTTGTTCTCAGTGTCTCTGAGAATTGCTCTCATTATCCCTGTGACCTCTTTGCTAAGACGCTCCAGAGAGCCGTCCTCAAAACAAACACACATCTTGACATATCTCCCACATTGATCGCAGTGTCTCCAGAAACGGCATTCAAGGAGCCAGGACCTTTTCTCCCTACACTGTCCATTGAGTTGTCCTCAAAACCAATATACATCCTGCTATATCTCCCACATGGAAAGTGCCAGGAGGGAGAAGTGGGGATTATGTTTAGACTTTCTCGGAACTGCTTCAAATCAACTAGATATCTTTGTGCTGTAAATCTCCCAACAGCCAAACGCAAAAGCAGCAAACATCTCGCTGTATGTCCCACATCCAAAGTGCCAAGAGAGAGCTTGCTCTCCCTGTCTTTGAGTACTGTTTTCACTGTCCCGGTTACCTCTTTGCTAACATTCTCTTCAGAGCCGCAGTGAAACCAGGAACCACGTGGAGAAAGCACCCACACTGAAAGTGCCTGGAGGGAACATTGGGGCTTCTTCTCAGTGTCTCTGACATAGGGTTTCACTGTCCCGGGAAAGTCTCTGCTAACACCGTGCAGAGCGCTGTGCCCAATATACAGAAACGTCTTGCGGTATCTCCTACAGGGAAAGTGCCAGGAGGGAATTGCGGAGCTTGTTCTCAGTGTCTCTGAGAATTGCTCTGATTATCTGTGTGACCTCTTTGCTAAGACGCTCCAGAGAGCCGTCCTCAAAACCAACACACATCTTGACATATCTCCCACATTGATCGCAGTGTCTCCAGAAACGGCATTCAAGGAGCCAGGAGGTTTTCTCCCTACACTGTCCATTGAGTTGTCCTCAAAACCAATATACATCCTGCTATATCTCCCACATGGAAAGTGCCAGGAGGGAGAAGTGGGGATTATGTTTAGACTTTCTCGGAACTGCTTCAAATCAACTAGATATCTTTGTGCTGTAAATCTCCCAACAGCCAAACGCAAAAGCAGCAAACATCTCGCTGTATGTCCCACATCCAAAGTGCCAAGAGAGAGCTTGCTCTCCCTGTCTTTGAGTACTGTTTTCACTGTCCCGGTTACCTCTTTGCTAACATTCTCTTCAGAGCCGCAGTGAAACCAGGAACCACGTGGAGAAAGCACCCACACTGAAAGTGCCTGGAGGGAACATTGGGGCTTCTTCTCAGTGTCTCTGACATAGGGTTTCACTGTCCCGGGAAAGTCTCTGCTAACACCGTGCAGAGCGCTGTGCCCAATATACAGAAACGTCTTGCGGTATCTCCTACAGGGAAAGTGCCAGGAGGGAATTGCGGAGCTTGTTCTCAGTGTCTCTGAGAATTGCTCTGATTATCTGTGTGACCTCTTTGCTAAGACTCTCCAGAGAGCCGTCCTCAAAACAAACACACATCTTGACATATCTCCCACATTGATCGCAGTGTCTCCAGAAACGGCATTCAAGGAGCCAGGAGGTTTTCTCCCTACACTGTCCATTGAGTTGTCCTCAAAACCAATATACATCCTGCTATATCTCCCACATGGAAAGTGCCAGGAGGGAGAAGTGGGGATTATGTTTAGACTTTCTCGGAACTGCTTCAAATCAACTAGATATCTTTGTGCCGTAAATCTCCCAACAGCCAAACGCAAAAGCAGCAAACATCTCGCTGTATGTCCCACATCCAAAGTGCCAAGAGAGAGCTTGCTCTCCCTGTCTTTGAGTACTGTTTTCACTGTCCCGGTTACCTCTTTGCTAACATTCTCTTCAGAGCCGCAGTGAAACCAGGAACCACGTGGAGAAAGCACCCACACTGAAAGTGCCTGGAGGGAACATTGGGGCTTCTTCTCAGTGTCTCTGACATAGGGTTTCACTGTCCCGGGAAAGTCTCTGCTAAGACCGTGCAGAGCGCTGTGCCCAATATACAGAAACGTCTTGCGGTATCTCCTACAGGGAAAGTGCCAGGAGGGAATTGCGGAGCTTGTTCTCAGTGTCTCTGAGAATTGCTCTGATTATCTGTGTGACCTCTTTGCTAAGACTCTCCAGAGAGCCGTCCTCAAAACAAACACACATCTTGACATATCTCCCACATTGATCGCAGTGTCTCCAGAAACGGCATTCAAGGAGCCAGGAGCTTTTCTCCCTACACTGTCCATTGAGTTGTCCTCAAAACCAATATACATCCTGCTATATCTCCCACATGGAAAGTGCCAGGAGGGAGAAGTGGGGATTATGTTTAGACTTTCTCGGAACTGCTTCAAATCAACTAGATATCTTTGTGCTGTAAATCTCCCAACAGCCAAACGCAAAAGCAGCAAACATCTCGCTGTATGTCCCACATCCAAAGTGCCAAGAGAGAGCTTGCTCTCCCTGTCTTTGAGTACTGTTTTCACTGTCCCGGTTACCTCTTTGCTAACATTCTCTTCAGAGCTGCAGTGAAACCAGGAACCACGTGGAGAAAGCACCCACACTGAAAGTGCCTGGAGGGAACATTGGGGCTTCTTCTCAGTGTCTCTGACATAGGGTTTCACTGTCCCGGGAAAGTCTCTGCTAACACCCTGCAGAGCGCTGTGCCCAATATACAGAAACGTCTTGCGGTATCTCCTACAGGGAAAGTGCCAGGAGGGAATTGCGGAGCTTGTTCTCAGTGTCTCTGAGAATTGCTCTGATTATCTGTGTGACCTCTTTGCTAAGACGCTCCAGAGAGCCGTCCTCAAAACAAACACACATCTTGACATATCTCCCACATTGATCGCAGTGTCTCCAGAAACGGCATTCAAGGAGCCAGGAACTTTTCTCCCTACACTGTCCATTGAGTTGTCCTCAAAACCAATATACATCCTGCTATATCTCCCACATGGAAAGTGCCAGGAGGGAGAAGTGGGGATTATGTTTAGACTTTCTCGGAACTGCTTCAAATCAACTAGATATCTTTGTGCCGTAAATCTCCCAACAGCCAAACGCAAAAGCAGCAAACATCTCGCTGTATGTCCCACATCCAAAGTGCCAAGAGAGAGCTTGCTCTCCCTGTCTTTGAGTACTGTTTTCACTGTCCCGGTTACCTCTTTGCTAACATTCTCTTCAGAGCCGCAGTGAAACCAGGAACCACGTGGAGAAAGCACCCACACTGAAAGTGCCTGGAGGGAACATTGGGGCTTCTTCTCAGTGTCTCTGACATAGGGTTTCACTGTCCCGGGAAAGTCTCTGCTAACACCGTGCAGAGCGCTGTGCCCAATATACAGAAACGTCTTGCGGTATCTCCTACAGGGAAAGTGCCAGGAGGGAATTGCGGAGCTTGTTCTCAGTGTCTCTGAGAATTGCTCTGATTATCTGTGTGACCTCTTTGCTAAGACTCTCCAGAGAGCCGTCCTCAAAACAAACACACATCTTGACATATCTCCCACATTGATCGCAGTGTCTCCAGAAACGGCATTCAAGGAGCCAGGACCTTTTCTCCCTACACTGTCCATTGAGTTGTCCTCAAAACCAATATACATCCTGCTATATCTCCCACATGGAAAGTGCCAGGAGGGAGAAGTGGGGATTATGTTTAGACTTTCTCGGAACTGCTTCAAATCAACTAGATATCTTTGTGCTGTAAATCTCCCAACAGCCAAACGCAAAAGCAGCAAACATCTCGCTGTATGTCCCACATCCAAAGTGCCAAGAGAGAGCTTGCTCTCCCTGTCTTTGAGTACTGTTTTCACTGTCCCGGTTACCTCTTTGCTAACATTCTCTTCAGAGCCGCAGTGAAACCAGGAACCACGTGGAGAAAGCACCCACACTGAAAGTGCCTGGAGGGAACATTGGGGCTTCTTCTCAGTGTCTCTGACATAGGGTTTCACTGTCCCGGGAAAGTCTCTGCTAACACCCTGCAGAGCGCTGTGCCCAATATACAGAAACGTCTTGCGGTATCTCCTACAGGGAAAGTGCCAGGAGGGAATTGCGGAGCTTGTTCTCAGTGTCTCTGAGAATTGCTCTGATTATCTGTGTGACCTCTTTGCTAAGACTCTCCAGAGAGCCGTCCTCAAAACAAACACACATCTTGACATATCTCCCACATTGATCGCAGTGTCTCCAGAAACGGCATTCAAGGAGCCAGGAGGTTTTCTCCCTACACTGTCCATTGAGTTGTCCTCAAAACCAATATACATCCTGCTATATCTCCCACATGGAAAGTGCCAGGAGGGAGAAGTGGGGATTATGTTTAGACTTTCTCGGAACTGCTTCAAATCAACTAGATATCTTTGTGCTGTAAATCTCCCAACAGCCAAACGCAAAAGCAGCAAACATCTCGCTGTATGTCCCACATCCAAAGTGCCAAGAGAGAGCTTGCTCTCCCTGTCTTTGAGTACTGTTTTCACTGTCCCGGTTACCTCTTTGCTAACATTCTCTTCAGAGCTGCAGTGAAACCAGG
This sequence comes from Larus michahellis, assembly GCF_964199755.1. Lineage (NCBI taxonomy): Eukaryota > Metazoa > Chordata > Aves > Charadriiformes > Laridae > Larus > Larus michahellis. The sequence goes on from NC_133921.1 coordinate 1,517,634, forward strand.
AACCATGTGGAGAAAGCACCCACACTGAAAGTGCCTGGAGGGAACATTGGGGCTTCTTCTCAGTGTCTCTGACATAGGGTTTCACTGTCCCAAGAAAGTCTCTGCTAACACCGTGCAGAGCGCTGTGCCCAATATACAGAAACGTCTTGCGGTATCTCCTACAGGGAAAGTGCCAGGAGGGAATTGCGGAGCTTGTTCTCAGTGTCTCTGAGAATTGCTCTGATTATCTGTGTGACCTCTTTGCTAAGACGCTCCAGAGAGCCGTCCTCAAAACCAACACACATCTTGACATATCTCCCACATTGATCGCAGTGTCTCCAGAAACGGCATTCAAGGAGCCAGGAGGTTTTCTCCCTACACTGTCCATTGAGTTGTCCTCAAAACCAATATACATCCTGCTATATCTCCCACATGGAAAGTGCCAGGAGGGAGAAGTGGGGATTATGTTTAGACTTTCTCGGAACTGCTTCAAATCAACTAGATATCTTTGTGCTGTAAATCTCCCAACAGCCAAACGCAAAAGCAGCAAACATCTCGCTGTATGTCCCACATCCAAAGTGCCAAGAGAGAGCTTGCTCTCCCTGTCTTTGAGTACTGTTTTCACTGTCCCGGTTACCTCTTTGCTAACATTCTCTTCAGAGCTGCAGTGAAACCAGGAACCACGTGGAGAAAGCACCCACACTGAAAGTGCCTGGAGGGAACATTGGGGCTTCTTCTCAGTGTCTCTGACATAGGGTTTCACTGTCCTGGGAAAGTCTCTGCTAACACCGTGCAGAGCGCTGTGCCCAATATACAGAAACGTCTTGCGGTATCTCCTACAGGGAAAGTGCCAGGAGGGAATTGCGGAGCTTGTTCTCAGTGTCTCTGAGAATTGCTCTGATTATCTGTGTGACCTCTTTGCTAAGACGCTCCAGAGAGCCGTCCTCAAAACAAACACACATCTTGACATATCTCCCACATTGATCGCAGTGTCTCCAGAAACGGCATTCAAGGAGCCAGGAGGTTTTCTCCCTACACTGTCCATTGAGTTGTCCTCAAAACCAATATACATCCTGCTATATCTCCCACATGGAAAGTGCCAGGAGGGAGAAGTGGGGATTATGTTTAGACTTTCTCGGAACTGCTTCAAATCAACTAGATATCTTTGTGCCGTAAATCTCCCAACAGCCAAACGCAAAAGCAGCAAACATCTCGCTGTATGTCCCACATCCAAAGTGCCAAGAGAGAGCTTGCTCTCCCTGTCTTTGAGTACTGTTTTCACTGTCCCGGTTACCTCTTTGCTAACATTCTCTTCAGAGCCGCAGTGAAACCAGGAACCACGTGGAGAAAGCACCCACACTGAAAGTGCCTGGAGGGAACATTGGGGCTTCTTCTCAGTGTCTCTGACATAGGGTTTCACTGTCCCGGGAAAGTCTCTGCTAAGACCGTGCAGAGCGCTGTGCCCAATATACAGAAACGTCTTGCGGTATCTCCTACAGGGAAAGTGCCAGGAGGGAATTGCGGAGCTTGTTCTCAGTGTCTCTGAGAATTGCTCTGATTATCTGTGTGACCTCTTTGCTAAGACTCTCCAGAGAGCCGTCCTCAAAACCAACACACATCTTGACATATCTCCCACATTGATCGCAGTGTCTCCAGAAACGGCATTCAAGGAGCCAGGAGGTTTTCTCCCTACACTGTCCATTGAGTTGTCCTCAAAACCAATATACATCCTGCTATATCTCCCACATGGAAAGTGCCAGGAGGGAGAAGTGGGGATTATGTTTAGACTTTCTCGGAACTGCTTCAAATCAACTAGATATCTTTGTGCCGTAAATCTCCCAACAGCCAAACGCAAAAGCAGCAAACATCTCGCTGTATGTCCCACATCCAAAGTGCCAAGAGAGAGCTTGCTCTCCCTGTCTTTGAGTACTGTTTTCACTGTCCCGGTTACCTCTTTGCTAACATTCTCTTCAGAGCCGCAGTGAAACCAGGAACCACGTGGAGAAAGCACCCACACTGAAAGTGCCTGGAGGGAACATTGGGGCTTCTTCTCAGTGTCTCTGACATAGGGTTTCACTGTCCCGGGAAAGTCTCTGCTAACACCGTGCAGAGCGCTGTGCCCAATATACAGAAACGTCTTGCGGTATCTCCTACAGGGAAAGTGCCAGGAGGGAATTGCGGAGCTTGTTCTCAGTGTCTCTGAGAATTGCTCTGATTATCTGTGTGACCTCTTTGCTAAGACTCTCCAGAGAGCCGTCCTCAAAACAAACACACATCTTGACATATCTCCCACATTGATCGCAGTGTCTCCAGAAACGGCATTCAAGGAGCCAGGAGGTTTTCTCCCTACACTGTCCATTGAGTTGTCCTCAAAACCAATATACATCCTGCTATATCTCCCACATGGAAAGTGCCAGGAGGGAGAAGTGGGGATTATGTTTAGACTTTCTCGGAACTGCTTCAAATCAACTAGATATCTTTGTGCTGTAAATCTCCCAACAGCCAAACGCAAAAGCAGCAAACATCTCGCTGTATGTCCCACATCCAAAGTGCCAAGAGAGAGCTTGCTCTCCCTGTCTTTGAGTACTGTTTTCACTGTCCCGGTTACCTCTTTGCTAACATTCTCTTCAGAGCCGCAGTGAAACCAGGAACCACGTGGAGAAAGCACCCACACTGAAAGTGCCTGGAGGGAACATTGGGGCTTCTTCTCAGTGTCTCTGACATAGGGTTTCACTGTCCTGGGAAAGTCTCTGCTAACACCGTGCAGAGCGCTGTGCCCAATATACAGAAACGTCTTGCGGTATCTCCTACAGGGAAAGTGCCAGGAGGGAATTGCGGAGCTTGTTCTCAGTGTCTCTGAGAATTGCTCTGATTATCTGTGTGACCTCTTTGCTAAGACGCTCCAGAGAGCCGTCCTCAAAACAAACACACATCTTGACATATCTCCCACATTGATCGCAGTGTCTCCAGAAACGGCATTCAAGGAGCCAGGACCTTTTCTCCCTACACTGTCCATTGAGTTGTCCTCAAAACCAATATACATCCTGCTATATCTCCCACATGGAAAGTGCCAGGAGGGAGAAGTGGGGATTATGTTTAGACTTTCTCGGAACTGCTTCAAATCAACTAGATATCTTTGTGCTGTAAATCTCCCAACAGCCAAACGCAAAAGCAGCAAACATCTCGCTGTATGTCCCACATCCAAAGTGCCAAGAGAGAGCTTGCTCTCCCTGTCTTTGAGTACTGTTTTCACTGTCCCGGTTACCTCTTTGCTAACATTCTCTTCAGAGCTGCAGTGAAACCAGGAACCATGTGGAGAAAGCACCCACACTGAAAGTGCCTGGAGGGAACATTGGGGCTTCTTCTCAGTGTCTCTGACATAGGGTTTCACTGTCCCGGGAAAGTCTCTGCTAACACCGTGCAGAGCGCTGTGCCCAATATACAGAAACGTCTTGCGGTATCTCCTACAGGGAAAGCGCCAGGAGGGAATTGTCGAGCTTGTTCTCAGTGTCTCTGAGAATTGCTCTCATTATCCCTGTGACCTCTTTGCTAAGACTCTCCAGAGAGCCGTCCTCAAAACCAACACACATCTTGACATATCTCCCACATTGATCGCAGTGTCTCCAGAAACGGCATTCAAGGAGCCAGGAGGTTTTCTCCCTACACTGTCCATTGAGTTGTCCTCAAAACCAATATACATCCTGCTATATCTCCCACATGGAAAGTGCCAGGAGGGAGAAGTGGGGATTATGTTTAGACTTTCTCGGAACTGCTTCAAATCAACTAGATATCTTTGTGCTGTAAATCTCCCAACAGCCAAACGCAAAAGCAGCAAACATCTCGCTGTATGTCCCACATCCAAAGTGCCAAGAGAGAGCTTGCTCTCCCTGTCTTTGAGTACTGTTTTCACTGTCCCGGTTACCTCTTTGCTAACATTCTCTTCAGAGCTGCAGTGAAACCAGGAACCACGTGGAGAAAGCACCCACACTGAAAGTGCCTGGAGGGAACATTGGGGCTTCTTCTCAGTGTCTCTGACATAGGGTTTCACTGTCCCGGGAAAGTCTCTGCTAACACCGTGCAGAGCGCTGTGCCCAATATACAGAAACGTCTTGCGGTATCTCCTACAGGGAAAGCGCCAGGAGGGAATTGTCGAGCTTGTTCTCAGTGTCTCTGAGAATTGCTCTCATTATCCCTGTGACCTCTTTGCTAAGACTCTCCAGAGAGACGTCCTCAAAATCAACACACATCTTGACATATCTCCCACATTGATCGCAGTGTCTCCAGAAACGGCATTCAAGGAGCCAGGACCTTTTCTCCCTACACTGTCCATTGAGTTGTCCTCAAAACCAATATACATCCTGCTATATCTCCCACATGGAAAGTGCCAGGAGGGAGAAGTGGGGATTATGTTTAGACTTTCTCGGAACTGCTTCAAATCAACTAGATATCTTTGTGCTGTAAATCTCCCAACAGCCAAACGCAAAAGCAGCAAACATCTCGCTGTATGTCCCACATCCAAAGTGCCAAGAGAGAGCTTGCTCTCCCTGTCTTTGAGTACTGTTTTCACTGTCCCGGTTACCTCTTTGCTAACATTCTCTTCAGAGCCGCAGTGAAACCAGGAACCATGTGGAGAAAGCACCCACACTGAAAGTGCCTGGAGGGAACATTGGGGCTTCTTCTCAGTGTCTCTGACATAGGGTTTCACTGTCCCGGGAAAGTCTCTGCTAACACCGTGCAGAGCGCTGTGCCCAATATACAGAAACGTCTTGCGGTATCTCCTACAGGGAAAGCGCCAGGAGGGAATTGTCGAGCTTGTTCTCAGTGTCTCTGAGAATTGCTCTCATTATCCCTGTGACCTCTTTGCTAAGACTCTCCAGAGAGACGTCCTCAAAACCAACACACATCTTGACATATCTCCCACATTGATCGCAGTGTCTCCAGAAACGGCATTCAAGGAGCCAGGACCTTTTCTCCCTACACTGTCCATTGAGTTGTCCTCAAAACCAATATACATCCTGCTATATCTCCCACATGGAAAGTGCCAGGAGGGAGAAGTGGGGATTATGTTTAGACTTTCTCGGAACTGCTTCAAATCAACTAGATATCTTTGTGCTGTAAATCTCCCAACAGCCAAACGCAAAAGCAGCAAACATCTCGCTGTATGTCCCACATCCAAAGTGCCAAGAGAGAGCTTGCTCTCCCTGTCTTTGAGTACTGTTTTCACTGTCCCGGTTACCTCTTTGCTAACATTCTCTTCAGAGCTGCAGTGAAACCAGGAACCACGTGGAGAAAGCACCCACACTGAAAGTGCCTGGAGGGAACATTGGGGCTTCTTCTCAGTGTCTCTGACATAGGGTTTCACTGTCCCGGGAAAGTCTCTGCTAACACCGTGCAGAGCGCTGTGCCCAATATACAGAAACGTCTTGCGGTATCTCCTACAGGGAAAGTGCCAGGAGGGAATTGTCGAGCTTGTTCTCAGTGTCTCTGAGAATTGCTCTCATTATCCCTGTGACCTCTTTGCTAAGACTCTCCAGAGAGCCGTCCTCAAAACCAACACACATCTTGACATATCTCCCACATTGATCGCAGTGTCTCCAGAAACGGCATTCAAGGAGCCAGGACCTTTTCTCCCTACACTGTCCATTGAGTAGTCCTCAAAACCAATATACATCCTGCTATATCTCCCACATGGAAAGTGCCAGGAGGGAGAAGTGGGGATTATGTTTAGACTTTCTCGGAACTGCTTCAAATCAACTAGATATCTTTGAGCTGTAAATCTCCCAACAGCCAAACGCAAAAGCAGCAAACATCTCGCTGTATGTCCCACATCCAAAGTGCCAAGAGAGAGCTTGCTCTCCCTGTCTTTGAGTACTGTTTTCACTGTCCCGGTTACCTCTTTGCTAACATTCTCTTCAGAGCCGCAGTGAAACCAGGAACCATGTGGAGAAAGCACCCACACTGAAAGTGCCTGGAGGGAACATTGGGGCTTCTTCTCAGTGTCTCTGACATAGGGTTTCACTGTCCCGGGAAAGTCTCTGCTAACACCGTGCAGAGCGCTGTGCCCAATATACAGAAACGTCTTGCGGTATCTCCTACAGGGAAAGCGCCAGGAGGGAATTGTCGAGCTTGTTCTCAGTGTCTCTGAGAATTGCTCTCATTATCCCTGTGACCTCTTTGCTAAGACTCTCCAGAGAGCCGTCCTCAAAACCAACACACATCTTGACATATCTCCCACATTGATCGCAGTGTCTCCAGAAACGGCATTCAAGGAGCCAGGACCTTTTCTCCCTACACTGTCCATTGAGTTGTCCTCAAAACCAATATACATCCTGCTATATCTCCCACATGGAAAGTGCCAGGAGGGAGAAGTGGGGATTATGTTTAGACTTTCTCGGAACTGCTTCAAATCAACTAGATATCTTTGTGCTGTAAATCTCCCAACAGCCAAACGCAAAAGCAGCAAACATCTCGCTGTATGTCCCACATCCAAAGTGCCAAGAGAGAGCTTGCTCTCCCTGTCTTTGAGTACTGTTTTCACTGTCCCGGTTACCTCTTTGCTAACATTCTCTTCAGAGCCGCAGTGAAACCAGGAACCACGTGGAGAAAGCACCCACACTGAAAGTGCCTGGAGGGAACATTGGGGCTTCTTCTCAGTGTCTCTGACATAGGGTTTCACTGTCCCGGGAAAGTCTCTGCTAACACCGTGCAGAGCGCTGTGCCCAATATACAGAAACGTCTTGCGGTATCTCCTACAGGGAAAGCGCCAGGAGGGAATTGTCGAGCTTGTTCTCAGTGTCTCTGAGAATTGCTCTCATTATCCCTGTGACCTCTTTGCTAAGACTCTCCAGAGAGCCGTCCTCAAAACAAACACACATCTTGACATATCTCCCACATTGATCGCAGTGTCTCCAGAAACGGCATTCAAGGAGCCAGGACCTTTTCTCCCTACACTGTCCATTGAGTTGTCCTCAAAACCAATATACATCCTGCTATATCTCCCACATGGAAAGTGCCAGGAGGGAGAAGTGGGGATTATGTTTAGACTTTCTCGGAACTGCTTCAAATCAACTAGATATCTTTGTGCTGTAAATCTCCCAACAGCCAAACGCAAAAGCAGCAAACATCTCGCTGTATGTCCCACATCCAAAGTGCCAAGAGAGAGTTTGCTCTCCCTGTCTTTGAGTACTGTTTTCACTGTCCCGGTTACCTCTTTGCTAACATTCTCTTCAGAGCTGCAGTGAAACCAGGAACCACGTGGAGAAAGCACCCACACTGAAAGTGCCTGGAGGGAACATTGGGGCTTCTTCTCAGTGTCTCTGACATAGGGTTTCACTGTCCCGGGAAAGTCTCTGCTAACACCGTGCAGAGCGCTGTGCCCAATATACAGAAACGTCTTGCGGTATCTCCTACAGGGAAAGCGCCAGGAGGGAATTGTCGAGCTTGTTCTCAGTGTCTCTGAGAATTGCTCTCATTATCCCTGTGACCTCTTTGCTAAGACTCTCCAGAGAGCCGTCCTCAAAACAAACACACATCTTGACATATCTCCCACATTGATCGCAGTGTCTCCAGAAACGGCATTCAAGGAGCCAGGACCTTTTCTCCCTACACTGTCCATTGAGTTGTCCTCAAAACCAATATACATCCTGCTATATCTCCCACATGGAAAGTGCCAGGAGGGAGAAGTGGGGATTATGTTTAGACTTTCTCGGAACTGCTTCAAATCAACTAGATATCTTTGTGCTGTAAATCTCCCAACAGCCAAACGCAAAAGCAGCAAACATCTCGCTGTATGTCCCACATCCAAAGTGCCAAGAGAGAGCTTGCTCTCCCTGTCTTTGAGTACTGTTTTCACTGTCCCGGTTACCTCTTTGCTAACATTCTCTTCAGAGCCGCAGTGAAACCAGGAATCACGTGGAGAAAGCACCCACACTGAAAGTGCCTGGAGGGAACATTGGGGCTTCTTCTCAGTGTCTCTGACATAGGGTTTCACTGTCCCGGGAAAGTCTCTGCTAACACCGTGCAGAGCGCTGTGCCCAATATACAGAAACGTCTTGCGGTATCTCCTACAGGGAAAGTGCCAGGAGGGAATTGCGGAGCTTGTTCTCAGTGTCTCTGAGAATTGCTCTGATTATCTGTGTGACCTCTTTGCTAAGACTCTCCAGAGAGCCGTCCTCAAAACAAACACACATCTTGACATATCTCCCACATTGATCGCAGTGTCTCCAGAAACGGCATTCAAGGAGCCAGGAGGTTTTCTCCCTACACTGTCCATTGAGTTGTCCTCAAAACCAATATACATCCTGCTATATCTCCCACATGGAAAGTGCCAGGAGGGAGAAGTGGGGATTATGTTTAGACTTTCTCGGAACTGCTTCAAATCAACTAGATATCTTTGTGCCGTAAATCTCCCAACAGCCAAACGCAAAAGCAGCAAACATCTCGCTGTATGTCCCACATCCAAAGTGCCAAGAGAGAGCTTGCTCTCCCTGTCTTTGAGTACTGTTTTCACTGTCCCGGTTACCTCTTTGCTAACATTCTCTTCAGAGCTGCAGTGAAACCAGGAACCACGTGGAGAAAGCACCCACACTGAAAGTGCCTGGAGGGAACATTGGGGCTTCTTCTCAGTGTCTCTGACATAGGGTTTCACTGTCCCGGGAAAGTCTCTGCTAACACCGTGCAGAGCGCTGTGCCCAATATACAGAAACGTCTTGCGGTATCTCCTACAGGGAAAGTGCCAGGAGGGAATTGCGGAGCTTGTTCTCAGTGTCTCTGAGAATTGCTCTGATTATCTGTGTGACCTCTTTGCTAAGACTCTCCAGAGAGCCGTCCTCAAAACAAACACACATCTTGACATATCTCCCACATTGATCGCAGTGTCTCCAGAAACGGCATTCAAGGAGCCAGGAGGTTTTCTCCCTACACTGTCCATTGAGTTGTCCTCAAAACCAATATACATCCTGCTATATCTCCCACATGGAAAGTGCCAGGAGGGAGAAGTGGGGATTATGTTTAGACTTTCTCGGAACTGCTTCAAATCAACTAGATATCTTTGTGCTGTAAATCTCCCAACAGCCAAACGCAAAAGCAGCAAACATCTCGCTGTATGTCCCACATCCAAAGTGCCAAGAGAGAGCTTGCTCTCCCTGTCTTTGAGTACTGTTTTCACTGTCCCGGTTACCTCTTTGCTAACATTCTCTTCAGAGCCGCAGTGAAACCAGGAACCACGTGGAGAAAGCACCCACACTGAAAGTGCCTGGAGGGAACATTGGGGCTTCTTCTCAGTGTCTCTGACATAGGGTTTCACTGTCCTGGGAAAGTCTCTGCTAACACCGTGCAGAGCGCTGTGCCCAATATACAGAAACGTCTTGCGGTATCTCCTACAGGGAAAGTGCCAGGAGGGAATTGCGGAGCTTGTTCTCAGTGTCTCTGAGAATTGCTCTGATTATCTGTGTGACCTCTTTGCTAAGACGCTCCAGAGAGCCGTCCTCAAAACAAACACACATCTTGACATATCTCCCACATTGATCGCAGTGTCTCCAGAAACGGCATTCAAGGAGCCAGGACCTTTTCTCCCTACACTGTCCATTGAGTTGTCCTCAAAACCAATATACATCCTGCTATATCTCCCACATGGAAAGTGCCAGGAGGGAGAAGTGGGGATTATGTTTAGACTTTCTCGGAACTGCTTCAAATCAACTAGATATCTTTGTGCTGTAAATCTCCCAACAGCCAAATGCAAAAGCAGCAAACATCTCGCTGTATGTCCCACATCCAAAGTGCCAAGAGAGAGCTTGCTCTCCCTGTCTTTGAGTACTGTTTTCACTGTCCCGGTTACCTCTTTGCTAACATTCTCTTCAGAGCTGCAGTGAAACCAGGAACCATGTGGAGAAAGCACCCACACTGAAAGTGCCTGGAGGGAACATTGGGGCTTCTTCTCAGTGTCTCTGACATAGGGTTTCACTGTCCCGGGAAAGTCTCTGCTAACACCGTGCAGAGCGCTGTGCCCAATATACAGAAACGTCTTGCGGTATCTCCTACAGGGAAAGCGCCAGGAGGGAATTGTCGAGCTTGTTCTCAGTGTCTCTGAGAATTGCTCTCATTATCCCTGTGACCTCTTTGCTAAGACTCTCCAGAGAGCCGTCCTCAAAACCAACACACATCTTGACATATCTCCCACATTGATCGCAGTGTCTCCAGAAACGGCATTCAAGGAGCCAGGAGGTTTTCTCCCTACACTGTCCATTGAGTTGTCCTCAAAACCAATATACATCCTGCTATATCTCCCACATGGAAAGTGCCAGGAGGGAGAAGTGGGGATTATGTTTAGACTTTCTCGGAACTGCTTCAAATCAACTAGATATCTTTGTGCTGTAAATCTCCCAACAGCCAAACGCAAAAGCAGCAAACATCTCGCTGTATGTCCCACATCCAAAGTGCCAAGAGAGAGCTTGCTCTCCCTGTCTTTGAGTACTGTTTTCACTGTCCCGGTTACCTCTTTGCTAACATTCTCTTCAGAGCTGCAGTGAAACCAGGAACCACGTGGAGAAAGCACCCACACTGAAAGTGCCTGGAGGGAACATTGGGGCTTCTTCTCAGTGTCTCTGACATAGGGTTTCACTGTCCCGGGAAAGTCTCTGCTAACACCGTGCAGAGCGCTGTGCCCAATATACAGAAACGTCTTGCGGTATCTCCTACAGGGAAAGCGCCAGGAGGGAATTGTCGAGCTTGTTCTCAGTGTCTCTGAGAATTGCTCTCATTATCCCTGTGACCTCTTTGCTAAGACTCTCCAGAGAGACGTCCTCAAAATCAACACACATCTTGACATATCTCCCACATTGATCGCAGTGTCTCCAGAAACGGCATTCAAGGAGCCAGGACCTTTTCTCCCTACACTGTCCATTGAGTTGTCCTCAAAACCAATATACATCCTGCTATATCTCCCACATGGAAAGTGCCAGGAGGGAGAAGTGGGGATTATGTTTAGACTTTCTCGGAACTGCTTCAAATCAACTAGATATCTTTGTGCTGTAAATCTCCCAACAGCCAAACGCAAAAGCAGCAAACATCTCGCTGTATGTCCCACATCCAAAGTGCCAAGAGAGAGCTTGCTCTCCCTGTCTTTGAGTACTGTTTTCACTGTCCCGGTTACCTCTTTGCTAACATTCTCTTCAGAGCCGCAGTGAAACCAGGAACCATGTGGAGAAAGCACCCACACTGAAAGTGCCTGGAGGGAACATTGGGGCTTCTTCTCAGTGTCTCTGACATAGGGTTTCACTGTCCCGGGAAAGTCTCTGCTAACACCGTGCAGAGCGCTGTGCCCAATATACAGAAACGTCTTGCGGTATCTCCTACAGGGAAAGCGCCAGGAGGGAATTGTCGAGCTTGTTCTCAGTGTCTCTGAGAATTGCTCTCATTATCCCTGTGACCTCTTTGCTAAGACTCTCCAGAGAGCCGTCCTCAAAACCAACACACATCTTGACATATCTCCCACATTGATCGCAGTGTCTCCAGAAACGGCATTCAAGGAGCCAGGACCTTTTCTCCCTACACTGTCCATTGAGTTGTCCTCAAAACCAATATACATCCTGCTATATCTCCCACATGGAAAGTGCCAGGAGGGAGAAGTGGGGATTATGTTTAGACTTTCTCGGAACTGCTTCAAATCAACTAGATATCTTTGTGCTGTAAATCTCCCAACAGCCAAACGCAAAAGCAGCAAACATCTCGCTGTATGTCCCACATCCAAAGTGCCAAGAGAGAGCTTGCTCTCCCTGTCTTTGAGTACTGTTTTCACTGTCCCGGTTACCTCTTTGCTAACATTCTCTTCAGAGCTGCAGTGAAACCAGGAACCACGTGGAGAAAGCACCCACACTGAAAGTGCCTGGAGGGAACATTGGGGCTTCTTCTCAGTGTCTCTGACATAGGGTTTCACTGTCCCGGGAAAGTCTCTGCTAACACCGTGCAGAGCGCTGTGCCCAATATACAGAAACGTCTTGCGGTATCTCCTACAGGGAAAGTGCCAGGAGGGAATTGTCGAGCTTGTTCTCAGTGTCTCTGAGAATTGCTCTCATTATCCCTGTGACCTCTTTGCTAAGACTCTCCAGAGAGCCGTCCTCAAAACCAACACACATCTTGACATATCTCCCACATTGATCGCAGTGTCTCCAGAAACGGCATTCAAGGAGCCAGGACCTTTTCTCCCTACACTGTCCATTGAGTAGTCCTCAAAACCAATATACATCCTGCTATATCTCCCACATGGAAAGTGCCAGGAGGGAGAAGTGGGGATTATGTTTAGACTTTCTCGGAACTGCTTCAAATCAACTAGATATCTTTGAGCTGTAAATCTCCCAACAGCCAAACGCAAAAGCAGCAAACATCTCGCTGTATGTCCCACATCCAAAGTGCCAAGAGAGAGCTTGCTCTCCCTGTCTTTGAGTACTGTTTTCACTGTCCCGGTTACCTCTTTGCTAACATTCTCTTCAGAGCCGCAGTGAAACCAGGAACCATGTGGAGAAAGCACCCACACTGAAAGTGCCTGGAGGGAACATTGGGGCTTCTTCTCAGTGTCTCTGACATAGGGTTTCACTGTCCCGGGAAAGTCTCTGCTAACACCGTGCAGAGCGCTGTGCCCAATATACAGAAACGTCTTGCGGTATCTCCTACAGGGAAAGCGCCAGGAGGGAATTGTCGAGCTTGTTCTCAGTGTCTCTGAGAATTGCTCTCATTATCCCTGTGACCTCTTTGCTAAGACTCTCCAGAGAGCCGTCCTCAAAACCAACACACATCTTGACATATCTCCCACATTGATCGCAGTGTCTCCAGAAACGGCATTCAAGGAGCCAGGACCTTTTCTCCCTACACTGTCCATTGAGTTGTCCTCAAAACCAATATACATCCTGCTATATCTCCCACATGGAAAGTGCCAGGAGGGAGAAGTGGGGATTATGTTTAGACTTTCTCGGAACTGCTTCAAATCAACTAGATATCTTTGTGCTGTAAATCTCCCAACAGCCAAACGCAAAAGCAGCAAACATCTCGCTGTATGTCCCACATCCAAAGTGCCAAGAGAGAGCTTGCTCTCCCTGTCTTTGAGTACTGTTTTCACTGTCCCGGTTACCTCTTTGCTAACATTCTCTTCAGAGCTGCAGTGAAACCAGGAACCACGTGGAGAAAGCACCCACACTGAAAGTGCCTGGAGGGAACATTGGGGCTTCTTCTCAGTGTCTCTGACATAGGGTTTCACTGTCCCGGGAAAGTCTCTGCTAACACCGTGCAGAGCGCTGTGCCCAATATACAGAAACGTCTTGCGGTATCTCCTACAGGGAAAGCGCCAGGAGGGAATTGTCGAGCTTGTTCTCAGTGTCTCTGAGAATTGCTCTCATTATCCCTGTGACCTCTTTGCTAAGACTCTCCAGAGAGCCGTCCTCAAAACCAACACACATCTTGACATATCTCCCACATTGATCGCAGTGTCTCCAGAAACGGCATTCAAGGAGCCAGGACCTTTTCTCCCTACACTGTCCATTGAGTTGTCCTCAAAACCAATATACATCCTGCTATATCTCCCACATGGAAAGTGCCAGGAGGGAGAAGTGGGGATTATGTTTAGACTTTCTCGGAACTGCTTCAAATCAACTAGATATCTTTGTGCTGTAAATCTCCCAACAGCCAAACGCAAAAGCAGCAAACATCTCGCTGTATGTCCCACATCCAAAGTGCCAAGAGAGAGTTTGCTCTCCCTGTCTTTGAGTACTGTTTTCACTGTCCCGGTTACCTCTTTGCTAACATTCTCTTCAGAGCTGCAGTGAAACCAGGAACCACGTGGAGAAAGCACCCACACTGAAAGTGCCTGGAGGGAACATTGGGGCTTCTTCTCAGTGTCTCTGACATAGGGTTTCACTGTCCCGGGAAAGTCTCTGCTAACACCGTGCAGAGCGCTGTGCCCAATATACAGAAACGTCTTGCGGTATCTCCTACAGGGAAAGCGCCAGGAGGGAATTGTCGAGCTTGTTCTCAGTGTCTCTGAGAATTGCTCTCATTATCTGTGTGACCTCTTTGCTAAGACTCTCCAGAGAGCCGTCCTCAAAACAAACACACATCTTGACATATCTCCCACATTGATCGCAGTGTCTCCAGAAACGGCATTCAAGGAGCCAGGACCTTTTCTCCCTACACTGTCCATTGAGTTGTCCTCAAAACCAATATACATCCTGCTATATCTCCCACATGGAAAGTGCCAGGAGGGAGAAGTGGGGATTATGTTTAGACTTTCTCGGAACTGCTTCAAATCAACTAGATATCTTTGTGCTGTAAATCTCCCAACAGCCAAACGCAAAAGCAGCAAACATCTCGCTGTATGTCCCACATCCAAAGTGCCAAGAGAGAGCTTGCTCTCCCTGTCTTTGAGTACTGTTTTCACTGTCCCGGTTACCTCTTTGCTAACATTCTCTTCAGAGCTGCAGTGAAACCAGGAACCACGTGGAGAAAGCACCCACACTGAAAGTGCCTGGAGGGAACATTGGGGCTTCTTCTCAGTGTCTCTGACATAGGGTTTCACTGTCCCGGGAAAGTCTCTGCTAACACCGTGCAGAGCGCTGTGCCCAATATACAGAAACGTCTTGCGGTATCTCCTACAGGGAAAGCGCCAGGAGGGAATTGTCGAGCTTGTTCTCAGTGTCTCTGAGAATTGCTCTCATTATCCCTGTGACCTCTTTGCTAAGACTCTCCAGAGAGCCGTCCTCAAAACCAACACACATCTTGACATATCTCCCACATTGATCGCAGTGTCTCCAGAAACGGCATTCAAGGAGCCAGGACCTTTTCTCCCTACACTGTCCATTGAGTTGTCCTCAAAACCAATATACATCCTGCTATATCTCCCACATGGAAAGTGCCAGGAGGGAGAAGTGGGGATTATGTTTAGACTTTCTCGGAACTGCTTCAAATCAACTAGATATCTTTGTGCTGTAAATCTCCCAACAGCCAAACGCAAAAGCAGCAAACATCTCGCTGTATGTCCCACATCCAAAGTGCCAAGAGAGAGCTTGCTCTCCCTGTCTTTGAGTACTGTTTTCACTGTCCCGGTTACCTCTTTGCTAACATTCTCTTCAGAGCTGCAGTGAAACCAGGAACCACGTGGAGAAAGCACCCACACTGAAAGTGCCTGGAGGGAACATTGGGGCTTCTTCTCAGTGTCTCTGACATAGGGTTTCACTGTCCCGGGAAAGTCTCTGCTAACACCGTGCAGAGCGCTGTGCCCAATATACAGAAACGTCTTGCGGTATCTCCTACAGGGAAAGCGCCAGGAGGGAATTGTCGAGCTTGTTCTCAGTGTCTCTGAGAATTGCTCTCATTATCCCTGTGACCTCTTTGCTAAGACTCTCCAGAGAGCCGTCCTCAAAACCAACACACATCTTGACATATCTCCCACATTGATCGCAGTGTCTCCAGAAACGGCATTCAAGGAGCCAGGACCTTTTCTCCCTACACTGTCCATTGAGTTGTCCTCAAAACCAATATACATCCTGCTATATCTCCCACATGGAAAGTGCCAGGAGGGAGAAGTGGGGATTATGTTTAGACTTTCTCGGAACTGCTTCAAATCAACTAGATATCTTTGTGCTGTAAATCTCCCAACAGCCAAACGCAAAAGCAGCAAACATCTCGCTGTATGTCCCACATCCAAAGTGCCAAGAGAGAGCTTGCTCTCCCTGTCTTTGAGTACTGTTTTCACTGTCCCGGTTACCTCTTTGCTAACATTCTCTTCAGAGCTGCAGTGAAACCAGGAACCACGTGGAGAAAGCACCCACACTGAAAGTGCCTGGAGGGAACATTGGGGCTTCTTCTCAGTGTCTCTGACATAGGGTTTCACTGTCCCGGGAAAGTCTCTGCTAACACCGTGCAGAGCGCTGTGCCCAATATACAGAAACGTCTTGCGGTATCTCCTACAGGGAAAGCGCCAGGAGGGAATTGTCGAGCTTGTTCTCAGTGTCTCTGAGAATTGCTCTCATTATCCCTGTGACCTCTTTGCTAAGACTCTCCAGAGAGCCGTCCTCAAAACAAACACACATCTTGACATATCTCCCACATTGATCGCAGTGTCTCCAGAAACGGCATTCAAGGAGCCAGGACCTTTTCTCCCTACACTGTCCATTGAGTTGTCCTCAAAACCAATATACATCCTGCTATATCTCCCACATGGAAAGTGCCAGGAGGGAGAAGTGGGGATTATGTTTAGACTTTCTCGGAACTGCTTCAAATCAACTAGATATCTTTGTGCTGTAAATCTCCCAACAGCCAAACGCAAAAGCAGCAAACATCTCGCTGTATGTCCCACATCCAAAGTGCCAAGAGAGAGCTTGCTCTCCCTGTCTTTGAGTACTGTTTTCACTGTCCCGGTTACCTCTTTGCTAACATTCTCTTCAGAGCTGCAGTGAAACCAGGAACCACGTGGAGAAAGCACCCACACTGAAAGTGCCTGGAGGGAACATTGGGGCTTCTTCTCAGTGTCTCTGACATAGGGTTTCACTGTCCCGGGAAAGTCTCTGCTAACACCGTGCAGAGCGCTGTGCCCAATATACAGAAACGTCTTGCGGTATCTCCTACAGGGAAAGCGCCAGGAGGGAATTGTCGAGCTTGTTCTCAGTGTCTCTGAGAATTGCTCTCATTATCCCTGTGACCTCTTTGCTAAGACTCTCCAGAGAGCCGTCCTCAAAACCAACACACATCTTGACATATCTCCCACATTGATCGCAGTGTCTCCAGAAACGGCATTCAAGGAGCCAGGACCTTTTCTCCCTACACTGTCCATTGAGTTGTCCTCAAAACCAATATACATCCTGCTATATCTCCCACATGGAAAGTGCCAGGAGGGAGAAGTGGGGATTATGTTTAGACTTTCTCGGAACTGCTTCAAATCAACTAGATATCTTTGTGCTGTAAATCTCCCAACAGCCAAACGCAAAAGCAGCAAACATCTCGCTGTATGTCCCACATCCAAAGTGCCAAGAGAGAGCTTGCTCTCCCTGTCTTTGAGTACTGTTTTCACTGTCCCGGTTACCTCTTTGCTAACATTCTCTTCAGAGCTGCAGTGAAACCAGGAACCACGTGGAGAAAGCACCCACACTGAAAGTGCCTGGAGGGAACATTGGGGCTTCTTCTCAGTGTCTCTGACATAGGGTTTCACTGTCCCGGGAAAGTCTCTGCTAACACCGTGCAGAGCGCTGTGCCCAATATACAGAAACGTCTTGCGGTATCTCCTACAGGGAAAGCGCCAGGAGGGAATTGTCGAGCTTGTTCTCAGTGTCTCTGAGAATTGTTCTCATTATCCCTGTGACCTCTTTGCTAAGACTCTCCAGAGAGCCGTCCTCAAAACCAACACACATCTTGACATATCTCCCACATTGATCGCAGTGTCTCCAGAAACGGCATTCAAGGAGCCAGGACCTTTTCTCCCTACACTGTCCATTGAGTTGTCCTCAAAACCAATATACATCCTGCTATATCTCCCACATGGAAAGTGCCAGGAGGGAGAAGTGGGGATTATGTTTAGACTTTCTCGGAACTGCTTCAAATCAACTAGATATCTTTGTGCTGTAAATCTCCCAACAGCCAAACGCAAAAGCAGCAAACATCTCGCTGTATGTCCCACATCCAAAGTGCCAAGAGAGAGCTTGCTCTCCCTGTCTTTGAGTACTGTTTTCACTGTCCCGGTTACCTCTTTGCTAACATTCTCTTCAGAGCTGCAGTGAAACCAGGAACCACGTGGAGAAAGCACCCACACTGAAAGTGCCTGGAGGGAACATTGGGGCTTCTTCTCAGTGTCTCTGACATAGGGTTTCACTGTCCCGGGAAAGTCTCTGCTAACACCGTGCAGAGCGCTGTGCCCAATATACAGAAACGTCTTGCGGTATCTCCTACAGGGAAAGCGCCAGGAGGGAATTGTCGAGCTTGTTCTCAGTGTCTCTGAGAATTGCTCTCATTATCCCTGTGACCTCTTTGCTAAGACTCTCCAGAGAGCCGTCCTCAAAATCAACACACATCTTGACATATCTCCCACATTGATCGCAGTGTCTCCAGAAACGGCATTCAAGGAGCCAGGACCTTTTCTCCCTACACTGTCCATTGAGTTGTCCTCAAAACCAATATACATCCTGCTATATCTCCCACATGGAAAGTGCCAGGAGGGAGAAGTGGGGATTATGTTTAGACTTTCTCGGAACTGCTTCAAATCAACTAGATATCTTTGTGCTGTAAATCTCCCAACAGCCAAACGCAAAAGCAGCAAACATCTCGCTGTATGTCCCACATCCAAAGTGCCAAGAGAGAGCTTGCTCTCCCTGTCTTTGAGTACTGTTTTCACTGTCCCGGTTACCTCTTTGCTAACATTCTCTTCAGAGCTGCAGTGAAACCAGGAACCACGTGGAGAAAGCACCCACACTGAAAGTGCCTGGAGGGAACATTGGGGCTTCTTCTCAGTGTCTCTGACATAGGGTTTCACTGTCCCGGGAAAGTCTCTGCTAACACCGTGCAGAGCGCTGTGCCCAATATACAGAAACGTCTTGCGGTATCTCCTACAGGGAAAGTGCCAGGAGGGAATTGCGGAGCTTGTTCTCAGTGTCTCTGAGAATTGCTCTCATTATCTGTGTGACCTCTTTGCTAAGACTCTCCAGAGAGCCGTCCTCAAAACAAACACACATCTTGACATATCTCCCACATTGATCGCAGTGTCTCCAGAAACGGCATTCAAGGAGCCAGGACCTTTTCTCCCTACACTGTCCATTGAGTTGTCCTCAAAACCAATATACATCCTGCTATATCTCCCACATGGAAAGTGCCAGGAGGGAGAAGTGGGGATTATGTTTAGACTTTCTCGGAACTGCTTCAAATCAACTAGATATCTTTGAGCTGTAAATCTCCCAACAGCCAAACGCAAAAGCAGCAAACATCTCGCTGTATGTCCCACATCCAAAGTGCCAAGAGAGAGCTTGCTCTCCCTGTCTTTGAGTACTGTTTTCACTGTCCCGGTTACCTCTTTGCTAACATTCTCTTCAGAGCCGCAGTGAAACCAGGAACCATGTGGAGAAAGCACCCACACTGAAAGTGCCTGGAGGGAACATTGGGGCTTCTTCTCAGTGTCTCTGACACAGGGTTTCACTGTCCCGGGAAAGTCTCTGCTAACACCGTGCAGAGCGCTGTGCCCAATATACAGAAACGTCTTGCGGTATCTCCTACAGGGAAAGCGCCAGGAGGGAATTGTCGAGCTTGTTCTCAGTGTCTCTGAGAATTGCTCTCATTATCCCTGTGACCTCTTTGCTAAGACTCTCCAGAGAGCCGTCCTCAAAACCAACACACATCTTGACATATCTCCCACATTGATCGCAGTGTCTCCAGAAACGGCATTCAAGGAGCCAGGACCTTTTCTCCCTACACTGTCCATTGAGTTGTCCTCAAAACCAATATACATCCTGCTATATCTCCCACATGGAAAGTGCCAGGAGGGAGAAGTGGGGATTATGTTTAGACTTTCTCGGAACTGCTTCAAATCAACTAGATATCTTTGTGCTGTAAATCTCCCAACAGCCAAACGCAAAAGCAGCAAACATCTCGCTGTATGTCCCACATCCAAAGTGCCAAGAGAGAGCTTGCTCTCCCTGTCTTTGAGTACTGTTTTCACTGTCCCGGTTACCTCTTTGCTAACATTCTCTTCAGAGCTGCAGTGAAACCAGGAACCACGTGGAGAAAGCACCCACACTGAAAGTGCCTGGAGGGAACATTGGGGCTTCTTCTCAGTGTCTCTGACATAGGGTTTCACTGTCCCGGGAAAGTCTCTGCTAACACCGTGCAGAGCGCTGTGCCCAATATACAGAAACGTCTTGTGGTATCTCCTACAGGGAAAGTGCCAGGAGGGAATTGCGGAGCTTGTTCTCAGTGTCTCTGAGAATTGCTCTGATTATCTGTGTGACCTCTTTGCTAAGACTCTCCAGAGAGCCGTCCTCAAAACAAACACACATCTTGACATATCTCCCACATTGATCGCAGTGTCTCCAGAAACGGCATTCAAGGAGCCAGGACCTTTTCTCCCTACACTGTCCATTGAGTTGTCCTCAAAACCAATATACATCCTGCTATATCTCCCACATGGAAAGTGCCAGGAGGGAGAAGTGGGGATTATGTTTAGACTTTCTCGGAACTGCTTCAAATCAACTAGATATCTTTGAGCTGTAAATCTCCCAACAGCCAAACGCAAAAGCAGCAAACATCTCGCTGTATGTCCCACATCCAAAGTGCCAAGAGAGAGCTTGCTCTCCCTGTCTTTGAGTACTGTTTTCACTGTCCCGGTTACCTCTTTGCTAACATTCTCTTCAGAGCCGCAGTGAAACCAGGAACCATGTGGAGAAAGCACCCACACTGAAAGTGCCTGGAGGGAACATTGGGGCTTCTTCTCAGTGTCTCTGACATAGGGTTTCACTGTCCCGGGAAAGTCTCTGCTAACACCGTGCAGAGCGCTGTGCCCAATATACAGAAACGTCTTGCGGTATCTCCTACAGGGAAAGCGCCAGGAGGGAATTGTCGAGCTTGTTCTCAGTGTCTCTGAGAATTGCTCTCATTATCCCTGTGACCTCTTTGCTAAGACTCTCCAGAGAGCCGTCCTCAAAACCAACACACATCTTGACATATCTCCCACATTGATCGCAGTGTCTCCAGAAACGGCATTCAAGGAGCCAGGACCTTTTCTCCCTACACTGTCCATTGAGTTGTCCTCAAAACCAATATACATCCTGCTATATCTCCCACATGGAAAGTGCCAGGAGGGAGAAGTGGGGATTATGTTTAGACTTTCTCGGAACTGCTTCAAATCAACTAGATATCTTTGTGCTGTAAATCTCCCAACAGCCAAACGCAAAAGCAGCAAACATCTCGCTGTATGTCCCACATCCAAAGTGCCAAGAGAGAGCTTGCTCTCCCTGTCTTTGAGTACTGTTTTCACTGTCCCGGTTACCTCTTTGCTAACATTCTCTTCAGAGCTGCAGTGAAACCAGGAACCACGTGGAGAAAGCACCCACACTGAAAGTGCCTGGAGGGAACATTGGGGCTTCTTCTCAGTGTCTCTGACATAGGGTTTCACTGTCCCGGGAAAGTCTCTGCTAACACCGTGCAGAGCGCTGTGCCCAATATACAGAAACGTCTTGCGGTATCTCCTACAGGGAAAGCGCCAGGAGGGAATTGTCGAGCTTGTTCTCAGTGTCTCTGAGAATTGCTCTCATTATCCCTGTGACCTCTTTGCTAAGACTCTCCAGAGAGCCGTCCTCAAAACCAACACACATCTTGACATATCTCCCACATTGATCGCAGTGTCTCCAGAAACGGCATTCAAGGAGCCAGGACCTTTTCTCCCTACACTGTCCATTGAGTTGTCCTCAAAACCAATTACATCCTGCTATATCTCCCACATGGAAAGTGCCAGGAGGGAGAAGTGGGGATTATGTTTAGACTTTCTCGGAACTGCTTCAAATCAACTAGATATCTTTGTGCTGTAAATCTCCCAACAGCCAAACGCAAAAGCAGCAAACATCTCGCTGTATGTCCCACATCCAAAGTGCCAAGAGAGAGCTTGCTCTCCCTGTCTTTGAGTACTGTTTTCACTGTCCCGGTTACCTCTTTGCTAACATTCTCTTCAGAGCTGCAGTGAAACCAGGAACCACGTGGAGAAAGCACCCACACTGAAAGTGCCTGGAGGGAACATTGGGGCTTCTTCTCAGTGTCTCTGACATAGGGTTTCACTGTCCCGGGAAAGTCTCTGCTAACACCGTGCAGAGCGCTGTGCCCAATATACAGAAACGTCTTGTGGTATCTCCTACAGGGAAAGTGCCAGGAGGGAATTGTCGAGCTTGTTCTCAGTGTCTCTGAGAATTGCTCTCATTATCTGTGTGACCTCTTTGCTAAGACTCTCCAGAGAGCCGTCCTCAAAACAAACACACATCTTGACATATCTCCCACATTGATCGCAGTGTCTCCAGAAACGGCATTCAAGGAGCCAGGAGGTTTTCTCCCTACACTGTCCATTGAGTTGTCCTCAAAACCAATATACATCCTGCTATATCTCCCACATGGAAAGTGCCAGGAGGGAGAAGTGGGGATTATGTTTAGACTTTCTCGGAACTGCTTCAAATCAACTAGATATCTTTGAGCTGTAAATCTCCCAACAGCCAAACGCAAAAGCAGCAAACATCTCGCTGTATGTCCCACATCCAAAGTGCCAAGAGAGAGCTTGCTCTCCCTGTCTTTGAGTACTGTTTTCACTGTCCCGGTTACCTCTTTGCTAACATTCTCTTCAGAGCCGCAGTGAAACCAGGAACCATGTGGAGAAAGCACCCACACTGAAAGTGCCTGGAGGGAACATTGGGGCTTCTTCTCAGTGTCTCTGACATAGGGTTTCACTGTCCCGGGAAAGTCTCTGCTAACACCGTGCAGAGCGCTGTGCCCAATATACAGAAACGTCTTGCGGTATCTCCTACAGGGAAAGTGCCAGGAGGGAATTGTCGAGCTTGTTCTCAGTGTCTCTGAGAATTGCTCTCATTATCCCTGTGACCTCTTTGCTAAGACTCTCCAGAGAGCCGTCCTCAAAACCAACACACATCTTGACATATCTCCCACATTGATCGCAGTGTCTCCAGAAACGGCATTCAAGGAGCCAGGACCTTTTCTCCCTACACTGTCCATTGAGTTGTCCTCAAAACCAATATACATCCTGCTATATCTCCCACATGGAAAGTGCCAGGAGGGAGAAGTGGGGATTATGTTTAGACTTTCTCGGAACTGCTTCAAATCAACTAGATATCTTTGTGCTGTAAATCTCCCAACAGCCAAACGCAAAAGCAGCAAACATCTCGCTGTATGTCCCACATCCAAAGTGCCAAGAGAGAGCTTGCTCTCCCTGTCTTTGAGTACTGTTTTCACTGTCCCGGTTACCTCTTTGCTAACATTCTCTTCAGAGCTGCAGTGAAACCAGGAACCACGTGGAGAAAGCACCCACACTGAAAGTGCCTGGAGGGAACATTGGGGCTTCTTCTCAGTGTCTCTGACATAGGGTTTCACTGTCCCGGGAAAGTCTCTGCTAACACCGTGCAGAGCGCTGTGCCCAATATACAGAAACGTCTTGCGGTATCTCCTACAGGGAAAGCGCCAGGAGGGAATTGTCGAGCTTGTTCTCAGTGTCTCTGAGAATTGCTCTCATTATCCCTGTGACCTCTTTGCTAAGACTCTCCAGAGAGCCGTCCTCAAAACCAACACACATCTTGACATATCTCCCACATTGATCGCAGTGTCTCCAGAAACGGCATTCAAGGAGCCAGGACCTTTTCTCCCTACACTGTCCATTGAGTTGTCCTCAAAACCAATATACATCCTGCTATATCTCCCACATGGAAAGTGCCAGGAGGGAGAAGTGGGGATTATGTTTAGACTTTCTCGGAACTGCTTCAAATCAACTAGATATCTTTGTGCTGTAAATCTCCCAACAGCCAAACGCAAAAGCAGCAAACATCTCGCTGTATGTCCCACATCCAAAGTGCCAAGAGAGAGCTTGCTCTCCCTGTCTTTGAGTACTGTTTTCACTGTCCTGGTTACCTCTTTGCTAACATTCTCTTCAGAGCTGCAGTGAAACCAGGAACCACGTGGAGAAAGCACCCACACTGAAAGTGCCTGGAGGGAACATTGGGGCTTCTTCTCAGTGTCTCTGACATAGGGTTTCACTGTCCCGGGAAAGTCTCTGCTAACACCGTGCAGAGCGCTGTGCCCAATATACAGAAACGTCTTGCGGTATCTCCTACAGGGAAAGCGCCAGGAGGGAATTGTCGAGCTTGTTCTCAGTGTCTCTGAGAATTGCTCTCATTATCCCTGTGACCTCTTTGCTAAGACTCTCCAGAGAGCCGTCCTCAAAACCAACACACATCTTGACATATCTCCCACATTGATCGCAGTGTCTCCAGAAACGGCATTCAAGGAGCCAGGACCTTTTCTCCCTACACTGTCCATTGAGTTGTCCTCAAAACCAATATACATCCTGCTATATCTCCCACATGGAAAGTGCCAGGAGGGAGAAGTGGGGATTATGTTTAGACTTTCTCGGAACTGCTTCAAATCAACTAGATATCTTTGTGCTGTAAATCTCCCAACAGCCAAACGCAAAAGCAGCAAACATCTCGCTGTATGTCCCACATCCAAAGTGCCAAGAGAGAGCTTGCTCTCCCTGTCTTTGAGTACTGTTTTCACTGTCCCGGTTACCTCTTTGCTAACATTCTCTTCAGAGCTGCAGTGAAACCAGGAACCATGTGGAGAAAGCACCCACACTGAAAGTGCCTGGAGGGAACATTGGGGCTTCTTCTCAGTGTCTCTGACATAGGGTTTCACTGTCCCGGGAAAGTCTCTGCTAACACCGTGCAGAGCGCTGTGCCCAATATACAGAAACGTCTTGCGGTATCTCCTACAGGGAAAGTGCCAGGAGGGAATTGCGGAGCTTGTTCTCAGTGTCTCTGAGAATTGCTCTGATTATCTGTGTGACCTCTTTGCTAAGACTCTCCAGAGAGCCGTCCTCAAAACCAACACACATCTTGACATATCTCCCACATTGATCGCAGTGTCTCCAGAAACGGCATTCAAGGAGCCAGGACCTTTTCTCCCTACACTGTCCATTGAGTTGTCCTCAAAACCAATATACATCCTGCTATATCTCCCACATGGAAAGTGCCAGGAGGGAGAAGTGGGGATTATGTTTAGACTTTCTCGGAACTGCTTCAAATCAACTAGATATCTTTGTGCTGTAAATCTCCCAACAGCCAAACGCAAAAGCAGCAAACATCTCGCTGTATGTCCCACATCCAAAGTGCCAAGAGAGAGCTTGCTCTCCCTGTCTTTGAGTACTGTTTTCACTGTCCCGGTTACCTCTTTGCTAACATTCTCTTCAGAGCCGCAGTGAAACCAGGAACCATGTGGAGAAAGCACCCACACTGAAAGTGCCTGGAGGGAACATTGGGGCTTCTTCTCAGTGTCTCTGACATAGGGTTTCACTGTCCCGGGAAAGTCTCTGCTAACACCGTGCAGAGCGCTGTGCCCAATATACAGAAACGTCTTGTGGTATCTCCTACAGGGAAAGTGCCAGGAGGGAATTGCGGAGCTTGTTCTCAGTGTCTCTGAGAATTGCTCTGATTATCTGTGTGACCTCTTTGCTAAGACGCTCCAGAGAGCCGTCCTCAAAACAAACACACATCTTGACATATCTCCCACATTGATCGCAGTGTCTCCAGAAACGGCATTCAAGGAGCCAGGAGGTTTTCTCCCTACACTGTCCATTGAGTTGTCCTCAAAACCAATATACATCCTGCTATATCTCCCACATGGAAAGTGCCAGGAGGGAGAAGTGGGGATTATGTTTAGACTTTCTCGGAACTGCTTCAAATCAACTAGATATCTTTGTGCTGTAAATCTCCCAACAGCCAAACGCAAAAGCAGCAAACATCTCGCTGTATGTCCCACATCCAAAGTGCCAAGAGAGAGCTTGCTCTCCCTGTCTTTGAGTACTGTTTTCACTGTCCCGGTTACCTCTTTGCTAACATTCTCTTCAGAGCTGCAGTGAAACCAGGAACCACGTGGAGAAAGCACCCACACTGAAAGTGCCTGGAGGGAACATTGGGGCTTCTTCTCAGTGTCTCTGACATAGGGTTTCACTGTCCCGGGAAAGTCTCTGCTAACACCGTGCAGAGCGCTGTGCCCAATATACAGAAACGTCTTGCGGTATCTCCTACAGGGAAAGCGCCAGGAGGGAATTGTCGAGCTTGTTCTCAGTGTCTCTGAGAATTGCTCTCATTATCCCTGTGACCTCTTTGCTAAGACTCTCCAGAGAGCCGTCCTCAAAATCAACACACATCTTGACATATCTCCCACATTGATCGCAGTGTCTCCAGAAACGGCATTCAAGGAGCCAGGACCTTTTCTCCCTACACTGTCCATTGAGTTGTCCTCAAAACCAATATACATCCTGCTATATCTCCCACATGGAAAGTGCCAGGAGGGAGAAGTGGGGATTATGTTTAGACTTTCTCGGAACTGCTTCAAATCAACTAGATATCTTTGTGCTGTAAATCTCCCAACAGCCAAACGCAAAAGCAGCAAACATCTCGCTGTATGTCCCACATCCAAAGTGCCAAGAGAGAGCTTGCTCTCCCTGTCTTTGAGTACTGTTTTCACTGTCCCGGTTACCTCTTTGCTAACATTCTCTTCAGAGCCGCAGTGAAACCAGGAACCACGTGGAGAAAGCACCCACACTGAAAGTGCCTGGAGGGAACATTGGGGCTTCTTCTCAGTGTCTCTGACATAGGGTTTCACTGTCCCGGGAAAGTCTCTGCTAACACCGTGCAGAGCGCTGTGCCCAATATACAGAAACGTCTTGCGGTATCTCCTACAGGGAAAGCGCCAGGAGGGAATTGTCGAGCTTGTTCTCAGTGTCTCTGAGAATTGCTCTCATTATCCCTGTGACCTCTTTGCTAAGACTCTCCAGAGAGCCGTCCTCAAAACCAACACACATCTTGACATATCTCCCACATTGATCGCAGTGTCTCCAGAAACGGCATTCAAGGAGCCAGGACCTTTTCTCCCTACACTGTCCATTGAGTTGTCCTCAAAACCAATATACATCCTGCTATATCTCCCACATGGAAAGTGCCAGGAGGGAGAAGTGGGGATTATGTTTAGACTTTCTCGGAACTGCTTCAAATCAACTAGATATCTTTGTGCTGTAAATCTCCCAACAGCCAAACGCAAAAGCAGCAAACATCTCGCTGTATGTCCCACATCCAAAGTGCCAAGAGAGAGCTTGCTCTCCCTGTCTTTGAGTACTGTTTTCACTGTCCCGGTTACCTCTTTGCTAACATTCTCTTCAGAGCTGCAGTGAAACCAGGAACCACGTGGAGAAAGCACCCACACTGAAAGTGCCTGGAGGGAACATTGGGGCTTCTTCTCAGTGTCTCTGACATAGGGTTTCACTGTCCCGGGAAAGTCTCTGCTAACACCGTGCAGAGCGCTGTGCCCAATATACAGAAACGTCTTGCGGTATCTCCTACAGGGAAAGTGCCAGGAGGGAATTGCGGAGCTTGTTCTCAGTGTCTCTGAGAATTGCTCTGATTATCTGTGTGACCTCTTTGCTAAGACTCTCCAGAGAGCCGTCCTCAAAACAAACACACATCTTGACATATCTCCCACATTGATCGCAGTGTCTCCAGAAACGGCATTCAAGGAGCCAGGACCTTTTCTCCCTACACTGTCCATTGAGTTGTCCTCAAAACCAATATACATCCTGCTATATCTCCCACATGGAAAGTGCCAGGAGGGAGAAGTGGGGATTATGTTTAGACTTTCTCGGAACTGCTTCAAATCAACTAGATATCTTTGAGCTGTAAATCTCCCAACAGCCAAACGCAAAAGCAGCAAACATCTCGCTGTATGTCCCACATCCAAAGTGCCAAGAGAGAGCTTGCTCTCCCTGTCTTTGAGTACTGTTTTCACTGTCCCGGTTACCTCTTTGCTAACATTCTCTTCAGAGCCGCAGTGAAACCAGGAACCATGTGGAGAAAGCACCCACACTGAAAGTGCCTGGAGGGAACATTGGGGCTTCTTCTCAGTGTCTCTGACATAGGGTTTCACTGTCCCGGGAAAGTCTCTGCTAACACCGTGCAGAGCGCTGTGCCCAATATACAGAAACGTCTTGCGGTATCTCCTACAGGGAAAGCGCCAGGAGGGAATTGTCGAGCTTGTTCTCAGTGTCTCTGAGAATTGCTCTCATTATCCCTGTGACCTCTTTGCTAAGACTCTCCAGAGAGCCGTCCTCAAAACCAACACACATCTTGACATATCTCCCACATTGATCGCAGTGTCTCCAGAAACGGCATTCAAGGAGCCAGGACCTTTTCTCCCTACACTGTCCATTGAGTTGTCCTCAAAACCAATATACATCCTGCTATATCTCCCACATGGAAAGTGCCAGGAGGGAGAAGTGGGGATTATGTTTAGACTTTCTCGGAACTGCTTCAAATCAACTAGATATCTTTGTGCTGTAAATCTCCCAACAGCCAAACGCAAAAGCAGCAAACATCTCGCTGTATGTCCCACATCCAAAGTGCCAAGAGAGAGCTTGCTCTCCCTGTCTTTGAGTACTGTTTTCACTGTCCCGGTTACCTCTTTGCTAACATTCTCTTCAGAGCTGCAGTGAAACCAGGAACCACGTGGAGAAAGCACCCACACTGAAAGTGCCTGGAGGGAACATTGGGGCTTCTTCTCAGTGTCTCTGACATAGGGTTTCACTGTCCCGGGAAAGTCTCTGCTAACACCGTGCAGAGCGCTGTGCCCAATATACAGAAACGTCTTGCGGTATCTCCTACAGGGAAAGCGCCAGGAGGGAATTGTCGAGCTTGTTCTCAGTGTCTCTGAGAATTGCTCTCATTATCCCTGTGACCTCTTTGCTAAGACTCTCCAGAGAGCCGTCCTCAAAATCAACACACATCTTGACATATCTCCCACATTGATCGCAGTGTCTCCAGAAACGGCATTCAAGGAGCCAGGAGGTTTTCTCCCTACACTGTCCATTGAGTTGTCCTCAAAACCAATATACATCCTGCTATATCTCCCACATGGAAAGTGCCAGGAGGGAGAAGTGGGGATTATGTTTAGACTTTCTCGGAACTGCTTCAAATCAACTAGATATCTTTGTGCTGTAAATCTCCCAACAGCCAAACGCAAAAGCAGCAAACATCTCGCTGTATGTCCCACATCCAAAGTGCCAAGAGAGAGCTTGCTCTCCCTGTCTTTGAGTACTGTTTTCACTGTCCCGGTTACCTCTTTGCTAACATTCTCTTCAGAGCCGCAGTGAAACCAGGAACCATGTGGAGAAAGCACCCACACTGAAAGTGCCTGGAGGGAACATTGGGGCTTCTTCTCAGTGTCTCTGACATAGGGTTTCACTGTCCCGGGAAAGTCTCTGCTAACACCGTGCAGAGCGCTGTGCCCAATATACAGAAACGTCTTGCGGTATCTCCTACAGGGAAAGCGCCAGGAGGGAATTGTCGAGCTTGTTCTCAGTGTCTCTGAGAATTGCTCTCATTATCCCTGTGACCTCTTTGCTAAGACTCTCCAGAGAGCCGTCCTCAAAACCAACACACATCTTGACATATCTCCCACATTGATCGCAGTGTCTCCAGAAACGGCATTCAAGGAGCCAGGACCTTTTCTCCCTACACTGTCCATTGAGTTGTCCTCAAAACCAATATACATCCTGCTATATCTCCCACATGGAAAGTGCCAGGAGGGAGAAGTGGGGATTATGTTTAGACTTTCTCGGAACTGCTTCAAATCAACTAGATATCTTTGTGCTGTAAATCTCCCAACAGCCAAACGCAAAAGCAGCAAACATCTCGCTGTATGTCCCACATCCAAAGTGCCAAGAGAGAGCTTGCTCTCCCTGTCTTTGAGTACTGTTTTCACTGTCCCGGTTACCTCTTTGCTAACATTCTCTTCAGAGCTGCAGTGAAACCAGGAACCACGTGGAGAAAGCACCCACACTGAAAGTGCCTGGAGGGAACATTGGGGCTTCTTCTCAGTGTCTCTGACATAGGGTTTCACTGTCCCGGGAAAGTCTCTGCTAACACCGTGCAGAGCGCTGTGCCCAATATACAGAAACGTCTTGCGGTATCTCCTACAGGGAAAGCGCCAGGAGGGAATTGTCGAGCTTGTTCTCAGTGTCTCTGAGAATTGCTCTCATTATCCCTGTGACCTCTTTGCTAAGACTCTCCAGAGAGCCGTCCTCAAAACCAACACACATCTTGACATATCTCCCACATTGATCGCAGTGTCTCCAGAAACGGCATTCAAGGAGCCAGGACCTTTTCTCCCTACACTGTCCATTGAGTTGTCCTCAAAACCAATATACATCCTGCTATATCTCCCACATGGAAAGTGCCAGGAGGGAGAAGTGGGGATTATGTTTAGACTTTCTCGGAACTGCTTCAAATCAACTAGATATCTTTGAGCTGTAAATCTCCCAACAGCCAAACGCAAAAGCAGCAAACATCTCGCTGTATGTCCCACATCCAAAGTGCCAAGAGAGAGCTTGCTCTCCCTGTCTTTGAGTACTGTTTTCACTGTCCCGGTTACCTCTTTGCTAACATTCTCTTCAGAGCCGCAGTGAAACCAGGAACCATGTGGAGAAAGCACCCACACTGAAAGTGCCTGGAGGGAACATTGGGGCTTCTTCTCAGTGTCTCTGACATAGGGTTTCACTGTCCCGGGAAAGTCTCTGCTAACACCGTGCAGAGCGCTGTGCCCAATATACAGAAACGTCTTGCGGTATCTCCTACAGGGAAAGCGCCAGGAGGGAATTGTCGAGCTTGTTCTCAGTGTCTCTGAGAATTGCTCTCATTATCCCTGTGACCTCTTTGCTAAGACTCTCCAGAGAGCCGTCCTCAAAACCAACACACATCTTGACATATCTCCCACATTGATCGCAGTGTCTCCAGAAACGGCATTCAAGGAGCCAGGACCTTTTCTCCCTACACTGTCCATTGAGTTGTCCTCAAAACCAATATACATCCTGCTATATCTCCCACATGGAAAGTGCCAGGAGGGAGAAGTGGGGATTATGTTTAGACTTTCTCGGAACTGCTTCAAATCAACTAGATATCTTTGTGCTGTAAATCTCCCAACAGCCAAACGCAAAAGCAGCAAACATCTCGCTGTATGTCCCACATCCAAAGTGCCAAGAGAGAGCTTGCTCTCCCTGTCTTTGAGTACTGTTTTCACTGTCCCGGTTACCTCTTTGCTAACATTCTCTTCAGAGCCGCAGTGAAACCAGGAACCATGTGGAGAAAGCACCCACACTGAAAGTGCCTGGAGGGAACATTGGGGCTTCTTCTCAGTGTCTCTGACATAGGGTTTCACTGTCCCGGGAAAGTCTCTGCTAACACCGTGCAGAGCGCTGTGCCCAATATACAGAAACGTCTTGTGGTATCTCCTACAGGGAAAGTGCCAGGAGGGAATTGCGGAGCTTGTTCTCAGTGTCTCTGAGAATTGCTCTGATTATCTGTGTGACCTCTTTGCTAAGACTCTCCAGAGAGCCGTCCTCAAAACCAACACACATCTTGACATATCTCCCACATTGATCGCAGTGTCTCCAGAAACGGCATTCAAGGAGCCAGGAGGTTTTCTCCCTACACTGTCCATTGAGTTGTCCTCAAAACCAATATACATCCTGCTATATCTCCCACATGGAAAGTGCCAGGAGGGAGAAGTGGGGATTATGTTTAGACTTTCTCGGAACTGCTTCAAATCAACTAGATATCTTTGAGCTGTAAATCTCCCAACAGCCAAACGCAAAAGCAGCAAACATCTCGCTGTATGTCCCACATCCAAAGTGCCAAGAGAGAGCTTGCTCTCCCTGTCTTTGAGTACTGTTTTCACTGTCCCGGTTACCTCTTTGCTAACATTCTCTTCAGAGCCGCAGTGAAACCAGGAACGATGTGGAGAAAGCACCCACACTGAAAGTGCCTGGAGGGAACACTGGGGCTTCTTCTCAGTGTCTCTGACATAGGGTTTCACTGTCCCGGGAAAGTCTCTGCTAACACCGTGCAGAGCGCTGTGCCCAATATACAGAAACGTCTTGCGGTATCTCCTACAGGGAAAGTGCCAGGAGGGAATTGTCGAGCTTGTTCTCAGTGTCTCTGAGAATTGCTCTGATTATCTGTGTGACCTCTTTGCTAAGACTCTCCAGAGAGCCGTCCTCAAAACCAACACACATCTTGACATATCTCCCACATTGATCGCAGTGTCTCCAGAAACGGCATTCAAGGAGCCAGGACCTTTTCTCCCTACACTGTCCATTGAGTTGTCCTCAAAACCAATATACATCCTGCTATATCTCCCACATGGAAAGTGCCAGGAGGGAGAAGTGGGGATTATGTTTAGACTTTCTCGGAACTGCTTCAAATCAACTAGATATCTTTGTGCTGTAAATCTCCCAACAGCCAAACGCAAAAGCAGCAAACATCTCGCTGTATGTCCCACATCCAAAGTGCCAAGAGAGAGCTTGCTCTCCCTGTCTTTGAGTACTGTTTTCACTGTCCCGGTTACCTCTTTGCTAACATTCTCTTCAGAGCTGCAGTGAAACCAGGAACCACGTGGAGAAAGCACCCACACTGAAAGTGCCTGGAGGGAACATTGGGGCTTCTTCTCAGTGTCTCTGACATAGGGTTTCACTGTCCCGGGAAAGTCTCTGCTAACACCGTGCAGAGCGCTGTGCCCAATATACAGAAACGTCTTGCGGTATCTCCTACAGGGAAAGTGCCAGGAGGGAATTGTCGAGCTTGTTCTCAGTGTCTCTGAGAATTGCTCTCATTATCCCTGTGACCTCTTTGCTAAGACTCTCCAGAGAGCCGTCCTCAAAACCAACACACATCTTGACATATCTCCCACATTGATCGCAGTGTCTCCAGAAACGGCATTCAAGGAGCCAGGACCTTTTCTCCCTACACTGTCCATTGAGTTGTCCTCAAAACCAATATACATCCTGCTATATCTCCCACATGGAAAGTGCCAGGAGGGAGAAGTGGGGATTATGTTTAGACTTTCTCGGAACTGCTTCAAATCAACTAGATATCTTTGTGCTGTAAATCTCCCAACAGCCAAACGCAAAAGCAGCAAACATCTCGCTGTATGTCCCACATCCAAAGTGCCAAGAGAGAGCTTGCTCTCCCTGTCTTTGAGTACTGTTTTCACTGTCCCGGTTACCTCTTTGCTAACATTCTCTTCAGAGCTGCAGTGAAACCAGGAACCACGTGGAGAAAGCACCCACACTGAAAGTGCCTGGAGGGAACATTGGGGCTTCTTCTCAGTGTCTCTGACATAGGGTTTCACTGTCCCGGGAAAGTCTCTGCTAACACCGTGCAGAGCGCTGTGCCCAATATACAGAAACGTCTTGCGGTATCTCCTACAGGGAAAGCGCCAGGAGGGAATTGTCGAGCTTGTTCTCAGTGTCTCTGAGAATTGCTCTCATTATCCCTGTGACCTCTTTGCTAAGACTCTCCAGAGAGCCGTCCTCAAAACCAACACACATCTTGACATATCTCCCACATTGATCGCAGTGTCTCCAGAAACGGCATTCAAGGAGCCAGGACCTTTTCTCCCTACACTGTCCATTGAGTTGTCCTCAAAACCAATATACATCCTGCTATATCTCCCACATGGAAAGTGCCAGGAGGGAGAAGTGGGGATTATGTTTAGACTTTCTCGGAACTGCTTCAAATCAACTAGATATCTTTGTGCTGTAAATCTCCCAACAGCCAAACGCAAAAGCAGCAAACATCTCGCTGTATGTCCCACATCCAAAGTGCCAAGAGAGAGCTTGCTCTCCCTGTCTTTGAGTACTGTTTTCACTGTCCCGGTTACCTCTTTGCTAACATTCTCTTCAGAGCTGCAGTGAAACCAGGAACCACGTGGAGAAAGCACCCACACTGAAAGTGCCTGGAGGGAACATTGGGGCTTCTTCTCAGTGTCTCTGACATAGGGTTTCACTGTCCCGGGAAAGTCTCTGCTAACACCGTGCAGAGCGCTGTGCCCAATATACAGAAACGTCTTGCGGTATCTCCTACAGGGAAAGCGCCAGGAGGGAATTGTCGAGCTTGTTCTCAGTGTCTCTGAGAATTGCTCTCATTATCCCTGTGACCTCTTTGCTAAGACTCTCCAGAGAGCCGTCCTCAAAACCAACACACATCTTGACATATCTCCCACATTGATCGCAGTGTCTCCAGAAACGGCATTCAAGGAGCCAGGACCTTTTCTCCCTACACTGTCCATTGAGTTGTCCTCAAAACCAATATACATCCTGCTATATCTCCCACATGGAAAGTGCCAGGAGGGAGAAGTGGGGATTATGTTTAGACTTTCTCGGAACTGCTTCAAATCAACTAGATATCTTTGTGCTGTAAATCTCCCAACAGCCAAACGCAAAAGCAGCAAACATCTCGCTGTATGTCCCACATCCAAAGTGCCAAGAGAGAGCTTGCTCTCCCTGTCTTTGAGTACTGTTTTCACTGTCCCGGTTACCTCTTTGCTAACATTCTCTTCAGAGCTGCAGTGAAACCAGGAACCACGTGGAGAAAGCACCCACACTGAAAGTGCCTGGAGGGAACATTGGGGCTTCTTCTCAGTGTCTCTGACATAGGGTTTCACTGTCCCGGGAAAGTCTCTGCTAACACCGTGCAGAGCGCTGTGCCCAATATACAGAAACGTCTTGTGGTATCTCCTACAGGGAAAGTGCCAGGAGGGAATTGCGGAGCTTGTTCTCAGTGTCTCTGAGAATTGCTCTGATTATCTGTGTGACCTCTTTGCTAAGACTCTCCAGAGAGCCGTCCTCAAAACAAACACACATCTTGACATATCTCCCACATTGATCGCAGTGTCTCCAGAAACGGCATTCAAGGAGCCAGGACCTTTTCTCCCTACACTGTCCATTGAGTTGTCCTCAAAACCAATATACATCCTGCTATATCTCCCACATGGAAAGTGCCAGGAGGGAGAAGTGGGGATTATGTTTAGACTTTCTCGGAACTGCTTCAAATCAACTAGATATCTTTGAGCTGTAAATCTCCCAACAGCCAAACGCAAAAGCAGCAAACATCTCGCTGTATGTCCCACATCCAAAGTGCCAAGAGAGAGCTTGCTCTCCCTGTCTTTGAGTACTGTTTTCACTGTCCCGGTTACCTCTTTGCTAACATTCTCTTCAGAGCCGCAGTGAAACCAGGAACCATGTGGAGAAAGCACCCACACTGAAAGTGCCTGGAGGGAACATTGGGGCTTCTTCTCAGTGTCTCTGACATAGGGTTTCACTGTCCCGGGAAAGTCTCTGCTAACACCGTGCAGAGCGCTGTGCCCAATATACAGAAACGTCTTGCGGTATCTCCTACAGGGAAAGCGCCAGGAGGGAATTGTCGAGCTTGTTCTCAGTGTCTCTGAGAATTGCTCTGATTATCTGTGTGACCTCTTTGCTAAGACTCTCCAGAGAGCCGTCCTCAAAACAAACACACATCTTGACATATCTCCCACATTGATCGCAGTGTCTCCAGAAACGGCATTCAAGGAGCCAGGAGGTTTTCTCCCTACACTGTCCATTGAGTTGTCCTCAAAACCAATATACATCCTGCTATATCTCCCACATGGAAAGTGCCAGGAGGGAGAAGTGGGGATTATGTTTAGACTTTCTCGGAACTGCTTCAAATCAACTAGATATCTTTGAGCTGTAAATCTCCCAACAGCCAAACGCAAAAGCAGCAAACATCTCGCTGTATGTCCCACATCCAAAGTGCCAAGAGAGAGCTTGCTCTCCCTGTCTTTGAGTACTGTTTTCACTGTCCCGGTTACCTCTTTGCTAACATTCTCTTCAGAGCCGCAGTGAAACCAGGAACCATGTGGAGAAAGCACCCACACTGAAAGTGCCTGGAGGGAACATTGGGGCTTCTTCTCAGTGTCTCTGACATAGGGTTTCACTGTCCCGGGAAAGTCTCTGCTAACACCGTGCAGAGCGCTGTGCCCAATATACAGAAACGTCTTGCGGTATCTCCTACAGGGAAAGCGCCAGGAGGGAATTGTCGAGCTTGTTCTCAGTGTCTCTGAGAATTGCTCTGATTATCTGTGTGACCTCTTTGCTAAGACTCTCCAGAGAGCCGTCCTCAAAACCAACACACATCTTGACATATCTCCCACATTGATCGCAGTGTCTCCAGAAACGGCATTCAAGGAGCCAGGACCTTTTCTCCCTACACTGTCCATTGAGTTGTCCTCAAAACCAATATACATCCTGCTATATCTCCCACATGGAAAGTGCCAGGAGGGAGAAGTGGGGATTATGTTTAGACTTTCTCGGAACTGCTTCAAATCAACTAGATATCTTTGTGCTGTAAATCTCCCAACAGCCAAACGCAAAAGCAGCAAACATCTCGCTGTATGTCCCACATCCAAAGTGCCAAGAGAGAGCTTGCTCTCCCTGTCTTTGAGTACTGTTTTCACTGTCCCGGTTACCTCTTTGCTAACATTCTCTTCAGAGCCGCAGTGAAACCAGGAACCACGTGGAGAAAGCACCCACACTGAAAGTGCCTGGAGGGAACATTGGGGCTTCTTCTCAGTGTCTCTGACATAGGGTTTCACTGTCCCGGGAAAGTCTCTGCTAACACCGTGCAGAGCGCTGTGCCCAATATACAGAAACGTCTTGCGGTATCTCCTACAGGGAAAGCGCCAGGAGGGAATTGTCGAGCTTGTTCTCAGTGTCTCTGAGAATTGCTCTCATTATCCCTGTGACCTCTTTGCTAAGACTCTCCAGAGAGCCGTCCTCAAAACCAACACACATCTTGACATATCTCCCACATTGATCGCAGTGTCTCCAGAAACGGCATTCAAGGAGCCAGGACCTTTTCTCCCTACACTGTCCATTGAGTTGTCCTCAAAACCAATATACATCCTGCTATATCTCCCACATGGAAAGTGCCAGGAGGGAGAAGTGGGGATTATGTTTAGACTTTCTCGGAACTGCTTCAAATCAACTAGATATCTTTGAGCTGTAAATCTCCCAACAGCCAAATGCAAAAGCAGCAAACATCTCGCTGTATGTCCCACATCCAAAGTGCCAAGAGAGAGCTTGCTCTCCCTGTCTTTGAGTACTGTTTTCACTGTCCCGGTTACCTCTTTGCTAACATTCTCTTCAGAGCCGCAGTGAAACCAGGAACCATGTGGAGAAAGCACCCACACTGAAAGTGCCTGGAGGGAACATTGGGGCTTCTTCTCAGTGTCTCTGACATAGGGTTTCACTGTCCCGGGAAAGTCTCTGCTAACACCGTGCAGAGCGCTGTGCCCAATATACAGAAACGTCTTGCGGTATCTCCTACAGGGAAAGTGCCAGGAGGGAATTGCGGAGCTTGTTCTCAGTGTCTCTGAGAATTGCTCTCATTATCCCTGTGACCTCTTTGCTAAGACTCTCCAGAGAGCCGTCCTCAAAACCAACACACATCTTGACATATCTCCCACATTGATCGCAGTGTCTCCAGAAACGGCATTCAAGGAGCCAGGACCTTTTCTCCCTACACTGTCCATTGAGTTGTCCTCAAAACCAATATACATCCTGCTATATCTCCCACATGGAAAGTGCCAGGAGGGAGAAGTGGGGATTATGTTTAGACTTTCTCGGAACTGCTTCAAATCAACTAGATATCTTTGAGCTGTAAATCTCCCAACAGCCAAACGCAAAAGCAGCAAACATCTCGCTGTATGTCCCACATCCAAAGTGCCAAGAGAGAGCTTGCTCTCCCTGTCTTTGAGTACTGTTTTCACTGTCCCGGTTACCTCTTTGCTAACATTCTCTTCAGAGCCGCAGTGAAACCAGGAACCATGTGGAGAAAGCACCCACACTGAAAGTGCCTGGAGGGAACACTGGGGCTTCTTCTCAGTGTCTCTGACATAGGGTTTCACTGTCCCGGGAAAGTCTCTGCTAACACCGTGCAGAGCGCTGTGCCCAATATACAGAAACGTCTTGCGGTATCTCCTACAGGGAAAGTGCCAGGAGGGAATTGCGGAGCTTGTTCTCAGTGTCTCTGAGAATTGCTCTGATTATCTGTGTGACCTCTTTGCTAAGACTCTCCAGAGAGCCGTCCTCAAAACAAACACACATCTTGACATATCTCCCACATTGATCGCAGTGTCTCCAGAAACGGCATTCAAGGAGCCAGGAGGTTTTCTCCCTACACTGTCCATTGAGTTGTCCTCAAAACCAATATACATCCTGCTATATCTCCCACATGGAAAGTGCCAGGAGGGAGAAGTGGGGATTATGTTTAGACTTTCTCGGAACTGCTTCAAATCAACTAGATATCTTTGAGCTGTAAATCTCCCAACAGCCAAACGCAAAAGCAGCAAACATCTCGCTGTATGTCCCACATCCAAAGTGCCAAGAGAGAGCTTGCTCTCCCTGTCTTTGAGTACTGTTTTCACTGTCCCGGTTACCTCTTTGCTAACATTCTCTTCAGAGCTGCAGTGAAACCAGGAACCACGTGGAGAAAGCACCCACACTGAAAGTGCCTGGAGGGAACATTGGGGCTTCTTCTCAGTGTCTCTGACATAGGGTTTCACTGTCCCGGGAAAGTCTCTGCTAACACCGTGCAGAGCGCTGTGCCCAATATACAGAAACGTCTTGCGGTATCTCCTACAGGGAAAGCGCCAGGAGGGAATTGTCGAGCTTGTTCTCAGTGTCTCTGAGAATTGCTCTCATTATCCCTGTGACCTCTTTGCTAAGACTCTCCAGAGAGCCGTCCTCAAAACCAACACACATCTTGACATATCTCCCACATTGATCGCAGTGTCTCCAGAAACGGCATTCAAGGAGCCAGGACCTTTTCTCCCTACACTGTCCATTGAGTTGTCCTCAAAACCAATATACATCCTGCTATATCTCCCACATGGAAAGTGCCAGGAGGGAGAAGTGGGGATTATGTTTAGACTTTCTCGGAACTGCTTCAAATCAACTAGATATCTTTGTGCTGTAAATCTCCCAACAGCCAAACGCAAAAGCAGCAAACATCTCGCTGTATGTCCCACATCCAAAGTGCCAAGAGAGAGCTTGCTCTCCCTGTCTTTGAGTACTGTTTTCACTGTCCCGGTTACCTCTTTGCTAACATTCTCTTCAGAGCTGCAGTGAAACCAGGAACCACGTGGAGAAAGCACCCACACTGAAAGTGCCTGGAGGGAACATTGGGGCTTCTTCTCAGTGTCTCTGACATAGGGTTTCACTGTCCCGGGAAAGTCTCTGCTAACACCATGCAGAGCGCTGTGCCCAATATACAGAAACGTCTTGTGGTATCTCCTACAGGGAAAGTGCCAGGAGGGAATTGTCGAGCTTGTTCTCAGTGTCTCTGAGAATTGCTCTGATTATCTGTGTGACCTCTTTGCTAAGACTCTCCAGAGAGCCGTCCTCAAAACAAACACACATCTTGACATATCTCCCACATTGATCGCAGTGTCTCCAGAAACGGCATTCAAGGAGCCAGGACCTTTTCTCCCTACACTGTCCATTGAGTTGTCCTCAAAACCAATATACATCCTGCTATATCTCCCACATGGAAAGTGCCAGGAGGGAGAAGTGGGGATTATGTTTAGACTTTCTCGGAACTGCTTCAAATCAACTAGATATCTTTGTGCTGTAAATCTCCCAACAGCCAAACGCAAAAGCAGCAAACATCTCGCTGTATGTCCCACATCCAAAGTGCCAAGAGAGAGCTTGCTCTCCCTGTCTTTGAGTACTGTTTTCACTGTCCCGGTTACCTCTTTGCTAACATTCTCTTCAGAGCTGCAGTGAAACCAGGAACCACGTGGAGAAAGCACCCACACTGAAAGTGCCTGGAGGGAACATTGGGGCTTCTTCTCAGTGTCTCTGACATAGGGTTTCACTGTCCCGGGAAAGTCTCTGCTAACACCGTGCAGAGCGCTGTGCCCAATATACAGAAACGTCTTGCGGTATCTCCTACAGGGAAAGTGCCAGGAGGGAATTGCGGAGCTTGTTCTCAGTGTCTCTGAGAATTGCTCTGATTATCTGTGTGACCTCTTTGCTAAGACTCTCCAGAGAGCCGTCCTCAAAACAAACACACATCTTGACATATCTCCCACATTGATCGCAGTGTCTCCAGAAACGGCATTCAAGGAGCCAGGAGGTTTTCTCCCTACACTGTCCATTGAGTTGTCCTCAAAACCAATATACATCCTGCTATATCTCCCACATGGAAAGTGCCAGGAGGGAGAAGTGGGGATTATGTTTAGACTTTCTCGGAACTGCTTCAAATCAACTAGATATCTTTGTGCTGTAAATCTCCCAACAGCCAAACGCAAAAGCAGCAAACATCTCGCTGTATGTCCCACATCCAAAGTGCCAAGAGAGAGCTTGCTCTCCCTGTCTTTGAGTACTGTTTTCACTGTCCCGGTTACCTCTTTGCTAACATTCTCTTCAGAGCCGCAGTGAAACCAGGAACCATGTGGAGAAAGCACCCACACTGAAAGTGCCTGGAAGGAACATTGGGGCTTCTTCTCAGTGTCTCTGACATAGGGTTTCACTGTCCCGGGAAAGTCTCTGCTAACACCGTGCAGAGCGCTGTGCCCAATATACAGAAACGTCTTGCGGTATCTCCTACAGGGAAAGCGCCAGGAGGGAATTGTCGAGCTTGTTCTCAGTGTCTCTGAGAATTGCTCTCATTATCCCTGTGACCTCTTTGCTAAGACTCTCCAGAGAGCCGTCCTCAAAACCAACACACATCTTGACATATCTCCCACATTGATCGCAGTGTCTCCAGAAACGGCATTCAAGGAGCCAGGACCTTTTCTCCCTACACTGTCCATTGAGTTGTCCTCAAAACCAATATACATCCTGCTATATCTCCCACATGGAAAGTGCCAGGAGGGAGAAGTGGGGATTATGTTTAGACTTTCTCGGAACTGCTTCAAATCAACTAGATATCTTTGTGCTGTAAATCTCCCAACAGCCAAATGCAAAAGCAGCAAACATCTCGCTGTATGTCCCACATCCAAAGTGCCAAGAGAGAGCTTGCTCTCCCTGTCTTTGAGTACTGTTTTCACTGTCCCGGTTACCTCTTTGCTAACATTCTCTTCAGAGCTGCAGTGAAACCAGGAACCACGTGGAGAAAGCACCCACACTGAAAGTGCCTGGAGGGAACATTGGGGCTTCTTCTCAGTGTCTCTGACATAGGGTTTCACTGTCCTGGGAAAGTCTCTGCTAACACCGTGCAGAGCGCTGTGCCCAATATACAGAAACGTCTTGCGGTATCTCCTACAGGGAAAGTGCCAGGAGGGAATTGCGGAGCTTGTTCTCAGTGTCTCTGAGAATTGCTCTGATTATCTGTGTGACCTCTTTGCTAAGACTCTCCAGAGAGCCGTCCTCAAAACAAACACACATCTTGACATATCTCCCACATTGATCGCAGTGTCTCCAGAAACGGCATTCAAGGAGCCAGGACCTTTTCTCCCTACACTGTCCATTGAGTTGTCCTCAAAACCAATTACATCCTGCTATATCTCCCACATGGAAAGTGCCAGGAGGGAGAAGTGGGGATTATGTTTAGACTTTCTCGGAACTGCTTCAAATCAACTAGATATCTTTGTGCTGTAAATCTCCCAACAGCCAAACGCAAAAGCAGCAAACATCTCGCTGTATGTCCCACATCCAAAGTGCCAAGAGAGAGCTTGCTCTCCCTGTCTTTGAGTACTGTTTTCACTGTCCCGGTTACCTCTTTGCTAACATTCTCTTCAGAGCCGCAGTGAAACCAGGAACCATGTGGAGAAAGCACCCACACTGAAAGTGCCTGGAAGGAACATTGGGGCTTCTTCTCAGTGTCTCTGACATAGGGTTTCACTGTCCCGGGAAAGTCTCTGCTAACACCGTGCAGAGCGCTGTGCCCAATATACAGAAACGTCTTGCGGTATCTCCTACAGGGAAAGCGCCAGGAGGGAATTGTCGAGCTTGTTCTCAGTGTCTCTGAGAACTGCTCTCATTATCCCTGTGACCTCTTTGCTAAGACTCTCCAGAGAGCCGTCCTCAAAACCAACACACATCTTGACATATCTCCCACATTGATCGCAGTGTCTCCAGAAACGGCATTCAAGGAGCCAGGAGGTTTTCTCCCTACACTGTCCATTGAGTTGTCCTCAAAACCAATATACATCCTGCTATATCTCCCACATGGAAAGTGCCAGGAGGGAGAAGTGGGGATTATGTTTAGACTTTCTCGGAACTGCTTCAAATCAACTAGATATCTTTGTGCTGTAAATCTCCCAACAGCCAAATGCAAAAGCAGCAAACATCTCGCTGTATGTCCCACATCCAAAGTGCCAAGAGAGAGCTTGCTCTCCCTGTCTTTGAGTACTGTTTTCACTGTCCCGGTTACCTCTTTGCTAACATTCTCTTCAGAGCTGCAGTGAAACCAGGAACCACGTGGAGAAAGCACCCACACTGAAAGTGCCTGGAGGGAACATTGGGGCTTCTTCTCAGTGTCTCTGACATAGGGTTTCACTGTCCCAAGAAAGTCTCTGCTAACACCGTGCAGAG
Source organism: Larus michahellis (assembly GCF_964199755.1). Taxonomy (NCBI): domain Eukaryota; kingdom Metazoa; phylum Chordata; class Aves; order Charadriiformes; family Laridae; genus Larus; species Larus michahellis. The sequence goes on from NC_133921.1 coordinate 1,559,800, forward strand.
CGCTGTGCCCAATATACAGAAACGTCTTGCGGTATCTCCTACAGGGAAAGTGCCAGGAGGGAATTGCGGAGCTTGTTCTCAGTGTCTCTGAGAATTGCTCTGATTATCTGTGTGACCTCTTTGCTAAGACTCTCCAGAGAGCCGTCCTCAAAACAAACACACATCTTGACATATCTCCCACATTGATCGCAGTGTCTCCAGAAACGGCATTCAAGGAGCCAGGACCTTTTCTCCCTACACTGTCCATTGAGTTGTCCTCAAAACCAATTACATCCTGCTATATCTCCCACATGGAAAGTGCCAGGAGGGAGAAGTGGGGATTATGTTTAGACTTTCTCGGAACTGCTTCAAATCAACTAGATATCTTTGTGCTGTAAATCTCCCAACAGCCAAACGCAAAAGCAGCAAACATCTCGCTGTATGTCCCACATCCAAAGTGCCAAGAGAGAGCTTGCTCTCCCTGTCTTTGAGTACTGTTTTCACTGTCCCGGTTACCTCTTTGCTAACATTCTCTTCAGAGCCGCAGTGAAACCAGGAACCACGTGGAGAAAGCACCCACACTGAAAGTGCCTGGAGGGAACATTGGGGCTTCTTCTCAGTGTCTCTGACATAGGGTTTCACTGTCCCGGGAAAGTCTCTGCTAACACCGTGCAGAGCGCTGTGCCCAATATACAGAAATGTCTTGCGGTATCTCCTACAGGGAAAGCGCCAGGAGGGAATTGTCGAGCTTGTTCTCAGTGTCTCTGAGAATTGCTCTCATTATCCCTGTGACCTCTTTGCTAAGACTCTCCAGAGAGCCGTCCTCAAAACCAACACACATCTTGACATATCTCCCACATTGATCGCAGTGTCTCCAGAAACGGCATTCAAGGAGCCAGGACCTTTTCTCCCTACACTGTCCATTGAGTTGTCCTCAAAACCAATATACATCCTGCTATATCTCCCACATGGAAAGTGCCAGGAGGGAGAAGTGGGGATTATGTTTAGACTTTCTCGGAACTGCTTCAAATCAACTAGATATCTTTGTGCTGTAAATCTCCCAACAGCCAAACGCAAAAGCAGCAAACATCTCGCTGTATGTCCCACATCCAAAGTGCCAAGAGAGAGCTTGCTCTCCCTGTCTTTGAGTACTGTTTTCACTGTCCCGGTTACCTCTTTGCTAACATTCTCTTCAGAGCCGCAGTGAAACCAGGAACCATGTGGAGAAAGCACCCACACTGAAAGTGCCTGGAAGGAACATTGGGGCTTCTTCTCAGTGTCTCTGACATAGGGTTTCACTGTCCCGGGAAAGTCTCTGCTAACACCGTGCAGAGCGCTGTGCCCAATATACAGAAACGTCTTGCGGTATCTCCTACAGGGAAAGCGCCAGGAGGGAATTGTCGAGCTTGTTCTCAGTGTCTCTGAGAACTGCTCTCATTATCCCTGTGACCTCTTTGCTAAGACTCTCCAGAGAGTCGTCCTCAAAACCAACACACATCTTGACATATCTCCCACATTGATCGCAGTGTCTCCAGAAACGGCATTCAAGGAGCCAGGAGGTTTTCTCCCTACACTGTCCATTGAGTTGTCCTCAAAACCAATATACATCCTGCTATATCTCCCACATGGAAAGTGCCAGGAGGGAGAAGTGGGGATTATGTTTAGACTTTCTCGGAACTGCTTCAAATCAACTAGATATCTTTGTGCTGTAAATCTCCCAACAGCCAAATGCAAAAGCAGCAAACATCTCGCTGTATGTCCCACATCCAAAGTGCCAAGAGAGAGCTTGCTCTCCCTGTCTTTGAGTACTGTTTTCACTGTCCCGGTTACCTCTTTGCTAACATTCTCTTCAGAGCTGCAGTGAAACCAGGAACCACGTGGAGAAAGCACCCACACTGAAAGTGCCTGGAGGGAACATTGGGGCTTCTTCTCAGTGTCTCTGACATAGGGTTTCACTGTCCCAAGAAAGTCTCTGCTAACACCGTGCAGAGCGCTGTGCCCAATATACAGAAACGTCTTGCGGTATCTCCTACAGGGAAAGTGCCAGGAGGGAATTGCGGAGCTTGTTCTCAGTGTCTCTGAGAATTGCTCTGATTATCTGTGTGACCTCTTTGCTAAGACTCTCCAGAGAGCCGTCCTCAAAACAAACACACATCTTGACATATCTCCCACATTGATCGCAGTGTCTCCAGAAACGGCATTCAAGGAGCCAGGACCTTTTCTCCCTACACTGTCCATTGAGTTGTCCTCAAAACCAATTACATCCTGCTATATCTCCCACATGGAAAGTGCCAGGAGGGAGAAGTGGGGATTATGTTTAGACTTTCTCGGAACTGCTTCAAATCAACTAGATATCTTTGTGCTGTAAATCTCCCAACAGCCAAACGCAAAAGCAGCAAACATCTCGCTGTATGTCCCACATCCAAAGTGCCAAGAGAGAGCTTGCTCTCCCTGTCTTTGAGTACTGTTTTCACTGTCCCGGTTACCTCTTTGCTAACATTCTCTTCAGAGCCGCAGTGAAACCAGGAACCACGTGGAGAAAGCACCCACACTGAAAGTGCCTGGAGGGAACATTGGGGCTTCTTCTCAGTGTCTCTGACATAGGGTTTCACTGTCCCGGGAAAGTCTCTGCTAACACCGTGCAGAGCGCTGTGCCCAATATACAGAAATGTCTTGCGGTATCTCCTACAGGGAAAGCGCCAGGAGGGAATTGTCGAGCTTGTTCTCAGTGTCTCTGAGAATTGCTCTCATTATCCCTGTGACCTCTTTGCTAAGACTCTCCAGAGAGCCGTCCTCAAAACCAACACACATCTTGACATATCTCCCACATTGATCGCAGTGTCTCCAGAAACGGCATTCAAGGAGCCAGGACCTTTTCTCCCTACACTGTCCATTGAGTTGTCCTCAAAACCAATATACATCCTGCTATATCTCCCACATGGAAAGTGCCAGGAGGGAGAAGTGGGGATTATGTTTAGACTTTCTCGGAACTGCTTCAAATCAACTAGATATCTTTGTGCTGTAAATCTCCCAACAGCCAAACGCAAAAGCAGCAAACATCTCGCTGTATGTCCCACATCCAAAGTGCCAAGAGAGAGCTTGCTCTCCCTGTCTTTGAGTACTGTTTTCACTGTCCCGGTTACCTCTTTGCTAACATTCTCTTCAGAGCCGCAGTGAAACCAGGAACCATGTGGAGAAAGCACCCACACTGAAAGTGCCTGGAGGGAACATTGGGGCTTCTTCTCAGTGTCTCTGACATAGGGTTTCACTGTCCCGGGAAAGTCTCTGCTAACACCGTGCAGAGCGCTGTGCCCAATATACAGAAACGTCTTGCGGTATCTCCTACAGGGAAAGCGCCAGGAGGGAATTGTCGAGCTTGTTCTCAGTGTCTCTGAGAACTGCTCTCATTATCCCTGTGACCTCTTTGCTAAGACTCTCCAGAGAGCCGTCCTCAAAACCAACACACATCTTGACATATCTCCCACATTGATCGCAGTGTCTCCAGAAACGGCATTCAAGGAGCCAGGAGGTTTTCTCCCTACACTGTCCATTGAGTTGTCCTCAAAACCAATATACATCCTGCTATATCTCCCACATGGAAAGTGCCAGGAGGGAGAAGTGGGGATTATGTTTAGACTTTCTCGGAACTGCTTCAAATCAACTAGATATCTTTGTGCTGTAAATCTCCCAACAGCCAAATGCAAAAGCAGCAAACATCTCGCTGTATGTCCCACATCCAAAGTGCCAAGAGAGAGCTTGCTCTCCCTGTCTTTGAGTACTGTTTTCACTGTCCCGGTTACCTCTTTGCTAACATTCTCTTCAGAGCTGCAGTGAAACCAGGAACCACGTGGAGAAAGCACCCACACTGAAAGTGCCTGGAGGGAACATTGGGGCTTCTTCTCAGTGTCTCTGACATAGGGTTTCACTGTCCCAAGAAAGTCTCTGCTAACACCGTGCAGAGCGCTGTGCCCAATATACAGAAACGTCTTGCGGTATCTCCTACAGGGAAAGTGCCAGGAGGGAATTGCGGAGCTTGTTCTCAGTGTCTCTGAGAATTGCTCTGATTATCTGTGTGACCTCTTTGCTAAGACTCTCCAGAGAGCCGTCCTCAAAACAAACACACATCTTGACATATCTCCCACATTGATCGCAGTGTCTCCAGAAACGGCATTCAAGGAGCCAGGACCTTTTCTCCCTACACTGTCCATTGAGTTGTCCTCAAAACCAATTACATCCTGCTATATCTCCCACATGGAAAGTGCCAGGAGGGAGAAGTGGGGATTATGTTTAGACTTTCTCGGAACTGCTTCAAATCAACTAGATATCTTTGTGCTGTAAATCTCCCAACAGCCAAACGCAAAAGCAGCAAACATCTCGCTGTATGTCCCACATCCAAAGTGCCAAGAGAGAGCTTGCTCTCCCTGTCTTTGAGTACTGTTTTCACTGTCCCGGTTACCTCTTTGCTAACATTCTCTTCAGAGCCGCAGTGAAACCAGGAACCACGTGGAGAAAGCACCCACACTGAAAGTGCCTGGAGGGAACATTGGGGCTTCTTCTCAGTGTCTCTGACATAGGGTTTCACTGTCCCGGGAAAGTCTCTGCTAACACCGTGCAGAGCGCTGTGCCCAATATACAGAAATGTCTTGCGGTATCTCCTACAGGGAAAGCGCCAGGAGGGAATTGTCGAGCTTGTTCTCAGTGTCTCTGAGAATTGCTCTCATTATCCCTGTGACCTCTTTGCTAAGACTCTCCAGAGAGCCGTCCTCAAAACCAACACACATCTTGACATATCTCCCACATTGATCGCAGTGTCTCCAGAAACGGCATTCAAGGAGCCAGGACCTTTTCTCCCTACACTGTCCATTGAGTTGTCCTCAAAACCAATATACATCCTGCTATATCTCCCACATGGAAAGTGCCAGGAGGGAGAAGTGGGGATTATGTTTAGACTTTCTCGGAACTGCTTCAAATCAACTAGATATCTTTGTGCTGTAAATCTCCCAACAGCCAAACGCAAAAGCAGCAAACATCTCGCTGTATGTCCCACATCCAAAGTGCCAAGAGAGAGCTTGCTCTCCCTGTCTTTGAGTACTGTTTTCACTGTCCCGGTTACCTCTTTGCTAACATTCTCTTCAGAGCCGCAGTGAAACCAGGAACCATGTGGAGAAAGCACCCACACTGAAAGTGCCTGGAGGGAACATTGGGGCTTCTTCTCAGTGTCTCTGACATAGGGTTTCACTGTCCCGGGAAAGTCTCTGCTAACACCGTGCAGAGCGCTGTGCCCAATATACAGAAACGTCTTGCGGTATCTCCTACAGGGAAAGCGCCAGGAGGGAATTGTCGAGCTTGTTCTCAGTGTCTCTGAGAATTGCTCTCATTATCCCTGTGACCTCTTTGCTAAGACTCTCCAGAGAGCCGTCCTCAAAACCAACACACATCTTGACATATCTCCCACATTGATCGCAGTGTCTCCAGAAACGGCATTCAAGGAGCCAGGACCTTTTCTCCCTACACTGTCCATTGAGTTGTCCTCAAAACCAATATACATCCTGCTATATCTCCCACATGGAAAGTGCCAGGAGGGAGAAGTGGGGATTATGTTTAGACTTTCTCGGAACTGCTTCAAATCAACTAGATATCTTTGTGCTGTAAATCTCCCAACAGCCAAACGCAAAAGCAGCAAACATCTCGCTGTATGTCCCACATCCAAAGTGCCAAGAGAGAGCTTGCTCTCCCTGTCTTTGAGTACTGTTTTCACTGTCCCGGTTACCTCTTTGCTAACATTCTCTTCAGAGCTGCAGTGAAACCAGGAACCACGTGGAGAAAGCACCCACACTGAAAGTGCCTGGAAGGAACATTGGGGCTTCTTCTCAGTGTCTCTGACATAGGGTTTCACTGTCCTGGGAAAGTCTCTGCTAACACCGTGCAGAGCGCTGTGCCCAATATACAGAAACGTCTTGCGGTATCTCCTACAGGGAAAGTGCCAGGAGGGAATTGCGGAGCTTGTTCTCAGTGTCTCTGAGAATTGCTCTGATTATCTGTGTGACCTCTTTGCTAAGACTCTCCAGAGAGCCGTCCTCAAAACAAACACACATCTTGACATATCTCCCACATTGATCGCAGTGTCTCCAGAAACGGCATTCAAGGAGCCAGGACCTTTTCTCCCTACACTGTCCATTGAGTTGTCCTCAAAACCAATTACATCCTGCTATATCTCCCACATGGAAAGTGCCAGGAGGGAGAAGTGGGGATTATGTTTAGACTTTCTCGGAACTGCTTCAAATCAACTAGATATCTTTGTGCTGTAAATCTCCCAACAGCCAAACGCAAAAGCAGCAAACATCTCGCTGTATGTCCCACATCCAAAGTGCCAAGAGAGAGCTTGCTCTCCCTGTCTTTGAGTACTGTTTTCACTGTCCCGGTTACCTCTTTGCTAACATTCTCTTCAGAGCCGCAGTGAAACCAGGAACCACGTGGAGAAAGCACCCACACTGAAAGTGCCTGGAGGGAACATTGGGGCTTCTTCTCAGTGTCTCTGACATAGGGTTTCACTGTCCCGGGAAAGTCTCTGCTAACACCGTGCAGAGCGCTGTGCCCAATATACAGAAATGTCTTGCGGTATCTCCTACAGGGAAAGCGCCAGGAGGGAATTGTCGAGCTTGTTCTCAGTGTCTCTGAGAATTGCTCTCATTATCCCTGTGACCTCTTTGCTAAGACTCTCCAGAGAGCCGTCCTCAAAACCAACACACATCTTGACATATCTCCCACATTGATCGCAGTGTCTCCAGAAACGGCATTCAAGGAGCCAGGACCTTTTCTCCCTACACTGTCCATTGAGTTGTCCTCAAAACCAATATACATCCTGCTATATCTCCCACATGGAAAGTGCCAGGAGGGAGAAGTGGGGATTATGTTTAGACTTTCTCGGAACTGCTTCAAATCAACTAGATATCTTTGTGCTGTAAATCTCCCAACAGCCAAACGCAAAAGCAGCAAACATCTCGCTGTATGTCCCACATCCAAAGTGCCAAGAGAGAGCTTGCTCTCCCTGTCTTTGAGTACTGTTTTCACTGTCCCGGTTACCTCTTTGCTAACATTCTCTTCAGAGCCGCAGTGAAACCAGGAACCATGTGGAGAAAGCACCCACACTGAAAGTGCCTGGAGGGAACATTGGGGCTTCTTCTCAGTGTCTCTGACATAGGGTTTCACTGTCCTGGGAAAGTCTCTGCTAACACCGTGCAGAGCGCTGTGCCCAATATACAGAAACGTCTTGCGGTATCTCCTACAGGGAAAGTGCCAGGAGGGAATTGCGGAGCTTGTTCTCAGTGTCTCTGAGAATTGCTCTGATTATCTGTGTGACCTCTTTGCTAAGACTCTCCAGAGAGCCGTCCTCAAAACAAACACACATCTTGACATATCTCCCACATTGATCGCAGTGTCTCCAGAAACGGCATTCAAGGAGCCAGGACCTTTTCTCCCTACACTGTCCATTGAGTTGTCCTCAAAACCAATTACATCCTGCTATATCTCCCACATGGAAAGTGCCAGGAGGGAGAAGTGGGGATTATGTTTAGACTTTCTCGGAACTGCTTCAAATCAACTAGATATCTTTGTGCTGTAAATCTCCCAACAGCCAAACGCAAAAGCAGCAAACATCTCGCTGTATGTCCCACATCCAAAGTGCCAAGAGAGAGCTTGCTCTCCCTGTCTTTGAGTACTGTTTTCACTGTCCCGGTTACCTCTTTGCTAACATTCTCTTCAGAGCCGCAGTGAAACCAGGAACCACGTGGAGAAAGCACCCACACTGAAAGTGCCTGGAGGGAACATTGGGGCTTCTTCTCAGTGTCTCTGACATAGGGTTTCACTGTCCCGGGAAAGTCTCTGCTAACACCGTGCAGAGCGCTGTGCCCAATATACAGAAACGTCTTGCGGTATCTCCTACAGGGAAAGTGCCAGGAGGGAATTGCGGAGCTTGTTCTCAGTGTCTCTGAGAATTGCTCTGATTATCTGTGTGACCTCTTTGCTAAGACTCTCCAGAGAGCCGTCCTCAAAACAAACACACATCTTGACATATCTCCCACATTGATCGCAGTGTCTCCAGAAACGGCATTCAAGGAGCCAGGACCTTTTCTCCCTACACTGTCCATTGAGTTGTCCTCAAAACCAATATACATCCTGCTATATCTCCCACATGGAAAGTGCCAGGAGGGAGAAGTGGGGATTATTTTTAGACTTTCTCGGAACTGCTTCAAATCAACTAGATATCTTTGTGCTGTAAATCTCCCAACAGCCAAACGCAAAAGCAGCAAACATCTCGCTGTATGTCCCACATCCAAAGTGCCAAGAGAGAGCTTGCTCTCCCTGTCTTTGAGTACTGTTTTCACTGTCCCGGTTACCTCTTTGCTAACATTCTCTTCAGAGCTGCAGTGAAACCAGGAACCACGTGGAGAAAGCACCCACACTGAAAGTGCCTGGAGGGAACATTGGGGCTTCTTCTCAGTGTCTCTGACATAGGGTTTCACTGTCCCGGGAAAGTCTCTGCTAACACCGTGCAGAGCGCTGTGCCCAATATACAGAAACGTCTTGCGGTATCTCCTACAGGGAAAGTGCCAGGAGGGAATTGCGGAGCTTGTTCTCAGTGTCTCTGAGAATTGCTCTGATTATCTGTGTGACCTCTTTGCTAAGACTCTCCAGAGAGCCGTCCTCAAAACAAACACACATCTTGACATATCTCCCACATTGATCGCAGTGTCTCCAGAAACGGCATTCAAGGAGCCAGGACCTTTTCTCCCTACACTGTCCATTGAGTTGTCCTCAAAACCAATTACATCCTGCTATATCTCCCACATGGAAAGTGCCAGGAGGGAGAAGTGGGGATTATGTTTAGACTTTCTCGGAACTGCTTCAAATCAACTAGATATCTTTGTGCTGTAAATCTCCCAACAGCCAAACGCAAAAGCAGCAAACATCTCGCTGTATGTCCCACATCCAAAGTGCCAAGAGAGAGCTTGCTCTCCCTGTCTTTGAGTACTGTTTTCACTGTCCCGGTTACCTCTTTGCTAACATTCTCTTCAGAGCCGCAGTGAAACCAGGAACCACGTGGAGAAAGCACCCACACTGAAAGTGCCTGGAGGGAACATTGGGGCTTCTTCTCAGTGTCTCTGACATAGGGTTTCACTGTCCCGGGAAAGTCTCTGCTAACACCGTGCAGAGCGCTGTGCCCAATATACAGAAACGTCTTGCGGTATCTCCTACAGGGAAAGTGCCAGGAGGGAATTGCGGAGCTTGTTCTCAGTGTCTCTGAGAATTGCTCTGATTATCTGTGTGACCTCTTTGCTAAGACTCTCCAGAGAGCCGTCCTCAAAACAAACACACATCTTGACATATCTCCCACATTGATCGCAGTGTCTCCAGAAACGGCATTCAAGGAGCCAGGACCTTTTCTCCCTACACTGTCCATTGAGTTGTCCTCAAAACCAATATACATCCTGCTATATCTCCCACATGGAAAGTGCCAGGAGGGAGAAGTGGGGATTATGTTTAGACTTTCTCGGAACTGCTTCAAATCAACTAGATATCTTTGTGCTGTAAATCTCCCAACAGCCAAACGCAAAAGCAGCAAACATCTCGCTGTATGTCCCACATCCAAAGTGCCAAGAGAGAGCTTGCTCTCCCTGTCTTTGAGTACTGTTTTCACTGTCCCGGTTACCTCTTTGCTAACATTCTCTTCAGAGCCGCAGTGAAACCAGGAACCATGTGGAGAAAGCACCCACACTGAAAGTGCCTGGAGGGAACATTGGGGCTTCTTCTCAGTGTCTCTGACATAGGGTTTCACTGTCCCGGGAAAGTCTCTGCTAACACCGTGCAGAGCGCTGTGCCCAATATACAGAAACGTCTTGCGGTATCTCCTACAGGGAAAGCGCCAGGAGGGAATTGTCGAGCTTGTTCTCAGTGTCTCTGAGAACTGCTCTCATTATCCCTGTGACCTCTTTGCTAAGACTCTCCAGAGAGCCGTCCTCAAAACCAACACACATCTTGACATATCTCCCACATTGATCGCAGTGTCTCCAGAAACGGCATTCAAGGAGCCAGGAGGTTTTCTCCCTACACTGTCCATTGAGTTGTCCTCAAAACCAATATACATCCTGCTATATCTCCCACATGGAAAGTGCCAGGAGGGAGAAGTGGGGATTATGTTTAGACTTTCTCGGAACTGCTTCAAATCAACTAGATATCTTTGTGCTGTAAATCTCCCAACAGCCAAATGCAAAAGCAGCAAACATCTCGCTGTATGTCCCACATCCAAAGTGCCAAGAGAGAGCTTGCTCTCCCTGTCTTTGAGTACTGTTTTCACTGTCCCGGTTACCTCTTTGCTAACATTCTCTTCAGAGCTGCAGTGAAACCAGGAACCACGTGGAGAAAGCACCCACACTGAAAGTGCCTGGAGGGAACATTGGGGCTTCTTCTCAGTGTCTCTGACATAGGGTTTCACTGTCCCAAGAAAGTCTCTGCTAACACCGTGCAGAGCGCTGTGCCCAATATACAGAAACGTCTTGCGGTATCTCCTACAGGGAAAGTGCCAGGAGGGAATTGCGGAGCTTGTTCTCAGTGTCTCTGAGAATTGCTCTGATTATCTGTGTGACCTCTTTGCTAAGACTCTCCAGAGAGCCGTCCTCAAAACAAACACACATCTTGACATATCTCCCACATTGATCGCAGTGTCTCCAGAAACGGCATTCAAGGAGCCAGGACCTTTTCTCCCTACACTGTCCATTGAGTTGTCCTCAAAACCAATTACATCCTGCTATATCTCCCACATGGAAAGTGCCAGGAGGGAGAAGTGGGGATTATGTTTAGACTTTCTCGGAACTGCTTCAAATCAACTAGATATCTTTGTGCTGTAAATCTCCCAACAGCCAAACGCAAAAGCAGCAAACATCTCGCTGTATGTCCCACATCCAAAGTGCCAAGAGAGAGCTTGCTCTCCCTGTCTTTGAGTACTGTTTTCACTGTCCCGGTTACCTCTTTGCTAACATTCTCTTCAGAGCCGCAGTGAAACCAGGAACCACGTGGAGAAAGCACCCACACTGAAAGTGCCTGGAGGGAACATTGGGGCTTCTTCTCAGTGTCTCTGACATAGGGTTTCACTGTCCCGGGAAAGTCTCTGCTAACACCGTGCAGAGCGCTGTGCCCAATATACAGAAATGTCTTGCGGTATCTCCTACAGGGAAAGCGCCAGGAGGGAATTGTCGAGCTTGTTCTCAGTGTCTCTGAGAATTGCTCTCATTATCCCTGTGACCTCTTTGCTAAGACTCTCCAGAGAGCCGTCCTCAAAACCAACACACATCTTGACATATCTCCCACATTGATCGCAGTGTCTCCAGAAACGGCATTCAAGGAGCCAGGACCTTTTCTCCCTACACTGTCCATTGAGTTGTCCTCAAAACCAATATACATCCTGCTATATCTCCCACATGGAAAGTGCCAGGAGGGAGAAGTGGGGATTATGTTTAGACTTTCTCGGAACTGCTTCAAATCAACTAGATATCTTTGTGCTGTAAATCTCCCAACAGCCAAACGCAAAAGCAGCAAACATCTCGCTGTATGTCCCACATCCAAAGTGCCAAGAGAGAGCTTGCTCTCCCTGTCTTTGAGTACTGTTTTCACTGTCCCGGTTACCTCTTTGCTAACATTCTCTTCAGAGCCGCAGTGAAACCAGGAACCATGTGGAGAAAGCACCCACACTGAAAGTGCCTGGAGGGAACATTGGGGCTTCTTCTCAGTGTCTCTGACATAGGGTTTCACTGTCCCGGGAAAGTCTCTGCTAACACCGTGCAGAGCGCTGTGCCCAATATACAGAAACGTCTTGCGGTATCTCCTACAGGGAAAGCGCCAGGAGGGAATTGTCGAGCTTGTTCTCAGTGTCTCTGAGAATTGCTCTCATTATCCCTGTGACCTCTTTGCTAAGACTCTCCAGAGAGCCGTCCTCAAAACCAACACACATCTTGACATATCTCCCACATTGATCGCAGTGTCTCCAGAAACGGCATTCAAGGAGCCAGGACCTTTTCTCCCTACACTGTCCATTGAGTTGTCCTCAAAACCAATATACATCCTGCTATATCTCCCACATGGAAAGTGCCAGGAGGGAGAAGTGGGGATTATGTTTAGACTTTCTCGGAACTGCTTCAAATCAACTAGATATCTTTGTGCTGTAAATCTCCCAACAGCCAAACGCAAAAGCAGCAAACATCTCGCTGTATGTCCCACATCCAAAGTGCCAAGAGAGAGCTTGCTCTCCCTGTCTTTGAGTACTGTTTTCACTGTCCCGGTTACCTCTTTGCTAACATTCTCTTCAGAGCTGCAGTGAAACCAGGAACCACGTGGAGAAAGCACCCACACTGAAAGTGCCTGGAGGGAACATTGGGGCTTCTTCTCAGTGTCTCTGACATAGGGTTTCACTGTCCTGGGAAAGTCTCTGCTAACACCGTGCAGAGCGCTGTGCCCAATATACAGAAACGTCTTGCGGTATCTCCTACAGGGAAAGTGCCAGGAGGGAATTGCGGAGCTTGTTCTCAGTGTCTCTGAGAATTGCTCTGATTATCTGTGTGACCTCTTTGCTAAGACTCTCCAGAGAGCCGTCCTCAAAACAAACACACATCTTGACATATCTCCCACATTGATCGCAGTGTCTCCAGAAACGGCATTCAAGGAGCCAGGACCTTTTCTCCCTACACTGTCCATTGAGTTGTCCTCAAAACCAATTACATCCTGCTATATCTCCCACATGGAAAGTGCCAGGAGGGAGAAGTGGGGATTATGTTTAGACTTTCTCGGAACTGCTTCAAATCAACTAGATATCTTTGTGCTGTAAATCTCCCAACAGCCAAACGCAAAAGCAGCAAACATCTCGCTGTATGTCCCACATCCAAAGTGCCAAGAGAGAGCTTGCTCTCCCTGTCTTTGAGTACTGTTTTCACTGTCCCGGTTACCTCTTTGCTAACATTCTCTTCAGAGCCGCAGTGAAACCAGGAACCACGTGGAGAAAGCACCCACACTGAAAGTGCCTGGAGGGAACATTGGGGCTTCTTCTCAGTGTCTCTGACATAGGGTTTCACTGTCCCGGGAAAGTCTCTGCTAACACCGTGCAGAGCGCTGTGCCCAATATACAGAAATGTCTTGCGGTATCTCCTACAGGGAAAGCGCCAGGAGGGAATTGTCGAGCTTGTTCTCAGTGTCTCTGAGAATTGCTCTCATTATCCCTGTGACCTCTTTGCTAAGACTCTCCAGAGAGCCGTCCTCAAAACCAACACACATCTTGACATATCTCCCACATTGATCGCAGTGTCTCCAGAAACGGCATTCAAGGAGCCAGGACCTTTTCTCCCTACACTGTCCATTGAGTTGTCCTCAAAACCAATATACATCCTGCTATATCTCCCACATGGAAAGTGCCAGGAGGGAGAAGTGGGGATTATGTTTAGACTTTCTCGGAACTGCTTCAAATCAACTAGATATCTTTGTGCTGTAAATCTCCCAACAGCCAAACGCAAAAGCAGCAAACATCTCGCTGTATGTCCCACATCCAAAGTGCCAAGAGAGAGCTTGCTCTCCCTGTCTTTGAGTACTGTTTTCACTGTCCCGGTTACCTCTTTGCTAACATTCTCTTCAGAGCCGCAGTGAAACCAGGAACCATGTGGAGAAAGCACCCACACTGAAAGTGCCTGGAGGGAACATTGGGGCTTCTTCTCAGTGTCTCTGACATAGGGTTTCACTGTCCCGGGAAAGTCTCTGCTAACACCGTGCAGAGCGCTGTGCCCAATATACAGAAACGTCTTGCGGTATCTCCTACAGGGAAAGCGCCAGGAGGGAATTGTCGAGCTTGTTCTCAGTGTCTCTGAGAATTGCTCTCATTATCCCTGTGACCTCTTTGCTAAGACTCTCCAGAGAGCCGTCCTCAAAACCAACACACATCTTGACATATCTCCCACATTGATCGCAGTGTCTCCAGAAACGGCATTCAAGGAGCCAGGACCTTTTCTCCCTACACTGTCCATTGAGTTGTCCTCAAAACCAATATACATCCTGCTATATCTCCCACATGGAAAGTGCCAGGAGGGAGAAGTGGGGATTATGTTTAGACTTTCTCGGAACTGCTTCAAATCAACTAGATATCTTTGTGCTGTAAATCTCCCAACAGCCAAACGCAAAAGCAGCAAACATCTCGCTGTATGTCCCACATCCAAAGTGCCAAGAGAGAGCTTGCTCTCCCTGTCTTTGAGTACTGTTTTCACTGTCCCGGTTACCTCTTTGCTAACATTCTCTTCAGAGCTGCAGTGAAACCAGGAACCACGTGGAGAAAGCACCCACACTGAAAGTGCCTGGAGGGAACATTGGGGCTTCTTCTCAGTGTCTCTGACATAGGGTTTCACTGTCCTGGGAAAGTCTCTGCTAACACCGTGCAGAGCGCTGTGCCCAATATACAGAAACGTCTTGCGGTATCTCCTACAGGGAAAGTGCCAGGAGGGAATTGCGGAGCTTGTTCTCAGTGTCTCTGAGAATTGCTCTGATTATCTGTGTGACCTCTTTGCTAAGACTCTCCAGAGAGCCGTCCTCAAAACAAACACACATCTTGACATATCTCCCACATTGATCGCAGTGTCTCCAGAAACGGCATTCAAGGAGCCAGGACCTTTTCTCCCTACACTGTCCATTGAGTTGTCCTCAAAACCAATTACATCCTGCTATATCTCCCACATGGAAAGTGCCAGGAGGGAGAAGTGGGGATTATGTTTAGACTTTCTCGGAACTGCTTCAAATCAACTAGATATCTTTGTGCTGTAAATCTCCCAACAGCCAAACGCAAAAGCAGCAAACATCTCGCTGTATGTCCCACATCCAAAGTGCCAAGAGAGAGCTTGCTCTCCCTGTCTTTGAGTACTGTTTTCACTGTCCCGGTTACCTCTTTGCTAACATTCTCTTCAGAGCCGCAGTGAAACCAGGAACCACATGGAGAAAGCACCCACACTGAAAGTGCCTGGAGGGAACATTGGGGCTTCTTCTCAGTGTCTCTGACATAGGGTTTCACTGTCCCGGGAAAGTCTCTGCTAACACCGTGCAGAGCGCTGTGCCCAATATACAGAAACGTCTTGCGGTATCTCCTACAGGGAAAGTGCCAGGAGGGAATTGCGGAGCTTGTTCTCAGTGTCTCTGAGAATTGCTCTGATTATCTGTGTGACCTCTTTGCTAAGACTCTCCAGAGAGCCGTCCTCAAAACAAACACACATCTTGACATATCTCCCACATTGATCGCAGTGTCTCCAGAAACGGCATTCAAGGAGCCAGGACCTTTTCTCCCTACACTGTCCATTGAGTTGTCCTCAAAACCAATATACATCCTGCTATATCTCCCACATGGAAAGTGCCAGGAGGGAGAAGTGGGGATTATTTTTAGACTTTCTCGGAACTGCTTCAAATCAACTAGATATCTTTGTGCTGTAAATCTCCCAACAGCCAAACGCAAAAGCAGCAAACATCTCGCTGTATGTCCCACATCCAAAGTGCCAAGAGAGAGCTTGCTCTCCCTGTCTTTGAGTACTGTTTTCACTGTCCCGGTTACCTCTTTGCTAACATTCTCTTCAGAGCTGCAGTGAAACCAGGAACCACGTGGAGAAAGCACCCACACTGAAAGTGCCTGGAGGGAACATTGGGGCTTCTTCTCAGTGTCTCTGACATAGGGTTTCACTGTCCCGGGAAAGTCTCTGCTAACACCGTGCAGAGCGCTGTGCCCAATATACAGAAACGTCTTGCGGTATCTCCTACAGGGAAAGTGCCAGGAGGGAATTGCGGAGCTTGTTCTCAGTGTCTCTGAGAATTGCTCTGATTATCTGTGTGACCTCTTTGCTAAGACTCTCCAGAGAGCCGTCCTCAAAACAAACACACATCTTGACATATCTCCCACATTGATCGCAGTGTCTCCAGAAACGGCATTCAAGGAGCCAGGACCTTTTCTCCCTACACTGTCCATTGAGTTGTCCTCAAAACCAATTACATCCTGCTATATCTCCCACATGGAAAGTGCCAGGAGGGAGAAGTGGGGATTATGTTTAGACTTTCTCGGAACTGCTTCAAATCAACTAGATATCTTTGTGCTGTAAATCTCCCAACAGCCAAACGCAAAAGCAGCAAACATCTCGCTGTATGTCCCACATCCAAAGTGCCAAGAGAGAGCTTGCTCTCCCTGTCTTTGAGTACTGTTTTCACTGTCCCGGTTACCTCTTTGCTAACATTCTCTTCAGAGCCGCAGTGAAACCAGGAACCACGTGGAGAAAGCACCCACACTGAAAGTGCCTGGAGGGAACATTGGGGCTTCTTCTCAGTGTCTCTGACATAGGGTTTCACTGTCCCGGGAAAGTCTCTGCTAACACCGTGCAGAGCGCTGTGCCCAATATACAGAAACGTCTTGCGGTATCTCCTACAGGGAAAGTGCCAGGAGGGAATTGCGGAGCTTGTTCTCAGTGTCTCTGAGAATTGCTCTGATTATCTGTGTGACCTCTTTGCTAAGACTCTCCAGAGAGCCGTCCTCAAAACAAACACACATCTTGACATATCTCCCACATTGATCGCAGTGTCTCCAGAAACGGCATTCAAGGAGCCAGGACCTTTTCTCCCTACACTGTCCATTGAGTTGTCCTCAAAACCAATATACATCCTGCTATATCTCCCACATGGAAAGTGCCAGGAGGGAGAAGTGGGGATTATGTTTAGACTTTCTCGGAACTGCTTCAAATCAACTAGATATCTTTGTGCTGTAAATCTCCCAACAGCCAAACGCAAAAGCAGCAAACATCTCGCTGTATGTCCCACATCCAAAGTGCCAAGAGAGAGCTTGCTCTCCCTGTCTTTGAGTACTGTTTTCACTGTCCCGGTTACCTCTTTGCTAACATTCTCTTCAGAGCCGCAGTGAAACCAGGAACCATGTGGAGAAAGCACCCACACTGAAAGTGCCTGGAGGGAACATTGGGGCTTCTTCTCAGTGTCTCTGACATAGGGTTTCACTGTCCCGGGAAAGTCTCTGCTAACACCGTGCAGAGCGCTGTGCCCAATATACAGAAACGTCTTGCGGTATCTCCTACAGGGAAAGCGCCAGGAGGGAATTGTCGAGCTTGTTCTCAGTGTCTCTGAGAATTGCTCTCATTATCCCTGTGACCTCTTTGCTAAGACTCTCCAGAGAGCCGTCCTCAAAACCAACACACATCTTGACATATCTCCCACATTGATCGCAGTGTCTCCAGAAACGGCATTCAAGGAGCCAGGACCTTTTCTCCCTACACTGTCCATTGAGTTGTCCTCAAAACCAATATACATCCTGCTATATCTCCCACATGGAAAGTGCCAGGAGGGAGAAGTGGGGATTATGTTTAGACTTTCTCGGAACTGCTTCAAATCAACTAGATATCTTTGTGCTGTAAATCTCCCAACAGCCAAATGCAAAAGCAGCAAACATCTCGCTGTATGTCCCACATCCAAAGTGCCAAGAGAGAGCTTGCTCTCCCTGTCTTTGAGTACTGTTTTCACTGTCCCGGTTACCTCTTTGCTAACATTCTCTTCAGAGCCGCAGTGAAACCAGAAACCATGTGGAGAAAGCACCCACACTGAAAGTGCCTGGAGGGAACATTGGGGCTTCTTCTCAGTGTCTCTGACATAGGGTTTCACTGTCCCGGGAAAGTCTCTGCTAACACCGTGCAGAGCGCTGTGCCCAATATACAGAAACGTCTTGCGGTATCTCCTACAGGGAAAGCGCCAGGAGGGAATTGTCGAGCTTGTTCTCAGTGTCTCTGAGAATTGCTCTCATTATCCCTGTGACCTCTTTGCTAAGACTCTCCAGAGAGCCGTCCTCAAAACCAACACACATCTTGACATATCTCCCACATTGATCGCAGTGTCTCCAGAAACGGCATTCAAGGAGCCAGGAGGTTTTCTCCCTACACTGTCCATTGAGTTGTCCTCAAAACCAATATACATCCTGCTATATCTCCCACATGGAAAGTGCCAGGAGGGAGAAGTGGGGATTATGTTTAGACTTTCTCGGAACTGCTTCAAATCAACTAGATATCTTTGTGCTGTAAATCTCCCAACAGCCAAACGCAAAAGCAGCAAACATCTCGCTGTATGTCCCACATCCAAAGTGCCAAGAGAGAGCTTGCTCTCCCTGTCTTTGAGTACTGTTTTCACTGTCCCGGTTACCTCTTTGCTAACATTCTCTTCAGAGCTGCAGTGAAACCAGGAACCACGTGGAGAAAGCACCCACACTGAAAGTGCCTGGAGGGAACATTGGGGCTTCTTCTCAGTGTCTCTGACATAGGGTTTCACTGTCCCGGGAAAGTCTCTGCTAACACCGTGCAGAGCGCTGTGCCCAATATACAGAAACGTCTTGCGGTATCTCCTACAGGGAAAGCGCCAGGAGGGAATTGTCGAGCTTGTTCTCAGTGTCTCTGAGAATTGCTCTCATTATCCCTGTGACCTCTTTGCTAAGACTCTCCAGAGAGCCGTCCTCAAAACCAACACACATCTTGACATATCTCCCACATTGATCGCAGTGTCTCCAGAAACGGCATTCAAGGAGCCAGGACCTTTTCTCCCTACACTGTCCATTGAGTTGTCCTCAAAACCAATATACATCCTGCTATATCTCCCACATGGAAAGTGCCAGGAGGGAGAAGTGGGGATTATGTTTAGACTTTCTCGGAACTGCTTCAAATCAACTAGATATCTTTGTGCTGTAAATCTCCCAACAGCCAAATGCAAAAGCAGCAAACATCTCGCTGTATGTCCCACATCCAAAGTGCCAAGAGAGAGCTTGCTCTCCCTGTCTTTGAGTACTGTTTTCACTGTCCCGGTTACCTCTTTGCTAACATTCTCTTCAGAGCCGCAGTGAAACCAGGAACCACGTGGAGAAAGCACCCACACTGAAAGTGCCTGGAGGGAACATTGGGGCTTCTTCTCAGTGTCTCTGACATAGGGTTTCACTGTCCCGGGAAAGTCTCTGCTAACACCGTGCAGAGCGCTGTGCCCAATATACAGAAACGTCTTGCGGTATCTCCTACAGGGAAAGTGCCAGGAGGGAATTGCGGAGCTTGTTCTCAGTGTCTCTGAGAATTGCTCTGATTATCTGTGTGACCTCTTTGCTAAGACTCTCCAGAGAGCCGTCCTCAAAACAAACACACATCTTGACATATCTCCCACATTGATCGCAGTGTCTCCAGAAACGGCATTCAAGGAGCCAGGACCTTTTCTCCCTACACTGTCCATTGAGTTGTCCTCAAAACCAATATACATCCTGCTATATCTCCCACATGGAAAGTGCCAGGAGGGAGAAGTGGGGATTATGTTTAGACTTTCTCGGAACTGCTTCAAATCAACTAGATATCTTTGTGCTGTAAATCTCCCAACAGCCAAACGCAAAAGCAGCAAACATCTCGCTGTATGTCCCACATCCAAAGTGCCAAGAGAGAGCTTGCTCTCCCTGTCTTTGAGTACTGTTTTCACTGTCCCGGTTACCTCTTTGCTAACATTCTCTTCAGAGCCGCAGTGAAACCAGGAACCACGTGGAGAAAGCACCCACACTGAAAGTGCCTGGAGGGAACATTGGGGCTTCTTCTCAGTGTCTCTGACATAGGGTTTCACTGTCCCGGGAAAGTGCCTGCTAACACCGCGCAGAGCGCTGTGCCCAATATACAGAAACGTCTTGCGGTATCTCCTACAGGGAAAGTGCCAGGAGGGAATTGCGGAGCTTGTTCTCAGTGTCTCTGAGAATTGCTCTGATTATCTGTGTGACCTCTTTGCTAAGACTCTCCAGAGAGCCGTCCTCAAAACAAACACACATCTTGACATATCTCCCACATTGATCGCAGTGTCTCCAGAAACGGCATTCAAGGAGCCAGGACCTTTTCTCCCTACACTGTCCATTGAGTTGTCCTCAAAACCAATTACATCCTGCTATATCTCCCACATGGAAAGTGCCAGGAGGGAGAAGTGGGGATTATGTTTAGACTTTCTCGGAACTGCTTCAAATCAACTAGATATCTTTGTGCTGTAAATCTCCCAACAGCCAAACGCAAAAGCAGCAAACATCTCGCTGTATGTCCCACATCCAAAGTGCCAAGAGAGAGCTTGCTCTCCCTGTCTTTGAGTACTGTTTTCACTGTCCCGGTTACCTCTTTGCTAACATTCTCTTCAGAGCCGCAGTGAAACCAGGAACCACGTGGAGAAAGCACCCACACTGAAAGTGCCTGGAGGGAACATTGGGGCTTCTTCTCAGTGTCTCTGACATAGGGTTTCACTGTCCCGGGAAAGTCTCTGCTAACACCGCGCAGAGCGCTGTGCCCAATATACAGAAACGTCTTGCGGTATCTCCTACAGGGAAAGTGCCAGGAGGGAATTGCGGAGCTTGTTCTCAGTGTCTCTGAGAATTGCTCTGATTATCTGTGTGACCTCTTTGCTAAGACTCTCCAGAGAGCCGTCCTCAAAACAAACACACATCTTGACATATCTCCCACATTGATCGCAGTGTCTCCAGAAACGGCATTCAAGGAGCCAGGACCTTTTCTCCCTACACTGTCCATTGAGTTGTCCTCAAAACCAATATACATCCTGCTATATCTCCCACATGGAAAGTGCCAGGAGGGAGAAGTGGGGATTATGTTTAGACTTTCTCGGAACTGCTTCAAATCAACTAGATATCTTTGTGCTGTAAATCTCCCAACAGCCAAACGCAAAAGCAGCAAACATCTCGCTGTATGTCCCACATCCAAAGTGCCAAGAGAGAGCTTGCTCTCCCTGTCTTTGAGTACTGTTTTCACTGTCCCGGTTACCTCTTTGCTAACATTCTCTTCAGAGCCGCAGTGAAACCAGGAACCATGTGGAGAAAGCACCCACACTGAAAGTGCCTGGAAGGAACATTGGGGCTTCTTCTCAGTGTCTCTGACATAGGGTTTCACTGTCCCGGGAAAGTCTCTGCTAACACCGTGCAGAGCGCTGTGCCCAATATACAGAAACGTCTTGCGGTATCTCCTACAGGGAAAGTGCCAGGAGGGAATTGCGGAGCTTGTTCTCAGTGTCTCTGAGAATTGCTCTGATTATCTGTGTGACCTCTTTGCTAAGACTCTCCAGAGAGCCGTCCTCAAAACAAACACACATCTTGACATATCTCCCACATTGATCGCAGTGTCTCCAGAAACGGCATTCAAGGAGCCAGGACCTTTTCTCCCTACACTGTCCATTGAGTTGTCCTCAAAACCAATATACATCCTGCTATATCTCCCACATGGAAAGTGCCAGGAGGGAGAAGTGGGGATTATGTTTAGACTTTCTCGGAACTGCTTCAAATCAACTAGATATCTTTGTGCTGTAAATCTCCCAACAGCCAAACGCAAAAGCAGCAAACATCTCGCTGTATGTCCCACATCCAAAGTGCCAAGAGAGAGCTTGCTCTCCCTGTCTTTGAGTACTGTTTTCACTGTCCCGGTTACCTCTTTGCTAACATTCTCTTCAGAGCTGCAGTGAAACCAGGAACCACGTGGAGAAAGCACCCACACTGAAAGTGCCTGGAGGGAACATT
Source organism: Larus michahellis (assembly GCF_964199755.1). Lineage (NCBI taxonomy): Eukaryota > Metazoa > Chordata > Aves > Charadriiformes > Laridae > Larus > Larus michahellis. The sequence goes on from NC_133921.1 coordinate 1,581,398, forward strand.
GGGGCTTCTTCTCAGTGTCTCTGACATAGGGTTTCACTGTCCCGGGAAAGTCTCTGCTAACACCGTGCAGAGCGCTGTGCCCAATATACAGAAACGTCTTGCGGTATCTCCTACAGGGAAAGTGCCAGGAGGGAATTGCGGAGCTTGTTCTCAGTGTCTCTGAGAATTGCTCTGATTATCTGTGTGACCTCTTTGCTAAGACTCTCCAGAGAGCCGTCCTCAAAACAAACACACATCTTGACATATCTCCCACATTGATCGCAGTGTCTCCAGAAACGGCATTCAAGGAGCCAGGACCTTTTCTCCCTACACTGTCCATTGAGTTGTCCTCAAAACCAATTACATCCTGCTATATCTCCCACATGGAAAGTGCCAGGAGGGAGAAGTGGGGATTATGTTTAGACTTTCTCGGAACTGCTTCAAATCAACTAGATATCTTTGTGCTGTAAATCTCCCAACAGCCAAACGCAAAAGCAGCAAACATCTCGCTGTATGTCCCACATCCAAAGTGCCAAGAGAGAGCTTGCTCTCCCTGTCTTTGAGTACTGTTTTCACTGTCCCGGTTACCTCTTTGCTAACATTCTCTTCAGAGCCGCAGTGAAACCAGGAACCACGTGGAGAAAGCACCCACACTGAAAGTGCCTGGAGGGAACATTGGGGCTTCTTCTCAGTGTCTCTGACATAGGGTTTCACTGTCCCGGGAAAGTCTCTGCTAACACCGTGCAGAGCGCTGTGCCCAATATACAGAAACGTCTTGCGGTATCTCCTACAGGGAAAGTGCCAGGAGGGAATTGCGGAGCTTGTTCTCAGTGTCTCTGAGAATTGCTCTCATTATCCCTGTGACCTCTTTGCTAAGACTCTCCAGAGAGCCGTCCTCAAAACCAACACACATCTTGACATATCTCCCACATTGATCGCAGTGTCTCCAGAAACGGCATTCAAGGAGCCAGGACCTTTTCTCCCTACACTGTCCATTGAGTTGTCCTCAAAACCAATATACATCCTGCTATATCTCCCACATGGAAAGTGCCAGGAGGGAGAAGTGGGGATTATGTTTAGACTTTCTCGGAACTGCTTCAAATCAACTAGATATCTTTGTGCTGTAAATCTCCCAACAGCCAAACGCAAAAGCAGCAAACATCTCGCTGTATGTCCCACATCCAAAGTGCCAAGAGAGAGCTTGCTCTCCCTGTCTTTGAGTACTGTTTTCACTGTCCCGGTTACCTCTTTGCTAACATTCTCTTCAGAGCTGCAGTGAAACCAGGAACCACGTGGAGAAAGCACCCACACTGAAAGTGCCTGGAGGGAACATTGGGGCTTCTTCTCAGTGTCTCTGACATAGGGTTTCACTGTCCCGGGAAAGTCTCTGCTAACACCGTGCAGAGCGCTGTGCCCAATATACAGAAACGTCTTGCGGTATCTCCTACAGGGAAAGTGCCAGGAGGGAATTGCGGAGCTTGTTCTCAGTGTCTCTGAGAATTGCTCTGATTATCTGTGTGACCTCTTTGCTAAGACTCTCCAGAGAGCCGTCCTCAAAACAAACACACATCTTGACATATCTCCCACATTGATCGCAGTGTCTCCAGAAACGGCATTCAAGGAGCCAGGACCTTTTCTCCCTACACTGTCCATTGAGTTGTCCTCAAAACCAATATACATCCTGCTATATCTCCCACATGGAAAGTGCCAGGAGGGAGAAGTGGGGATTATGTTTAGACTTTCTCGGAACTGCTTCAAATCAACTAGATATCTTTGAGCTGTAAATCTCCCAACAGCCAAACGCAAAAGCAGCAAACATCTCGCTGTATGTCCCACATCCAAAGTGCCAAGAGAGAGCTTGCTCTCCCTGTCTTTGAGTACTGTTTTCACTGTCCCGGTTACCTCTTTGCTAACATTCTCTTCAGAGCCGCAGTGAAACCAGGAACCATGTGGAGAAAGCACCCACACTGAAAGTGCCTGGAGGGAACATTGGGGCTTCTTCTCAGTGTCTCTGACATAGGGTTTCACTGTCCCGGGAAAGTCTCTGCTAACACCGTGCAGAGCGCTGTGCCCAATATACAGAAACGTCTTGCGGTATCTCCTACAGGGAAAGCGCCAGGAGGGAATTGTCGAGCTTGTTCTCAGTGTCTCTGAGAATTGCTCTCATTATCCCTGTGACCTCTTTGCTAAGACTCTCCAGAGAGCCGTCCTCAAAACCAACACACATCTTGACATATCTCCCACATTGATCGCAGTGTCTCCAGAAACGGCATTCAAGGAGCCAGGACCTTTTCTCCCTACACTGTCCATTGAGTTGTCCTCAAAACCAATATACATCCTGCTATATCTCCCACATGGAAAGTGCCAGGAGGGAGAAGTGGGGATTATGTTTAGACTTTCTCGGAACTGCTTCAAATCAACTAGATATCTTTGTGCTGTAAATCTCCCAACAGCCAAATGCAAAAGCAGCAAACATCTCGCTGTATGTCCCACATCCAAAGTGCCAAGAGAGAGCTTGCTCTCCCTGTCTTTGAGTACTGTTTTCACTGTCCCGGTTACCTCTTTGCTAACATTCTCTTCAGAGCTGCAGTGAAACCAGGAACCACGTGGAGAAAGCACCCACACTGAAAGTGCCTGGAGGGAACATTGGGGCTTCTTCTCAGTGTCTCTGACATAGGGTTTCACTGTCCCGGGAAAGTCTCTGCTAACACCGTGCAGAGCGCTGTGCCCAATATACAGAAACGTCTTGCGGTATCTCCTACAGGGAAAGTGCCAGGAGGGAATTGCGGAGCTTGTTCTCAGTGTCTCTGAGAATTGCTCTGATTATCTGTGTGACCTCTTTGCTAAGACTCTCCAGAGAGCCGTCCTCAAAACAAACACACATCTTGACATATCTCCCACATTGATCGCAGTGTCTCCAGAAACGGCATTCAAGGAGCCAGGACCTTTTCTCCCTACACTGTCCATTGAGTTGTCCTCAAAACCAATATACATCCTGCTATATCTCCCACATGGAAAGTGCCAGGAGGGAGAAGTGGGGATTATGTTTAGACTTTCTCGGAACTGCTTCAAATCAACTAGATATCTTTGAGCTGTAAATCTCCCAACAGCCAAACGCAAAAGCAGCAAACATCTCGCTGTATGTCCCACATCCAAAGTGCCAAGAGAGAGCTTGCTCTCCCTGTCTTTCAGTACTGTTTTCACTGTCCCGGTTACCTCTTTGCTAACATTCTCTTCAGAGCCGCAGTGAAACCAGGAACCATGTGGAGAAAGCACCCACACTGAAAGTGCCTGGAGGGAACATTGGGGCTTCTTCTCAGTGTCTCTGACATAGGGTTTCACTGTCCCGGGAAAGTCTCTGCTAACACCGTGCAGAGCGCTGTGCCCAATATACAGAAACGTCTTGCGGTATCTCCTACAGGGAAAGCGCCAGGAGGGAATTGTCGAGCTTGTTCTCAGTGTCTCTGAGAATTGCTCTCATTATCCCTGTGACCTCTTTGCTAAGACTCTCCAGAGAGCCGTCCTCAAAACCAACACACATCTTGACATATCTCCCACATTGATCGCAGTGTCTCCAGAAACGGCATTCAAGGAGCCAGGACCTTTTCTCCCTACACTGTCATTGAGTTGTCCTCAAAACCAATATACATCCTGCTATATCTCCCACATGGAAAGTGCCAGGAGGGAGAAGTGGGGATTATGTTTAGACTTTCTCGGAACTGCTTCAAATCAACTAGATATCTTTGTGCTGTAAATCTCCCAACAGCCAAACGCAAAAGCAGCAAACATCTCGCTGTATGTCCCACATCCAAAGTGCCAAGAGAGAGCTTGCTCTCCCTGTCTTTGAGTACTGTTTTCACTGTCCCGGTTACCTCTTTGCTAACATTCTCTTCAGAGCCGCAGTGAAACCAGGAACCACGTGGAGAAAGCACCCACACTGAAAGTGCCTGGAGGGAACATTGGGGCTTCTTCTCAGTGTCTCTGACATAGGGTTTCACTGTCCCGGGAAAGTCTCTGCTAACACCGTGCAGAGCGCTGTGCCCAATATACAGAAACGTCTTGCGGTATCTCCTACAGGGAAAGTGCCAGGAGGGAATTGCGGAGCTTGTTCTCAGTGTCTCTGAGAATTGCTCTGATTATCTGTGTGACCTCTTTGCTAAGACTCTCCAGAGAGCCGTCCTCAAAACAAACACACATCTTGACATATCTCCCACATTGATCGCAGTGTCTCCAGAAACGGCATTCAAGGAGCCAGGACCTTTTCTCCCTACACTGTCCATTGAGTTGTCCTCAAAACCAATATACATCCTGCTATATCTCCCACATGGAAAGTGCCAGGAGGGAGAAGTGGGGATTATGTTTAGACTTTCTCGGAACTGCTTCAAATCAACTAGATATCTTTGTGCTGTAAATCTCCCAACAGCCAAACGCAAAAGCAGCAAACATCTCGCTGTATGTCCCACATCCAAAGTGCCAAGAGAGAGCTTGCTCTCCCTGTCTTTGAGTACTGTTTTCACTGTCCCGGTTACCTCTTTGCTAACATTCTCTTCAGAGCCGCAGTGAAACCAGGAACCATGTGGAGAAAGCACCCACACTGAAAGTGCCTGGAGGGAACATTGGGGCTTCTTCTCAGTGTCTCTGACATAGGGTTTCACTGTCCCGGGAAAGTCTCTGCTAACACCGTGCAGAGCGCTGTGCCCAATATACAGAAACGTCTTGCGGTATCTCCTACAGGGAAAGTGCCAGGAGGGAATTGCGGAGCTTGTTCTCAGTGTCTCTGAGAATTGCTCTGATTATCTGTGTGACCTCTTTGCTAAGACTCTCCAGAGAGCCGTCCTCAAAACAAACACACATCTTGACATATCTCCCACATTGATCGCAGTGTCTCCAGAAACGGCATTCAAGGAGCCAGGACCTTTTCTCCCTACACTGTCCATTGAGTTGTCCTCAAAACCAATTACATCCTGCTATATCTCCCACATGGAAAGTGCCAGGAGGGAGAAGTGGGGATTATGTTTAGACTTTCTCGGAACTGCTTCAAATCAACTAGATATCTTTGTGCTGTAAATCTCCCAACAGCCAAACGCAAAAGCAGCAAACATCTCGCTGTATGTCCCACATCCAAAGTGCCAAGAGAGAGCTTGCTCTCCCTGTCTTTGAGTACTGTTTTCACTGTCCCGGTTACCTCTTTGCTAACATTCTCTTCAGAGCTGCAGTGAAACCAGGAACCACGTGGAGAAAGCACCCACACTGAAAGTGCCTGGAGGGAACATTGGGGCTTCTTCTCAGTGTCTCTGACATAGGGTTTCACTGTCCCGGGAAAGTCTCTGCTAACACCGTGCAGAGCGCTGTGCCCAATATACAGAAACGTCTTGCGGTATCTCCTACAGGGAAAGTGCCAGGAGGGAATTGCGGAGCTTGTTCTCAGTGTCTCTGAGAATTGCTCTGATTATCTGTGTGACCTCTTTGCTAAGACTCTCCAGAGAGCCGTCCTCAAAACAAACACACATCTTGACATATCTCCCACATTGATCGCAGTGTCTCCAGAAACGGCATTCAAGGAGCCAGGACCTTTTCTCCCTACACTGTCCATTGAGTTGTCCTCAAAACCAATATACATCCTGCTATATCTCCCACATGGAAAGTGCCAGGAGGGAGAAGTGGGGATTATGTTTAGACTTTCTCGGAACTGCTTCAAATCAACTAGATATCTTTGTGCTGTAAATCTCCCAACAGCCAAACGCAAAAGCAGCAAACATCTCGCTGTATGTCCCACATCCAAAGTGCCAAGAGAGAGCTTGCTCTCCCTGTCTTTGAGTACTGTTTTCACTGTCCCGGTTACCTCTTTGCTAACATTCTCTTCACAGCCGCAGTGAAACCAGGAACCACGTGGAGAAAGCACCCACACTGAAAGTGCCTGGAGGGAACATTGGGGCTTCTTCTCAGTGTCTCTGACATAGGGTTTCACTGTCCCGGGAAAGTCTCTGCTAACACCGTGCAGAGCGCTGTGCCCAATATACAGAAACGTCTTGCGGTATCTCCTACAGGGAAAGCGCCAGGAGGGAATTGTCGAGCTTGTTCTCAGTGTCTCTGAGAATTGCTCTGATTATCTGTGTGACCTCTTTGCTAAGACTCTCCAGAGAGCCGTCCTCAAAACAAACACACATCTTGACATATCTCCCACATTGATCGCAGTGTCTCCAGAAACGGCATTCAAGGAGCCAGGACCTTTTCTCCCTACACTGTCCATTGAGTTGTCCTCAAAACCAATATACATCCTGCTATATCTCCCACATGGAAAGTGCCAGGAGGGAGAAGTGGGGATTATGTTTAGACTTTCTCGGAACTGCTTCAAATCAACTAGATATCTTTGTGCTGTAAATCTCCCAACAGCCAAACGCAAAAGCAGCAAACATCTCGCTGTATGTCCCACATCCAAAGTGCCAAGAGAGAGCTTGCTCTCCCTGTCTTTGAGTACTGTTTTCACTGTCCCGGTTACCTCTTTGCTAACATTCTCTTCAGAGCTGCAGTGAAACCAGGAACCACGTGGAGAAAGCACCCACACTGAAAGTGCCTGGAGGGAACATTGGGGCTTCTTCTCAGTGTCTCTGACATAGGGTTTCACTGTCCCGGGAAAGTCTCTGCTAACACCGTGCAGAGCGCTGTGCCCAATATACAGAAACGTCTTGCGGTATCTCCTACAGGGAAAGTGCCAGGAGGGAATTGCGGAGCTTGTTCTCAGTGTCTCTGAGAATTGCTCTGATTATCTGTGTGACCTCTTTGCTAAGACTCTCCAGAGAGCCGTCCTCAAAACAAACACACATCTTGACATATCTCCCACATTGATCGCAGTGTCTCCAGAAACGGCATTCAAGGAGCCAGGACCTTTTCTCCCTACACTGTCCATTGAGTTGTCCTCAAAACCAATATACATCCTGCTATATCTCCCACATGGAAAGTGCCAGGAGGGAGAAGTGGGGATTATGTTTAGACTTTCTCGGAACTGCTTCAAATCAACTAGATATCTTTGTGCTGTAAATCTCCCAACAGCCAAACGCAAAAGCAGCAAACATCTCGCTGTATGTCCCACATCCAAAGTGCCAAGAGAGAGCTTGCTCTCCCTGTCTTTGAGTACTGTTTTCACTGTCCCGGTTACCTCTTTGCTAACATTCTCTTCAGAGCCGCAGTGAAACCAGGAACCACGTGGAGAAAGCACCCACACTGAAAGTGCCTGGAGGGAACATTGGGGCTTCTTCTCAGTGTCTCTGACATAGGGTTTCACTGTCCCGGGAAAGTCTCTGCTAACACCGTGCAGAGCGCTGTGCCCAATATACAGAAACGTCTTGCGGTATCTCCTACAGGGAAAGCGCCAGGAGGGAATTGTCGAGCTTGTTCTCAGTGTCTCTGAGAATTGCTCTCATTATCCCTGTGACCTCTTTGCTAAGACTCTCCAGAGAGCCGTCCTCAAAACCAACACACATCTTGACATATCTCCCACATTGATCGCAGTGTCTCCAGAAACGGCATTCAAGGAGCCAGGACCTTTTCTCCCTACACTGTCCATTGAGTTGTCCTCAAAACCAATTACATCCTGCTATATCTCCCACATGGAAAGTGCCAGGAGGGAGAAGTGGGGATTATGTTTAGACTTTCTCGGAACTGCTTCAAATCAACTAGATATCTTTGTGCTGTAAATCTCCCAACAGCCAAACGCAAAAGCAGCAAACATCTCGCTGTATGTCCCACATCCAAAGTGCCAAGAGAGAGCTTGCTCTCCCTGTCTTTGAGTACTGTTTTCACTGTCCCGGTTACCTCTTTGCTAACATTCTCTTCAGAGCCGCAGTGAAACCAGGAACCACGTGGAGAAAGCACCCACACTGAAAGTGCCTGGAGGGAACATTGGGGCTTCTTCTCAGTGTCTCTGACATAGGGTTTCACTGTCCCGGGAAAGTCTCTGCTAACACCGTGCAGAGCGCTGTGCCCAATATACAGAAACGTCTTGCGGTATCTCCTACAGGGAAAGTGCCAGGAGGGAATTGCGGAGCTTGTTCTCAGTGTCTCTGAGAATTGCTCTGATTATCTGTGTGACCTCTTTGCTAAGACTCTCCAGAGAGCCGTCCTCAAAACAAACACACATCTTGACATATCTCCCACATTGATCGCAGTGTCTCCAGAAACGGCATTCAAGGAGCCAGGACCTTTTCTCCCTACACTGTCCATTGAGTTGTCCTCAAAACCAATATACATCCTGCTATATCTCCCACATGGAAAGTGCCAGGAGGGAGAAGTGGGGATTATGTTTAGACTTTCTCGGAACTGCTTCAAATCAACTAGATATCTTTGTGCTGTAAATCTCCCAACAGCCAAACGCAAAAGCAGCAAACATCTCGCTGTATGTCCCACATCCAAAGTGCCAAGAGAGAGCTTGCTCTCCCTGTCTTTGAGTACTGTTTTCACTGTCCCGGTTACCTCTTTGCTAACATTCTCTTCAGAGCCGCAGTGAAACCAGGAACCATGTGGAGAAAGCACCCACACTGAAAGTGCCTGGAGGGAACATTGGGGCTTCTTCTCAGTGTCTCTGACATAGGGTTTCACTGTCCCGGGAAAGTCTCTGCTAACACCGTGCAGAGCGCTGTGCCCAATATACAGAAACGTCTTGCGGTATCTCCTACAGGGAAAGTGCCAGGAGGGAATTGCGGAGCTTGTTCTCAGTGTCTCTGAGAATTGCTCTGATTATCTGTGTGACCTCTTTGCTAAGACTCTCCAGAGAGCCGTCCTCAAAACAAACACACATCTTGACATATCTCCCACATTGATCGCAGTGTCTCCAGAAACGGCATTCAAGGAGCCAGGACCTTTTCTCCCTACACTGTCCATTGAGTTGTCCTCAAAACCAATTACATCCTGCTATATCTCCCACATGGAAAGTGCCAGGAGGGAGAAGTGGGGATTATGTTTAGACTTTCTCGGAACTGCTTCAAATCAACTAGATATCTTTGTGCTGTAAATCTCCCAACAGCCAAACGCAAAAGCAGCAAACATCTCGCTGTATGTCCCACATCCAAAGTGCCAAGAGAGAGCTTGCTCTCCCTGTCTTTGAGTACTGTTTTCACTGTCCCGGTTACCTCTTTGCTAACATTCTCTTCAGAGCCGCAGTGAAACCAGGAACCACGTGGAGAAAGCACCCACACTGAAAGTGCCTGGAGGGAACATTGGGGCTTCTTCTCAGTGTCTCTGACATAGGGTTTCACTGTCCCGGGAAAGTCTCTGCTAACACCGTGCAGAGCGCTGTGCCCAATATACAGAAACGTCTTGCGGTATCTCCTACAGGGAAAGTGCCAGGAGGGAATTGCGGAGCTTGTTCTCAGTGTCTCTGAGAATTGCTCTGATTATCTGTGTGACCTCTTTGCTAAGACTCTCCAGAGAGCCGTCCTCAAAACAAACACACATCTTGACATATCTCCCACATTGATCGCAGTGTCTCCAGAAACGGCATTCAAGGAGCCAGGAGGTTTTCTCCCTACACTGTCCATTGAGTTGTCCTCAAAACCAATATACATCCTGCTATATCTCCCACATGGAAAGTGCCAGGAGGGAGAAGTGGGGATTATGTTTAGACTTTCTCGGAACTGCTTCAAATCAACTAGATATCTTTGTGCTGTAAATCTCCCAACAGCCAAACGCAAAAGCAGCAAACATCTCGCTGTATGTCCCACATCCAAAGTGCCAAGAGAGAGCTTGCTCTCCCTGTCTTTGAGTACTGTTTTCACTGTCCCGGTTACCTCTTTGCTAACATTCTCTTCAGAGCCGCAGTGAAACCAGGAACCACGTGGAGAAAGCACCCACACTGAAAGTGCCTGGAGGGAACATTGGGGCTTCTTCTCAGTGTCTCTGACATAGGGTTTCACTGTCCCGGGAAAGTCTCTGCTAACACCGTGCAGAGCGCTGTGCCCAATATACAGAAACGTCTTGCGGTATCTCCTACAGGGAAAGTGCCAGGAGGGAAATGCGGAGCTTGTTCTCAGTGTCTCTGAGAATTGCTCTGATTATCTGTGTGACCTCTTTGCTAAGACGCTCCAGAGAGCCGTCCTCAAAACAAACACACATCTTGACATATCTCCCACATTGATCGCAGTGTCTCCAGAAACGGCATTCAAGGAGCCAGGAGGTTTTCTCCCTACACTGTCCATTGAGTTGTCCTCAAAACCAATATACATCCTGCTATATCTCCCACATGGAAAGTGCCAGGAGGGAGAAGTGGGGATTATGTTTAGACTTTCTCGGAACTGCTTCAAATCAACTAGATATCTTTGTGCTGTAAATCTCCCAACAGCCAAACGCAAAAGCAGCAAACATCTCGCTGTATGTCCCACATCCAAAGTGCCAAGAGAGAGCTTGCTCTCCCTGTCTTTGAGTACTGTTTTCACTGTCCCGGTTACCTCTTTGCTAACATTCTCTTCAGAGCTGCAGTGAAACCAGGAACCACGTGGAGAAAGCACCCACACTGAAAGTGCCTGGAGGGAACATTGGGGCTTCTTCTCAGTGTCTCTGACATAGGGTTTCACTGTCCCGGGAAAGTCTCTGCTAACACCGTGCAGAGCGCTGTGCCCAATATACAGAAACGTCTTGCGGTATCTCCTACAGGGAAAGTGCCAGGAGGGAATTGCGGAGCTTGTTCTCAGTGTCTCTGAGAATTGCTCTGATTATCTGTGTGACCTCTTTGCTAAGACTCTCCAGAGAGCCGTCCTCAAAACAAACACACATCTTGACATATCTCCCACATTGATCGCAGTGTCTCCAGAAACGGCATTCAAGGAGCCAGGACCTTTTCTCCCTACACTGTCCATTGAGTTGTCCTCAAAACCAATATACATCCTGCTATATCTCCCACATGGAAAGTGCCAGGAGGGAGAAGTGGGGATTATGTTTAGACTTTCTCGGAACTGCTTCAAATCAACTAGATATCTTTGTGCTGTAAATCTCCCAACAGCCAAACGCAAAAGCAGCAAACATCTCGCTGTATGTCCCACATCCAAAGTGCCAAGAGAGAGCTTGCTCTCCCTGTCTTTGAGTACTGTTTTCACTGTCCCGGTTACCTCTTTGCTAACATTCTCTTCAGAGCCGCAGTGAAACCAGGAACCATGTGGAGAAAGCACCCACACTGAAAGTGCCTGGAGGGAACATTGGGGCTTCTTCTCAGTGTCTCTGACATAGGGTTTCACTGTCCCGGGAAAGTCTCTGCTAACACCGTGCAGAGCGCTGTGCCCAATATACAGAAACGTCTTGCGGTATCTCCTACAGGGAAAGTGCCAGGAGGGAATTGCGGAGCTTGTTCTCAGTGTCTCTGAGAATTGCTCTGATTATCTGTGTGACCTCTTTGCTAAGACTCTCCAGAGAGCCGTCCTCAAAACAAACACACATCTTGACATATCTCCCACATTGATCGCAGTGTCTCCAGAAACGGCATTCAAGGAGCCAGGACCTTTTCTCCCTACACTGTCCATTGAGTTGTCCTCAAAACCAATTACATCCTGCTATATCTCCCACATGGAAAGTGCCAGGAGGGAGAAGTGGGGATTATGTTTAGACTTTCTCGGAACTGCTTCAAATCAACTAGATATCTTTGTGCTGTAAATCTCCCAACAGCCAAACGCAAAAGCAGCAAACATCTCGCTGTATGTCCCACATCCAAAGTGCCAAGAGAGAGCTTGCTCTCCCTGTCTTTGAGTACTGTTTTCACTGTCCCGGTTACCTCTTTGCTAACATTCTCTTCAGAGCCGCAGTGAAACCAGGAACCACGTGGAGAAAGCACCCACACTGAAAGTGCCTGGAGGGAACATTGGGGCTTCTTCTCAGTGTCTCTGACATAGGGTTTCACTGTCCCGGGAAAGTCTCTGCTAACACCGTGCAGAGCGCTGTGCCCAATATACAGAAACGTCTTGCGGTATCTCCTACAGGGAAAGTGCCAGGAGGGAATTGCGGAGCTTGTTCTCAGTGTCTCTGAGAATTGCTCTGATTATCTGTGTGACCTCTTTGCTAAGACTCTCCAGAGAGCCGTCCTCAAAACAAACACACATCTTGACATATCTCCCACATTGATCGCAGTGTCTCCAGAAACGGCATTCAAGGAGCCAGGACCTTTTCTCCCTACACTGTCCATTGAGTTGTCCTCAAAACCAATATACATCCTGCTATATCTCCCACATGGAAAGTGCCAGGAGGGAGAAGTGGGGATTATGTTTAGACTTTCTCGGAACTGCTTCAAATCAACTAGATATCTTTGTGCTGTAAATCTCCCAACAGCCAAACGCAAAAGCAGCAAACATCTCGCTGTATGTCCCACATCCAAAGTGCCAAGAGAGAGCTTGCTCTCCCTGTCTTTGAGTACTGTTTTCACTGTCCCGGTTACCTCTTTGCTAACATTCTCTTCAGAGCCGCAGTGAAACCAGGAACCACGTGGAGAAAGCACCCACACTGAAAGTGCCTGGAGGGAACATTGGGGCTTCTTCTCAGTGTCTCTGACATAGGGTTTCACTGTCCCGGGAAAGTCTCTGCTAACACCGTGCAGAGCGCTGTGCCCAATATACAGAAACGTCTTGCGGTATCTCCTACAGGGAAAGCGCCAGGAGGGAATTGTCGAGCTTGTTCTCAGTGTCTCTGAGAATTGCTCTCATTATCCCTGTGACCTCTTTGCTAAGACTCTCCAGAGAGCCGTCCTCAAAACCAACACACATCTTGACATATCTCCCACATTGATCGCAGTGTCTCCAGAAACGGCATTCAAGGAGCCAGGACCTTTTCTCCCTACACTGTCCATTGAGTTGTCCTCAAAACCAATATACATCCTGCTATATCTCCCACATGGAAAGTGCCAGGAGGGAGAAGTGGGGGTTATGTTTAGACTTTCTCGGAACTGCTTCAAATCAACTAGATATCTTTGTGCTGTAAATCTCCCAACAGCCAAACGCAAAAGCAGCAAACATCTCGCTGTATGTCCCACATCCAAAGTGCCAAGAGAGAGCTTGCTCTCCCTGTCTTTGAGTACTGTTTTCACTGTCCCGGTTACCTCTTTGCTAACATTCTCTTCAGAGCTGCAGTGAAACCAGGAACCACGTGGAGAAAGCACCCACACTGAAAGTGCCTGGAGGGAACATTGGGGCTTCTTCTCAGTGTCTCTGACATAGGGTTTCACTGTCCCGGGAAAGTCTCTGCTAACACCGTGCAGAGCGCTGTGCCCAATATACAGAAACGTCTTGCGGTATCTCCTACAGGGAAAGCGCCAGGAGGGAATTGTCGAGCTTGTTCTCAGTGTCTCTGAGAATTGCTCTGATTATCTGTGTGACCTCTTTGCTAAGACTCTCCAGAGAGCCGTCCTCAAAACCAACACACATCTTGACATATCTCCCACATTGATCGCAGTGTCTCCAGAAACGGCATTCAAGGAGCCAGGACCTTTTCTCCCTACACTGTCCATTGAGTTGTCCTCAAAACCAATATACATCCTGCTATATCTCCCACATGGAAAGTGCCAGGAGGGAGAAGTGGGGATTATGTTTAGACTTTCTCGGAACTGCTTCAAATCAACTAGATATCTTTGTGCTGTAAATCTCCCAACAGCCAAACGCAAAAGCAGCAAACATCTCGCTGTATGTCCCACATCCAAAGTGCCAAGAGAGAGCTTGCTCTCCCTGTCTTTGAGTACTGTTTTCACTGTCCGGGTTACCTCTTTGCTAACATTCTCTTCAGAGCCGCAGTGAAACCAGGAACCACGTGGAGAAAGCACCCACACTGAAAGTGCCTGGAGGGAACATTGGGGCTTCTTCTCAGTGTCTCTGACATAGGGTTTCACTGTCCCGGGAAAGTCTCTGCTAACACCGTGCAGAGCGCTGTGCCCAATATACAGAAACGTCTTGCGGTATCTCCTACAGGGAAAGTGCCAGGAGGGAATTGCGGAGCTTGTTCTCAGTGTCTCTGAGAATTGCTCTGATTATCTGTGTGACCTCTTTGCTAAGACTCTCCAGAGAGCCGTCCTCAAAACCAACACACATCTTGACATATCTCCCACATTGATCGCAGTGTCTCCAGAAACGGCATTCAAGGAGCCAGGACCTTTTCTCCCTACACTGTCCATTGAGTTGTCCTCAAAACCAATATACATCCTGCTATATCTCCCACATGGAAAGTGCCAGGAGGGAGAAGTGGGGATTATGTTTAGACTTTCTCGGAACTGCTTCAAATCAACTAGATATCTTTGTGCTGTAAATCTCCCAACAGCCAAACGCAAAAGCAGCAAACATCTCGCTGTATGTCCCACATCCAAAGTGCCAAGAGAGAGCTTGCTCTCCCTGTCTTTGAGTACTGTTTTCACTGTCCCGGTTACCTCTTTGCTAACATTCTCTTCAGAGCCGCAGTGAAACCAGGAACCACGTGGAGAAAGCACCCACACTGAAAGTGCCTGGAGGGAACATTGGGGCTTCTTCTCAGTGTCTCTGACATAGGGTTTCACTGTCCCGGGAAAGTCTCTGCTAACACCGTGCAGAGCGCTGTGCCCAATATACAGAAACGTCTTGCGGTATCTCCTACAGGGAAAGTGCCAGGAGGGAATTGCGGAGCTTGTTCTCAGTGTCTCTGAGAATTGCTCTGATTATCTGTGTGACCTCTTTGCTAAGACTCTCCAGAGAGCCGTCCTCAAAACAAACACACATCTTGACATATCTCCCACATTGATCGCAGTGTCTCCAGAAACGGCATTCAAGGAGCCAGGACCTTTTCTCCCTACACTGTCCATTGAGTTGTCCTCAAAACCAATTACATCCTGCTATATCTCCCACATGGAAAGTGCCAGGAGGGAGAAGTGGGGATTATGTTTAGACTTTCTCGGAACTGCTTCAAATCAACTAGATATCTTTGTGCTGTAAATCTCCCAACAGCCAAACGCAAAAGCAGCAAACATCTCGCTGTATGTCCCACATCCAAAGTGCCAAGAGAGAGCTTGCTCTCCCTGTCTTTGAGTACTGTTTTCACTGTCCCGGTTACCTCTTTGCTAACATTCTCTTCAGAGCCGCAGTGAAACCAGGAACCACGTGGAGAAAGCACCCACACTGAAAGTGCCTGGAGGGAACATTGGGGCTTCTTCTCAGTGTCTCTGACATAGGGTTTCACTGTCCCGGGAAAGTCTCTGCTAACACCGTGCAGAGCGCTGTGCCCAATATACAGAAACGTCTTGCGGTATCTCCTACAGGGAAAGTGCCAGGAGGGAATTGCGGAGCTTGTTCTCAGTGTCTCTGAGAATTGCTCTGATTATCTGTGTGACCTCTTTGCTAAGACTCTCCAGAGAGCCGTCCTCAAAACAAACACACATCTTGACATATCTCCCACATTGATCGCAGTGTCTCCAGAAACGGCATTCAAGGAGCCAGGACCTTTTCTCCCTACACTGTCCATTGAGTTGTCCTCAAAACCAATTACATCCTGCTATATCTCCCACATGGAAAGTGCCAGGAGGGAGAAGTGGGGATTATGTTTAGACTTTCTCGGAACTGCTTCAAATCAACTAGATATCTTTGTGCTGTAAATCTCCCAACAGCCAAACGCAAAAGCAGCAAACATCTCGCTGTATGTCCCACATCCAAAGTGCCAAGAGAGAGCTTGCTCTCCCTGTCTTTGAGTACTGTTTTCACTGTCCCGGTTACCTCTTTGCTAACATTCTCTTCAGAGCCGCAGTGAAACCAGGAACCACGTGGAGAAAGCACCCACACTGAAAGTGCCTGGAGGGAACATTGGGGCTTCTTCTCAGTGTCTCTGACATAGGGTTTCACTGTCCCGGGAAAGTCTCTGCTAACACCGTGCAGAGCGCTGTGCCCAATATACAGAAACGTCTTGCGGTATCTCCTACAGGGAAAGCGCCAGGAGGGAATTGTCGAGCTTGTTCTCAGTGTCTCTGAGAATTGCTCTCATTATCCCTGTGACCTCTTTGCTAAGACTCTCCAGAGAGCCGTCCTCAAAACCAACACACATCTTGACATATCTCCCACATTGATCGCAGTGTCTCCAGAAACGGCATTCAAGGAGCCAGGACCTTTTCTCCCTACACTGTCCATTGAGTTGTCCTCAAAACCAATATACATCCTGCTATATCTCCCACATGGAAAGTGCCAGGAGGGAGAAGTGGGGGTTATGTTTAGACTTTCTCGGAACTGCTTCAAATCAACTAGATATCTTTGTGCTGTAAATCTCCCAACAGCCAAACGCAAAAGCAGCAAACATCTCGCTGTATGTCCCACATCCAAAGTGCCAAGAGAGAGCTTGCTCTCCCTGTCTTTGAGTACTGTTTTCACTGTCCCGGTTACCTCTTTGCTAACATTCTCTTCAGAGCTGCAGTGAAACCAGGAACCACGTGGAGAAAGCACCCACACTGAAAGTGCCTGGAGGGAACATTGGGGCTTCTTCTCAGTGTCTCTGACATAGGGTTTCACTGTCCCGGGAAAGTCTCTGCTAACACCGTGCAGAGCGCTGTGCCCAATATACAGAAACGTCTTGCGGTATCTCCTACAGGGAAAGCGCCAGGAGGGAATTGTCGAGCTTGTTCTCAGTGTCTCTGAGAATTGCTCTGATTATCTGTGTGACCTCTTTGCTAAGACTCTCCAGAGAGCCGTCCTCAAAACCAACACACATCTTGACATATCTCCCACATTGATCGCAGTGTCTCCAGAAACGGCATTCAAGGAGCCAGGACCTTTTCTCCCTACACTGTCCATTGAGTTGTCCTCAAAACCAATATACATCCTGCTATATCTCCCACATGGAAAGTGCCAGGAGGGAGAAGTGGGGATTATGTTTAGACTTTCTCGGAACTGCTTCAAATCAACTAGATATCTTTGTGCTGTAAATCTCCCAACAGCCAAACGCAAAAGCAGCAAACATCTCGCTGTATGTCCCACATCCAAAGTGCCAAGAGAGAGCTTGCTCTCCCTGTCTTTGAGTACTGTTTTCACTGTCCCGGTTACCTCTTTGCTAACATTCTCTTCAGAGCCGCAGTGAAACCAGGAACCACGTGGAGAAAGCACCCACACTGAAAGTGCCTGGAGGGAACATTGGGGCTTCTTCTCAGTGTCTCTGACATAGGGTTTCACTGTCCCGGGAAAGTCTCTGCTAACACCGTGCAGAGCGCTGTGCCCAATATACAGAAACGTCTTGCGGTATCTCCTACAGGGAAAGTGCCAGGAGGGAATTGCGGAGCTTGTTCTCAGTGTCTCTGAGAATTGCTCTGATTATCTGTGTGACCTCTTTGCTAAGACTCTCCAGAGAGCCGTCCTCAAAACCAACACACATCTTGACATATCTCCCACATTGATCGCAGTGTCTCCAGAAACGGCATTCAAGGAGCCAGGACCTTTTCTCCCTACACTGTCCATTGAGTTGTCCTCAAAACCAATATACATCCTGCTATATCTCCCACATGGAAAGTGCCAGGAGGGAGAAGTGGGGATTATGTTTAGACTTTCTCGGAACTGCTTCAAATCAACTAGATATCTTTGTGCTGTAAATCTCCCAACAGCCAAACGCAAAAGCAGCAAACATCTCGCTGTATGTCCCACATCCAAAGTGCCAAGAGAGAGCTTGCTCTCCCTGTCTTTGAGTACTGTTTTCACTGTCCCGGTTACCTCTTTGCTAACATTCTCTTCAGAGCCGCAGTGAAACCAGGAACCACGTGGAGAAAGCACCCACACTGAAAGTGCCTGGAGGGAACATTGGGGCTTCTTCTCAGTGTCTCTGACATAGGGTTTCACTGTCCCGGGAAAGTCTCTGCTAACACCGTGCAGAGCGCTGTGCCCAATATACAGAAACGTCTTGCGGTATCTCCTACAGGGAAAGTGCCAGGAGGGAATTGCGGAGCTTGTTCTCAGTGTCTCTGAGAATTGCTCTGATTATCTGTGTGACCTCTTTGCTAAGACTCTCCAGAGAGCCGTCCTCAAAACAAACACACATCTTGACATATCTCCCACATTGATCGCAGTGTCTCCAGAAACGGCATTCAAGGAGCCAGGACCTTTTCTCCCTACACTGTCCATTGAGTTGTCCTCAAAACCAATTACATCCTGCTATATCTCCCACATGGAAAGTGCCAGGAGGGAGAAGTGGGGATTATGTTTAGACTTTCTCGGAACTGCTTCAAATCAACTAGATATCTTTGTGCTGTAAATCTCCCAACAGCCAAACGCAAAAGCAGCAAACATCTCGCTGTATGTCCCACATCCAAAGTGCCAAGAGAGAGCTTGCTCTCCCTGTCTTTGAGTACTGTTTTCACTGTCCCGGTTACCTCTTTGCTAACATTCTCTTCAGAGCCGCAGTGAAACCAGGAACCACGTGGAGAAAGCACCCACACTGAAAGTGCCTGGAGGGAACATTGGGGCTTCTTCTCAGTGTCTCTGACATAGGGTTTCACTGTCCCGGGAAAGTCTCTGCTAACACCGTGCAGAGCGCTGTGCCCAATATACAGAAACGTCTTGTGGTATCTCCTACAGGGAAAGCGCCAGGAGGGAATTGTCGAGCTTGTTCTCAGTGTCTCTGAGAATTGCTCTGATTATCTGTGTGACCTCTTTGCTAAGACTCTCCAGAGAGCCGTCCTCAAAACCAACACACATCTTGACATATCTCCCACATTGATCGCAGTGTCTCCAGAAACGGCATTCAAGGAGCCAGGACCTTTTCTCCCTACACTGTCCATTGAGTTGTCCTCAAAACCAATATACATCCTGCTATATCTCCCACATGGAAAGTGCCAGGAGGGAGAAGTGGGGATTATGTTTAGACTTTCTCGGAACTGCTTCAAATCAACTAGATATCTTTGTGCTGTAAATCTCCCAACAGCCAAACGCAAAAGCAGCAAACATCTCGCTGTATGTCCCACATCCAAAGTGCCAAGAGAGAGCTTGCTCTCCCTGTCTTTGAGTACTGTTTTCACTGTCCCGGTTACCTCTTTGCTAACATTCTCTTCAGAGCCGCAGTGAAACCAGGAACCACGTGGAGAAAGCACCCACACTGAAAGTGCCTGGAGGGAACATTGGGGCTTCTTCTCAGTGTCTCTGACATAGGGTTTCACTGTCCCGGGAAAGTCTCTGCTAACACCGTGCAGAGCGCTGTGCCCAATATACAGAAACGTCTTGCGGTATCTCCTACAGGGAAAGTGCCAGGAGGGAATTGCGGAGCTTGTTCTCAGTGTCTCTGAGAATTGCTCTGATTATCTGTGTGACCTCTTTGCTAAGACTCTCCAGAGAGCCGTCCTCAAAACAAACACACATCTTGACATATCTCCCACATTGATCGCAGTGTCTCCAGAAACGGCATTCAAGGAGCCAGGACCTTTTCTCCCTACACTGTCCATTGAGTTGTCCTCAAAACCAATTACATCCTGCTATATCTCCCACATGGAAAGTGCCAGGAGGGAGAAGTGGGGATTATGTTTAGACTTTCTCGGAACTGCTTCAAATCAACTAGATATCTTTGTGCTGTAAATCTCCCAACAGCCAAACGCAAAAGCAGCAAACATCTCGCTGTATGTCCCACATCCAAAGTGCCAAGAGAGAGCTTGCTCTCCCTGTCTTTGAGTACTGTTTTCACTGTCCCGGTTACCTCTTTGCTAACATTCTCTTCAGAGCCGCAGTGAAACCAGGAACCATGTGGAGAAAGCACCCACACTGAAAGTGCCTGGAGGGAACATTGGGGCTTCTTCTCAGTGTCTCTGACATAGGGTTTCACTGTCCCGGGAAAGTCTCTGCTAACACCGTGCAGAGCGCTGTGCCCAATATACAGAAACGTCTTGCGGTATCTCCTACAGGGAAAGTGCCAGGAGGGAATTGCGGAGCTTGTTCTCAGTGTCTCTGAGAATTGCTCTGATTATCTGTGTGACCTCTTTGCTAAGACTCTCCAGAGAGCCGTCCTCAAAACAAACACACATCTTGACATATCTCCCACATTGATCGCAGTGTCTCCAGAAACGGCATTCAAGGAGCCAGGACCTTTTCTCCCTACACTGTCCATTGAGTTGTCCTCAAAACCAATTACATCCTGCTATATCTCCCACATGGAAAGTGCCAGGAGGGAGAAGTGGGGATTATGTTTAGACTTTCTCGGAACTGCTTCAAATCAACTAGATATCTTTGTGCTGTAAATCTCCCAACAGCCAAACGCAAAAGCAGCAAACATCTCGCTGTATGTCCCACATCCAAAGTGCCAAGAGAGAGCTTGCTCTCCCTGTCTTTGAGTACTGTTTTCACTGTCCCGGTTACCTCTTTGCTAACATTCTCTTCAGAGCTGCAGTGAAACCAGGAACCACGTGGAGAAAGCACCCACACTGAAAGTGCCTGGAGGGAACATTGGGGCTTCTTCTCAGTGTCTCTGACATAGGGTTTCACTGTCCCGGGAAAGTCTCTGCTAACACCGCGCAGAGCGCTGTGCCCAATATACAGAAACGTCTTGCGGTATCTCCTACAGGGAAAGTGCCAGGAGGGAATTGCGGAGCTTGTTCTCAGTGTCTCTGAGAATTGCTCTGATTATCTGTGTGACCTCTTTGCTAAGACTCTCCAGAGAGCCGTCCTCAAAACAAACACACATCTTGACATATCTCCCACATTGATCGCAGTGTCTCCAGAAACGGCATTCAAGGAGCCAGGACCTTTTCTCCCTACACTGTCCATTGAGTTGTCCTCAAAACCAATATACATCCTGCTATATCTCCCACATGGAAAGTGCCAGGAGGGAGAAGTGGGGATTATGTTTAGACTTTCTCGGAACTGCTTCAAATCAACTAGATATCTTTGTGCTGTAAATCTCCCAACAGCCAAACGCAAAAGCAGCAAACATCTCGCTGTATGTCCCACATCCAAAGTGCCAAGAGAGAGCTTGCTCTCCCTGTCTTTGAGTACTGTTTTCACTGTCCCGGTTACCTCTTTGCTAACATTCTCTTCAGAGCCGCAGTGAAACCAGGAACCACGTGGAGAAAGCACCCACACTGAAAGTGCCTGGAGGGAACATTGGGGCTTCTTCTCAGTGTCTCTGACATAGGGTTTCACTGTCCCGGGAAAGTCTCTGCTAACACCGTGCAGAGCGCTGTGCCCAATATACAGAAACGTCTTGCGGTATCTCCTACAGGGAAAGTGCCAGGAGGGAATTGCGGAGCTTGTTCTCAGTGTCTCTGAGAATTGCTCTGATTATCTGTGTGACCTCTTTGCTAAGACTCTCCAGAGAGCCGTCCTCAAAACCAACACACATCTTGACATATCTCCCACATTGATCGCAGTGTCTCCAGAAACGGCATTCAAGGAGCCAGGACCTTTTCTCCCTACACTGTCCATTGAGTTGTCCTCAAAACCAATATACATCCTGCTATATCTCCCACATGGAAAGTGCCAGGAGGGAGAAGTGGGGATTATGTTTAGACTTTCTCGGAACTGCTTCAAATCAACTAGATATCTTTGTGCTGTAAATCTCCCAACAGCCAAACGCAAAAGCAGCAAACATCTCGCTGTATGTCCCACATCCAAAGTGCCAAGAGAGAGCTTGCTCTCCCTGTCTTTGAGTACTGTTTTCACTGTCCCGGTTACCTCTTTGCTAACATTCTCTTCAGAGCTGCAGTGAAACCAGGAACCACGTGGAGAAAGCACCCACACTGAAAGTGCCTGGAGGGAACATTGGGGCTTCTTCTCAGTGTCTCTGACATAGGGTTTCACTGTCCCGGGAAAGTCTCTGCTAACACCGTGCAGAGCGCTGTGCCCAATATACAGAAACGTCTTGCGGTATCTCCTACAGGGAAAGTGCCAGGAGGGAATTGCGGAGCTTGTTCTCAGTGTCTCTGAGAATTGCTCTGATTATCTGTGTGACCTCTTTGCTAAGACTCTCCAGAGAGCCGTCCTCAAAACAAACACACATCTTGACATATCTCCCACATTGATCGCAGTGTCTCCAGAAACGGCATTCAAGGAGCCAGGACCTTTTCTCCCTACACTGTCCATTGAGTTGTCCTCAAAACCAATATACATCCTGCTATATCTCCCACATGGAAAGTGCCAGGAGGGAGAAGTGGGGATTATGTTTAGACTTTCTCGGAACTGCTTCAAATCAACTAGATATCTTTGTGCTGTAAATCTCCCAACAGCCAAACGCAAAAGCAGCAAACATCTCGCTGTATGTCCCACATCCAAAGTGCCAAGAGAGAGCTTGCTCTCCCTGTCTTTGAGTACTGTTTTCACTGTCCCGGTTACCTCTTTGCTAACATTCTCTTCAGAGCCGCAGTGAAACCAGGAACCACGTGGAGAAAGCACCCACACTGAAAGTGCCTGGAGGGAACATTGGGGCTTCTTCTCAGTGTCTCTGACATAGGGTTTCACTGTCCCGGGAAAGTCTCTGCTAACACCGTGCAGAGCGCTGTGCCCAATATACAGAAACGTCTTGCGGTATCTCCTACAGGGAAAGTGCCAGGAGGGAATTGCGGAGCTTGTTCTCAGTGTCTCTGAGAATTGCTCTCATTATCCCTGTGACCTCTTTGCTAAGACTCTCCAGAGAGCCGTCCTCAAAACAAACACACATCTTGACATATCTCCCACATTGATCGCAGTGTCTCCAGAAACGGCATTCAAGGAGCCAGGACCTTTTCTCCCTACACTGTCCATTGAGTTGTCCTCAAAACCAATTACATCCTGCTATATCTCCCACATGGAAAGTGCCAGGAGGGAGAAGTGGGGATTATGTTTAGACTTTCTCGGAACTGCTTCAAATCAACTAGATATCTTTGTGCTGTAAATCTCCCAACAGCCAAACGCAAAAGCAGCAAACATCTCGCTGTATGTCCCACATCCAAAGTGCCAAGAGAGAGCTTGCTCTCCCTGTCTTTGAGTACTGTTTTCACTGTCCCGGTTACCTCTTTGCTAACATTCTCTTCAGAGCCGCAGTGAAACCAGGAACCACGTGGAGAAAGCACCCACACTGAAAGTGCCTGGAGGGAACATTGGGGCTTCTTCTCAGTGTCTCTGACATAGGGTTTCACTGTCCCGGGAAAGTCTCTGCTAACACCGTGCAGAGCGCTGTGCCCAATATACAGAAACGTCTTGCAGTATCTCCTACAGGGAAAGTGCCAGGAGGGAATTGCGGAGCTTGTTCTCAGTGTCTCTGAGAATTGCTCTGATTATCTGTGTGACCTCTTTGCTAAGACTCTCCAGAGAGCCGTCCTCAAAACAAACACACATCTTGACATATCTCCCACATTGATCGCAGTGTCTCCAGAAACGGCATTCAAGGAGCCAGGACCTTTTCTCCCTACACTGTCCATTGAGTTGTCCTCAAAACCAATTACATCCTGCTATATCTCCCACATGGAAAGTGCCAGGAGGGAGAAGTGGGGATTATGTTTAGACTTTCTCGGAACTGCTTCAAATCAACTAGATATCTTTGTGCTGTAAATCTCCCAACAGCCAAACGCAAAAGCAGCAAACATCTCGCTGTATGTCCCACATCCAAAGTGCCAAGAGAGAGCTTGCTCTCCCTGTCTTTGAGTACTGTTTTCACTGTCCCGGTTACCTCTTTGCTAACATTCTCTTCAGAGCTGCAGTGAAACCAGGAACCACGTGGAGAAAGCACCCACACTGAAAGTGCCTGGAGGGAACATTGGGGCTTCTTCTCAGTGTCTCTGACATAGGGTTTCACTGTCCCGGGAAAGTCTCTGCTAACACCGCGCAGAGCGCTGTGCCCAATATACAGAAACGTCTTGCGGTATCTCCTACAGGGAAAGTGCCAGGAGGGAATTGCGGAGCTTGTTCTCAGTGTCTCTGAGAATTGCTCTGATTATCTGTGTGACCTCTTTGCTAAGACTCTCCAGAGAGCCGTCCTCAAAACCAACACACATCTTGACATATCTCCCACATTGATCGCAGTGTCTCCAGAAACGGCATTCAAGGAGCCAGGACCTTTTCTCCCTACACTGTCCATTGAGTTGTCCTCAAAACCAATATACATCCTGCTATATCTCCCACATGGAAAGTGCCAGGAGGGAGAAGTGGGGATTATGTTTAGACTTTCTCGGAACTGCTTCAAATCAACTAGATATCTTTGTGCTGTAAATCTCCCAACAGCCAAACGCAAAAGCAGCAAACATCTCGCTGTATGTCCCACATCCAAAGTGCCAAGAGAGAGCTTGCTCTCCCTGTCTTTGAGTACTGTTTTCACTGTCCCGGTTACCTCTTTGCTAACATTCTCTTCAGAGCTGCAGTGAAACCAGGAACCACGTGGAGAAAGCACCCACACTGAAAGTGCCTGGAGGGAACATTGGGGCTTCTTCTCAGTGTCTCTGACATAGGGTTTCACTGTCCCGGGAAAGTCTCTGCTAACACCGTGCAGAGCGCTGTGCCCAATATACAGAAACGTCTTGCGGTATCTCCTACAGGGAAAGTGCCAGGAGGGAATTGCGGAGCTTGTTCTCAGTGTCTCTGAGAATTGCTCTGATTATCTGTGTGACCTCTTTGCTAAGACTCTCCAGAGAGCCGTCCTCAAAACAAACACACATCTTGACATATCTCCCACATTGATCGCAGTGTCTCCAGAAACGGCATTCAAGGAGCCAGGACCTTTTCTCCCTACACTGTCCATTGAGTTGTCCTCAAAACCAATATACATCCTGCTATATCTCCCACATGGAAAGTGCCAGGAGGGAGAAGTGGGGATTATGTTTAGACTTTCTCGGAACTGCTTCAAATCAACTAGATATCTTTGTGCTGTAAATCTCCCAACAGCCAAACGCAAAAGCAGCAAACATCTCGCTGTATGTCCCACATCCAAAGTGCCAAGAGAGAGCTTGCTCTCCCTGTCTTTGAGTACTGTTTTCACTGTCCCGGTTACCTCTTTGCTAACATTCTCTTCAGAGCCGCAGTGAAACCAGGAACCACGTGGAGAAAGCACCCACACTGAAAGTGCCTGGAGGGAACATTGGGGCTTCTTCTCAGTGTCTCTGACATAGGGTTTCACTGTCCCGGGAAAGTCTCTGCTAACACCGTGCAGAGCGCTGTGCCCAATATACAGAAACGTCTTGCGGTATCTCCTACAGGGAAAGTGCCAGGAGGGAATTGCGGAGCTTGTTCTCAGTGTCTCTGAGAATTGCTCTCATTATCCCTGTGACCTCTTTGCTAAGACTCTCCAGAGAGCCGTCCTCAAAACAAACACACATCTTGACATATCTCCCACATTGATCGCAGTGTCTCCAGAAACGGCATTCAAGGAGCCAGGACCTTTTCTCCCTACACTGTCCATTGAGTTGTCCTCAAAACCAATTACATCCTGCTATATCTCCCACATGGAAAGTGCCAGGAGGGAGAAGTGGGGATTATGTTTAGACTTTCTCGGAACTGCTTCAAATCAACTAGATATCTTTGTGCTGTAAATCTCCCAACAGCCAAACGCAAAAGCAGCAAACATCTCGCTGTATGTCCCACATCCAAAGTGCCAAGAGAGAGCTTGCTCTCCCTGTCTTTGAGTACTGTTTTCACTGTCCCGGTTACCTCTTTGCTAACATTCTCTTCAGAGCCGCAGTGAAACCAGGAACCACGTGGAGAAAGCACCCACACTGAAAGTGCCTGGAGGGAACATTGGGGCTTCTTCTCAGTGTCTCTGACATAGGGTTTCACTGTCCCGGGAAAGTCTCTGCTAACACCGTGCAGAGCGCTGTGCCCAATATACAGAAACGTCTTGCAGTATCTCCTACAGGGAAAGCGCCAGGAGGGAATTGTCGAGCTTGTTCTCAGTGTCTCTGAGAATTGCTCTGATTATCTGTGTGACCTCTTTGCTAAGACTCTCCAGAGAGCCGTCCTCAAAACAAACACACATCTTGACATATCTCCCACATTGATCGCAGTGTCTCCAGAAACGGCATTCAAGGAGCCAGGACCTTTTCTCCCTACACTGTCCATTGAGTTGTCCTCAAAACCAATTACATCCTGCTATATCTCCCACATGGAAAGTGCCAGGAGGGAGAAGTGGGGATTATGTTTAGACTTTCTCGGAACTGCTTCAAATCAACTAGATATCTTTGTGCTGTAAATCTCCCAACAGCCAAACGCAAAAGCAGCAAACATCTCGCTGTATGTCCCACATCCAAAGTGCCAAGAGAGAGCTTGCTCTCCCTGTCTTTGAGTACTGTTTTCACTGTCCCGGTTACCTCTTTGCTAACATTCTCTTCAGAGCCGCAGTGAAACCAGGAACCATGTGGAGAAAGCACCCACACTGAAAGTGCCTGGAGGGAACATTGGGGCTTCTTCTCAGTGTCTCTGACATAGGGTTTCACTGTCCCGGGAAAGTCTCTGCTAACACCGTGCAGAGCGCTGTGCCCAATATACAGAAACGTCTTGCGGTATCTCCTACAGGGAAAGTGCCAGGAGGGAATTGCGGAGCTTGTTCTCAGTGTCTCTGAGAATTGCTCTGATTATCTGTGTGACCTCTTTGCTAAGACTCTCCAGAGAGCCGTCCTCAAAACAAACACACATCTTGACATATCTCCCACATTGATCGCAGTGTCTCCAGGAACGGCATTCAAGGAGCCAGGACCTTTTCTCCCTACACTGTCCATTGAGTTGTCCTCAAAACCAATATACATCCTGCTATATCTCCCACATGGAAAGTGCCAGGAGGGAGAAGTGGGGATTATGTTTAGACTTTCTCGGAACTGCTTCAAATCAACTAGATATCTTTGTGCTGTAAATCTCCCAACAGCCAAACGCAAAAGCATCAAACATCTCGCTGTATGTCCCACATCCAAAGTGCCAAGAGAGAGCTTGCTCTCCCTGTCTTTGAGTACTGTTTTCACTGTCCGGGTTACCTCTTTGCTAACATTCTCTTCAGAGCCGCAGTGAAACCAGGAACCACGTGGAGAAAGCACCCACACTGAAAGTGCCTGGAGGGAACATTGGGGCTTCTTCTCAGTGTCTCTGACATAGGGTTTCACTGTCCCGGGAAAGTCTCTGCTAACACCGTGCAGAGCGCTGTGCCCAATATACAGAAACGTCTTGCGGTATCTCCTACAGGGAAAGTGCCAGGAGGGAATTGCGGAGCTTGTTCTCAGTGTCTCTGAGAATTGCTCTGATTATCTGTGTGACCTCTTTGCTAAGACTCTCCAGAGAGCCGTCCTCAAAACCAACACACATCTTGACATATCTCCCACATTGATCGCAGTGTCTCCAGAAACGGCATTCAAGGAGCCAGGACCTTTTCTCCCTACACTGTCCATTGAGTTGTCCTCAAAACCAATATACATCCTGCTATATCTCCCACATGGAAAGTGCCAGGAGGGAGAAGTGGGGATTATGTTTAGACTTTCTCGGAACTGCTTCAAATCAACTAGATATCTTTGTGCTGTAAATCTCCCAACAGCCAAACGCAAAAGCAGCAAACATCTCGCTGTATGTCCCACATCCAAAGTGCCAAGAGAGAGCTTGCTCTCCCTGTCTTTGAGTACTGTTTTCACTGTCCCGGTTACCTCTTTGCTAACATTCTCTTCAGAGCCGCAGTGAAACCAGGAACCACGTGGAGAAAGCACCCACACTGAAAGTGCCTGGAGGGAACATTGGGGCTTCTTCTCAGTGTCTCTGACATAGGGTTTCACTGTCCCGGGAAAGTCTCTGCTAACACCGTGCAGAGCGCTGTGCCCAATATACAGAAACGTCTTGCGGTATCTCCTACAGGGAAAGTGCCAGGAGGGAATTGCGGAGCTTGTTCTCAGTGTCTCTGAGAATTGCTCTGATTATCTGTGTGACCTCTTTGCTAAGACTCTCCAGAGAGCCGTCCTCAAAACAAACACACATCTTGACATATCTCCCACATTGATCGCAGTGTCTCCAGAAACGGCATTCAAGGAGCCAGGACCTTTTCTCCCTACACTGTCCATTGAGTTGTCCTCAAAACCAATTACATCCTGCTATATCTCCCACATGGAAAGTGCCAGGAGGGAGAAGTGGGGATTATGTTTAGACTTTCTCGGAACTGCTTCAAATCAACTAGATATCTTTGTGCTGTAAATCTCCCAACAGCCAAACGCAAAAGCAGCAAACATCTCGCTGTATGTCCCACATCCAAAGTGCCAAGAGAGAGCTTGCTCTCCCTGTCTTTGAGTACTGTTTTCACTGTCCCGGTTACCTCTTTGCTAACATTCTCTTCAGAGCCGCAGTGAAACCAGGAACCACGTGGAGAAAGCACCCACACTGAAAGTGCCTGGAGGGAACATTGGGGCTTCTTCTCAGTGTCTCTGACATAGGGTTTCACTGTCCCGGGAAAGTCTCTGCTAACACCGTGCAGAGCGCTGTGCCCAATATACAGAAACGTCTTGTGGTATCTCCTACAGGGAAAGCGCCAGGAGGGAATTGTCGAGCTTGTTCTCAGTGTCTCTGAGAATTGCTCTGATTATCTGTGTGACCTCTTTGCTAAGACTCTCCAGAGAGCCGTCCTCAAAACCAACACACATCTTGACATATCTCCCACATTGATCGCAGTGTCTCCAGAAACGGCATTCAAGGAGCCAGGACCTTTTCTCCCTACACTGTCCATTGAGTTGTCCTCAAAACCAATATACATCCTGCTATATCTCCCACATGGAAAGTGCCAGGAGGGAGAAGTGGGGATTATGTTTAGACTTTCTCGGAACTGCTTCAAATCAACTAGATATCTTTGTGCTGTAAATCTCCCAACAGCCAAACGCAAAAGCAGCAAACATCTCGCTGTATGTCCCACATCCAAAGTGCCAAGAGAGAGCTTGCTCTCCCTGTCTTTGAGTACTGTTTTCACTGTCCCGGTTACCTCTTTGCTAACATTCTCTTCAGAGCCGCAGTGAAACCAGGAACCACGTGGAGAAAGCACCCACACTGAAAGTGCCTGGAGGGAACATTGGGGCTTCTTCTCAGTGTCTCTGACATAGGGTTTCACTGTCCCGGGAAAGTCTCTGCTAACACCGTGCAGAGCGCTGTGCCCAATATACAGAAACGTCTTGCGGTATCTCCTACAGGGAAAGTGCCAGGAGGGAATTGCGGAGCTTGTTCTCAGTGTCTCTGAGAATTGCTCTGATTATCTGTGTGACCTCTTTGCTAAGACTCTCCAGAGAGCCGTCCTCAAAACAAACACACATCTTGACATATCTCCCACATTGATCGCAGTGTCTCCAGAAACGGCATTCAAGGAGCCAGGACCTTTTCTCCCTACACTGTCCATTGAGTTGTCCTCAAAACCAATTACATCCTGCTATATCTCCCACATGGAAAGTGCCAGGAGGGAGAAGTGGGGATTATGTTTAGACTTTCTCGGAACTGCTTCAAATCAACTAGATATCTTTGTGCTGTAAATCTCCCAACAGCCAAACGCAAAAGCAGCAAACATCTCGCTGTATGTCCCACATCCAAAGTGCCAAGAGAGAGCTTGCTCTCCCTGTCTTTGAGTACTGTTTTCACTGTCCCGGTTACCTCTTTGCTAACATTCTCTTCAGAGCCGCAGTGAAACCAGGAACCATGTGGAGAAAGCACCCACACTGAAAGTGCCTGGAGGGAACATTGGGGCTTCTTCTCAGTGTCTCTGACATAGGGTTTCACTGTCCCGGGAAAGTCTCTGCTAACACCGTGCAGAGCGCTGTGCCCAATATACAGAAACGTCTTGCGGTATCTCCTACAGGGAAAGTGCCAGGAGGGAATTGCGGAGCTTGTTCTCAGTGTCTCTGAGAATTGCTCTGATTATCTGTGTGACCTCTTTGCTAAGACTCTCCAGAGAGCCGTCCTCAAAACAAACACACATCTTGACATATCTCCCACATTGATCGCAGTGTCTCCAGAAACGGCATTCAAGGAGCCAGGACCTTTTCTCCCTACACTGTCCATTGAGTTGTCCTCAAAACCAATTACATCCTGCTATATCTCCCACATGGAAAGTGCCAGGAGGGAGAAGTGGGGATTATGTTTAGACTTTCTCGGAACTGCTTCAAATCAACTAGATATCTTTGTGCTGTAAATCTCCCAACAGCCAAACGCAAAAGCAGCAAACATCTCGCTGTATGTCCCACATCCAAAGTGCCAAGAGAGAGCTTGCTCTCCCTGTCTTTGAGTACTGTTTTCACTGTCCCGGTTACCTCTTTGCTAACATTCTCTTCAGAGCTGCAGTGAAACCAGGAACCACGTGGAGAAAGCACCCACACTGAAAGTGCCTGGAGGGAACATTGGGGCTTCTTCTCAGTGTCTCTGACATAGGGTTTCACTGTCCCGGGAAAGTCTCTGCTAACACCGCGCAGAGCGCTGTGCCCAATATACAGAAACGTCTTGCGGTATCTCCTACAGGGAAAGTGCCAGGAGGGAATTGCGGAGCTTGTTCTCAGTGTCTCTGAGAATTGCTCTGATTATCTGTGTGACCTCTTTGCTAAGACTCTCCAGAGAGCCGTCCTCAAAACAAACACACATCTTGACATATCTCCCACATTGATCGCAGTGTCTCCAGAAACGGCATTCAAGGAGCCAGGACCTTTTCTCCCTACACTGTCCATTGAGTTGTCCTCAAAACCAATATACATCCTGCTATATCTCCCACATGGAAAGTGCCAGGAGGGAGAAGTGGGGATTATGTTTAGACTTTCTCGGAACTGCTTCAAATCAACTAGATATCTTTGTGCTGTAAATCTCCCAACAGCCAAACGCAAAAGCAGCAAACATCTCGCTGTATGTCCCACATCCAAAGTGCCAAGAGAGAGCTTGCTCTCCCTGTCTTTGAGTACTGTTTTCACTGTCCCGGTTACCTCTTTGCTAACATTCTCTTCAGAGCCGCAGTGAAACCAGGAACCACGTGGAGAAAGCACCCACACTGAAAGTGCCTGGAGGGAACATTGGGGCTTCTTCTCAGTGTCTCTGACATAGGGTTTCACTGTCCCGGGAAAGTCTCTGCTAACACCGTGCAGAGCGCTGTGCCCAATATACAGAAACGTCTTGCGGTATCTCCTACAGGGAAAGTGCCAGGAGGGAATTGCGGAGCTTGTTCTCAGTGTCTCTGAGAATTGCTCTGATTATCTGTGTGACCTCTTTGCTAAGACTCTCCAGAGAGCCGTCCTCAAAACCAACACACATCTTGACATATCTCCCACATTGATCGCAGTGTCTCCAGAAACGGCATTCAAGGAGCCAGGACCTTTTCTCCCTACACTGTCCATTGAGTTGTCCTCAAAACCAATATACATCCTGCTATATCTCCCACATGGAAAGTGCCAGGAGGGAGAAGTGGGGATTATGTTTAGACTTTCTCGGAACTGCTTCAAATCAACTAGATATCTTTGTGCTGTAAATCTCCCAACAGCCAAACGCAAAAGCAGCAAACATCTCGCTGTATGTCCCACATCCAAAGTGCCAAGAGAGAGCTTGCTCTCCCTGTCTTTGAGTACTGTTTTCACTGTCCCGGTTACCTCTTTGCTAACATTCTCTTCAGAGCTGCAGTGAAACCAGGAACCACGTGGAGAAAGCACCCACACTGAAAGTGCCTGGAGGGAACATTGGGGCTTCTTCTCAGTGTCTCTGACATAGGGTTTCACTGTCCCGGGAAAGTCTCTGCTAACACCGTGCAGAGCGCTGTGCCCAATATACAGAAACGTCTTGCGGTATCTCCTACAGGGAAAGTGCCAGGAGGGAATTGCGGAGCTTGTTCTCAGTGTCTCTGAGAATTGCTCTGATTATCTGTGTGACCTCTTTGCTAAGACTCTCCAGAGAGCCGTCCTCAAAACAAACACACATCTTGACATATCTCCCACATTGATCGCAGTGTCTCCAGAAACGGCATTCAAGGAGCCAGGAGGTTTTCTCCCTACACTGTCCATTGAGTTGTCCTCAAAACCAATATACATCCTGCTATATCTCCCACATGGAAAGTGCCAGGAGGGAGAAGTGGGGATTATGTTTAGACTTTCTCGGAACTGCTTCAAATCAACTAGATATCTTTGTGCTGTAAATCTCCCAACAGCCAAACGCAAAAGCAGCAAACATCTCGCTGTATGTCCCACATCCAAAGTGCCAAGAGAGAGCTTGCTCTCCCTGTCTTTGAGTACTGTTTTCACTGTCCCGGTTACCTCTTTGCTAACATTCTCTTCAGAGCCGCAGTGAAACCAGGAACCACGTGGAGAAAGCACCCACACTGAAAGTGCCTGGAGGGAACATTGGGGCTTCTTCTCAGTGTCTCTGACATAGGGTTTCACTGTCCCGGGAAAGTCTCTGCTAACACCGTGCAGAGCGCTGTGCCCAATATACAGAAACGTCTTGCGGTATCTCCTACAGGGAAAGTGCCAGGAGGGAATTGCGGAGCTTGTTCTCAGTGTCTCTGAGAATTGCTCTCATTATCCCTGTGACCTCTTTGCTAAGACTCTCCAGAGAGCCGTCCTCAAAACAAACACACATCTTGACATATCTCCCACATTGATCGCAGTGTCTCCAGAAACGGCATTCAAGGAGCCAGGACCTTTTCTCCCTACACTGTCCATTGAGTTGTCCTCAAAACCAATATACATCCTGCTATATCTCCCACATGGAAAGTGCCAGGAGGGAGAAGTGGGGATTATGTTTAGACTTTCTCGGAACTGCTTCAAATCAACTAGATATCTTTGTGCTGTAAATCTCCCAACAGCCAAACGCAAAAGCAGCAAACATCTCGCTGTATGTCCCACATCCAAAGTGCCAAGAGAGAGCTTGCTCTCCCTGTCTTTGAGTACTGTTTTCACTGTCCCGGTTACCTCTTTGCTAACATTCTCTTCAGAGCTGCAGTGAAACCAGGAACCACGTGGAGAAAGCACCCACACTGAAAGTGCCTGGAGGGAACATTGGGGCTTCTTCTCAGTGTCTCTGACATAGGGTTTCACTGTCCCGGGAAAGTCTCTGCTAACACCGTGCAGAGCGCTGTGCCCAATATACAGAAACGTCTTGCGGTATCTCCTACAGGGAAAGTGCCAGGAGGGAATTGCGGAGCTTGTTCTCAGTGTCTCTGAGAATTGCTCTGATTATCTGTGTGACCTCTTTGCTAAGACTCTCCAGAGAGCCGTCCTCAAAACAAACACACATCTTGACATATCTCCCACATTGATCGCAGTGTCTCCAGAAACGGCATTCAAGGAGCCAGGACCTTTTCTCCCTACACTGTCCATTGAGTTGTCCTCAAAACCAATATACATCCTGCTATATCTCCCACATGGAAAGTGCCAGGAGGGAGAAGTGGGGATTATGTTTAGACTTTCTCGGAACTGCTTCAAATCAACTAGATATCTTTGTGCTGTAAATCTCCCAACAGCCAAACGCAAAAGCAGCAAACATCTCGCTGTATGTCCCACATCCAAAGTGCCAAGAGAGAGCTTGCTCTCCCTGTCTTTGAGTACTGTTTTCACTGTCCCGGTTACCTCTTTGCTAACATTCTCTTCAGAGCTGCAGTGAAACCAGGAACCACGTGGAGAAAGCACCCACACTGAAAGTGCCTGGAGGGAACATTGGGGCTTCTTCTCAGTGTCTCTGACATAGGGTTTCACTGTCCCGGGAAAGTCTCTGCTAACACCGCGCAGAGCGCTGTGCCCAATATACAGAAACGTCTTGCGGTATCTCCTACAGGGAAAGTGCCAGGAGGGAATTGCGGAGCTTGTTCTCAGTGTCTCTGAGAATTGCTCTCATTATCCCTGTGACCTCTTTGCTAAGACTCTCCAGAGAGCCGTCCTCAAAACCAACACACATCTTGACATATCTCCCACATTGATCGCAGTGTCTCCAGAAACGGCATTCAAGGAGCCAGGACCTTTTCTCCCTACACTGTCCATTGAGTTGTCCTCAAAACCAATATACATCCTGCTATATCTCCCACATGGAAAGTGCCAGGAGGGAGAAGTGGGGATTATGTTTAGACTTTCTCGGAACTGCTTCAAATCAACTAGATATCTTTGTGCTGTAAATCTCCCAACAGCCAAACGCAAAAGCAGCAAACATCTCGCTGTATGTCCCACATCCAAAGTGCCAAGAGAGAGCTTGCTCTCCCTGTCTTTGAGTACTGTTTTCACTGTCCCGGTTACCTCTTTGCTAACATTCTCTTCAGAGCTGCAGTGAAACCAGGAACCACGTGGAGAAAGCACCCACACTGAAAGTGCCTGGAGGGAACATTGGGGCTTCTTCTCAGTGTCTCTGACATAGGGTTTCACTGTCCCGGGAAAGTCTCTGCTAACACCGTGCAGAGCGCTGTGCCCAATATACAGAAACGTCTTGCGGTATCTCCTACAGGGAAAGTGCCAGGAGGGAATTGCGGAGCTTGTTCTCAGTGTCTCTGAGAATTGCTCTGATTATCTGTGTGACCTCTTTGCTAAGACTCTCCAGAGAGCCGTCCTCAAAACAAACACACATCTTGACATATCTCCCACATTGATCGCAGTGTCTCCAGAAACGGCATTCAAGGAGCCAGGACCTTTTCTCCCTACACTGTCCATTGAGTTGTCCTCAAAACCAATATACATCCTGCTATATCTCCCACATGGAAAGTGCCAGGAGGGAGAAGTGGGGATTATGTTTAGACTTTCTCGGAACTGCTTCAAATCAACTAGATATCTTTGTGCTGTAAATCTCCCAACAGCCAAACGCAAAAGCAGCAAACATCTCGCTGTATGTCCCACATCCAAAGTGCCAAGAGAGAGCTTGCTCTCCCTGTCTTTGAGTACTGTTTTCACTGTCCCGGTTACCTCTTTGCTAACATTCTCTTCAGAGCCGCAGTGAAACCAGGAACCACGTGGAGAAAGCACCCACACTGAAAGTGCCTGGAGGGAACATTGGGGCTTCTTCTCAGTGTCTCTGACATAGGGTTTCACTGTCCCGGGAAAGTCTCTGCTAACACCGTGCAGAGCGCTGTGCCCAATATACAGAAACGTCTTGCGGTATCTCCTACAGGGAAAGTGCCAGGAGGGAATTGCGGAGCTTGTTCTCAGTGTCTCTGAGAATTGCTCTCATTATCCCTGTGACCTCTTTGCTAAGACTCTCCAGAGAGCCGTCCTCAAAACAAACACACATCTTGACATATCTCCCACATTGATCGCAGTGTCTCCAGGAACGGCATTCAAGGAGCCAGGACCTTTTCTCCCTACACTGTCCATTGAGTTGTCCTCAAAACCAATTACAT
Organism: Larus michahellis; assembly: GCF_964199755.1. Classification (NCBI taxonomy): domain Eukaryota; kingdom Metazoa; phylum Chordata; class Aves; order Charadriiformes; family Laridae; genus Larus; species Larus michahellis. The sequence continues at coordinate 1,616,546 of NC_133921.1, forward strand.
CCTGCTATATCTCCCACATGGAAAGTGCCAGGAGGGAGAAGTGGGGATTATGTTTAGACTTTCTCGGAACTGCTTCAAATCAACTAGATATCTTTGTGCTGTAAATCTCCCAACAGCCAAACGCAAAAGCAGCAAACATCTCGCTGTATGTCCCACATCCAAAGTGCCAAGAGAGAGCTTGCTCTCCCTGTCTTTGAGTACTGTTTTCACTGTCCCGGTTACCTCTTTGCTAACATTCTCTTCAGAGCCGCAGTGAAACCAGGAACCACGTGGAGAAAGCACCCACACTGAAAGTGCCTGGAGGGAACATTGGGGCTTCTTCTCAGTGTCTCTGACATAGGGTTTCACTGTCCCGGGAAAGTCTCTGCTAACACCGTGCAGAGCGCTGTGCCCAATATACAGAAACGTCTTGCGGTATCTCCTACAGGGAAAGTGCCAGGAGGGAATTGCGGAGCTTGTTCTCAGTGTCTCTGAGAATTGCTCTCATTATCCCTGTGACCTCTTTGCTAAGACTCTCCAGAGAGCCATCCTCAAAACAAACACACATCTTGACATATCTCCCACATTGATCGCAGTGTCTCCAGGAACGGCATTCAAGGAGCCAGGACCTTTTCTCCCTACACTGTCCATTGAGTTGTCCTCAAAACCAATTACATCCTGCTATATCTCCCACATGGAAAGTGCCAGGAGGGAGAAGTGGGGATTATGTTTAGACTTTCTCGGAACTGCTTCAAATCAACTAGATATCTTTGTGCTGTAAATCTCCCAACAGCCAAACGCAAAAGCAGCAAACATCTCGCTGTATGTCCCACATCCAAAGTGCCAAGAGAGAGCTTGCTCTCCCTGTCTTTGAGTACTGTTTTCACTGTCCCGGTTACCTCTTTGCTAACATTCTCTTCAGAGCCGCAGTGAAACCAGGAACCACGTGGAGAAAGCACCCACACTGAAAGTGCCTGGAGGGAACATTGGGGCTTCTTCTCAGTGTCTCTGACATAGGGTTTCACTGTCCCGGGAAAGTCTCTGCTAACACCGTGCAGAGCGCTGTGCCCAATATACAGAAACGTCTTGCAGTATCTCCTACAGGGAAAGCGCCAGGAGGGAATTGTCGAGCTTGTTCTCAGTGTCTCTGAGAATTGCTCTGATTATCTGTGTGACCTCTTTGCTAAGACTCTCCAGAGAGCCGTCCTCAAAACAAACACACATCTTGACATATCTCCCACATTGATCGCAGTGTCTCCAGAAACGGCATTCAAGGAGCCAGGACCTTTTCTCCCTACACTGTCCATTGAGTTGTCCTCAAAACCAATTACATCCTGCTATATCTCCCACATGGAAAGTGCCAGGAGGGAGAAGTGGGGATTATGTTTAGACTTTCTCGGAACTGCTTCAAATCAACTAGATATCTTTGTGCTGTAAATCTCCCAACAGCCAAACGCAAAAGCAGCAAACATCTCGCTGTATGTCCCACATCCAAAGTGCCAAGAGAGAGCTTGCTCTCCCTGTCTTTGAGTACTGTTTTCACTGTCCCGGTTACCTCTTTGCTAACATTCTCTTCAGAGCCGCAGTGAAACCAGGAACCACGTGGAGAAAGCACCCACACTGAAAGTGCCTGGAGGGAACATTGGGGCTTCTTCTCAGTGTCTCTGACATAGGGTTTCACTGTCCCGGGAAAGTCTCTGCTAACACCGTGCAGAGCGCTGTGCCCAATATACAGAAACGTCTTGCGGTATCTCCTACAGGGAAAGTGCCAGGAGGGAATTGCGGAGCTTGTTCTCAGTGTCTCTGAGAATTGCTCTGATTATCTGTGTGACCTCTTTGCTAAGACTCTCCAGAGAGCCGTCCTCAAAACAAACACACATCTTGACATATCTCCCACATTGATCGCAGTGTCTCCAGAAACGGCATTCAAGGAGCCAGGACCTTTTCTCCCTACACTGTCCATTGAGTTGTCCTCAAAACCAATTACATCCTGCTATATCTCCCACATGGAAAGTGCCAGGAGGGAGAAGTGGGGATTATGTTTAGACTTTCTCGGAACTGCTTCAAATCAACTAGATATCTTTGTGCTGTAAATCTCCCAACAGCCAAACGCAAAAGCAGCAAACATCTCGCTGTATGTCCCACATCCAAAGTGCCAAGAGAGAGCTTGCTCTCCCTGTCTTTGAGTACTGTTTTCACTGTCCCGGTTACCTCTTTGCTAACATTCTCTTCAGAGCCGCAGTGAAACCAGGAACCACGTGGAGAAAGCACCCACACTGAAAGTGCCTGGAGGGAACATTGGGGCTTCTTCTCAGTGTCTCTGACATAGGGTTTCACTGTCCCGGGAAAGTCTCTGCTAACACCGTGCAGAGCGCTGTGCCCAATATACAGAAACGTCTTGCGGTATCTCCTACAGGGAAAGTGCCAGGAGGGAATTGCGGAGCTTGTTCTCAGTGTCTCTGAGAATTGCTCTGATTATCTGTGTGACCTCTTTGCTAAGACTCTCCAGAGAGCCGTCCTCAAAACCAACACACATCTTGACATATCTCCCACATTGATCGCAGTGTCTCCAGAAACGGCATTCAAGGAGCCAGGACCTTTTCTCCCTACACTGTCCATTGAGTTGTCCTCAAAACCAATATACATCCTGCTATATCTCCCACATGGAAAGTGCCAGGAGGGAGAAGTGGGGATTATGTTTAGACTTTCTCGGAACTGCTTCAAATCAACTAGATATCTTTGTGCTGTAAATCTCCCAACAGCCAAACGCAAAAGCAGCAAACATCTCGCTGTATGTCCCACATCCAAAGTGCCAAGAGAGAGCTTGCTCTCCCTGTCTTTGAGTACTGTTTTCACTGTCCCGGTTACCTCTTTGCTAACATTCTCTTCAGAGCTGCAGTGAAACCAGGAACCACGTGGAGAAAGCACCCACACTGAAAGTGCCTGGAGGGAACATTGGGGCTTCTTCTCAGTGTCTCTGACATAGGGTTTCACTGTCCCGGGAAAGTCTCTGCTAACACCGTGCAGAGCGCTGTGCCCAATATACAGAAACGTCTTGCGGTATCTCCTACAGGGAAAGTGCCAGGAGGGAATTGCGGAGCTTGTTCTCAGTGTCTCTGAGAATTGCTCTGATTATCTGTGTGACCTCTTTGCTAAGACTCTCCAGAGAGCCGTCCTCAAAACAAACACACATCTTGACATATCTCCCACATTGATCGCAGTGTCTCCAGAAACGGCATTCAAGGAGCCAGGACCTTTTCTCCCTACACTGTCCATTGAGTTGTCCTCAAAACCAATATACATCCTGCTATATCTCCCACATGGAAAGTGCCAGGAGGGAGAAGTGGGGATTATGTTTAGACTTTCTCGGAACTGCTTCAAATCAACTAGATATCTTTGTGCTGTAAATCTCCCAACAGCCAAACGCAAAAGCAGCAAACATCTCGCTGTATGTCCCACATCCAAAGTGCCAAGAGAGAGCTTGCTCTCCCTGTCTTTGAGTACTGTTTTCACTGTCCCAGTTACCTCTTTGCTAACATTCTCTTCAGAGCCGCAGTGAAACCAGGAACCACGTGGAGAAAGCACCCACACTGAAAGTGCCTGGAGGGAACATTGGGGCTTCTTCTCAGTGTCTCTGACATAGGGTTTCACTGTCCCGGGAAAGTCTCTGCTAACACCGTGCAGAGCGCTGTGCCCAATATACAGAAACGTCTTGCGGTATCTCCTACAGGGAAAGCGCCAGGAGGGAATTGTCGAGCTTGTTCTCAGTGTCTCTGAGAATTGCTCTCATTATCCCTGTGACCTCTTTGCTAAGACTCTCCAGAGAGCCGTCCTCAAAACCAACACACATCTTGACATATCTCCCACATTGATCGCAGTGTCTCCAGAAACGGCATTCAAGGAGCCAGGACCTTTTCTCCCTACACTGTCCATTGAGTTGTCCTCAAAACCAATATACATCCTGCTATATCTCCCACATGGAAAGTGCCAGGAGGGAGAAGTGGGGATTATGTTTAGACTTTCTCGGAACTGCTTCAAATCAACTAGATATCTTTGTGCTGTAAATCTCCCAACAGCCAAACGCAAAAGCAGCAAACATCTCGCTGTATGTCCCACATCCAAAGTGCCAAGAGAGAGCTTGCTCTCCCTGTCTTTGAGTACTGTTTTCACTGTCCCGGTTACCTCTTTGCTAACATTCTCTTCAGAGCCGCAGTGAAACCAGGAACCACGTGGAGAAAGCACCCACACTGAAAGTGCCTGGAGGGAACATTGGGGCTTCTTCTCAGTGTCTCTGACATAGGGTTTCACTGTCCCGGGAAAGTCTCTGCTAACACCGTGCAGAGCGCTGTGCCCAATATACAGAAACGTCTTGCGGTATCTCCTACAGGGAAAGTGCCAGGAGGGAATTGCGGAGCTTGTTCTCAGTGTCTCTGAGAATTGCTCTGATTATCTGTGTGACCTCTTTGCTAAGACTCTCCAGAGAGCCGTCCTCAAAACCAACACACATCTTGACATATCTCCCACATTGATCGCAGTGTCTCCAGAAACGGCATTCAAGGAGCCAGGACCTTTTCTCCCTACACTGTCCATTGAGTTGTCCTCAAAACCAATATACATCCTGCTATATCTCCCACATGGAAAGTGCCAGGAGGGAGAAGTGGGGATTATGTTTAGACTTTCTCGGAACTGCTTCAAATCAACTAGATATCTTTGTGCTGTAAATCTCCCAACAGCCAAACGCAAAAGCAGCAAACATCTCGCTGTATGTCCCACATCCAAAGTGCCAAGAGAGAGCTTGCTCTCCCTGTCTTTGAGTACTGTTTTCACTGTCCCGGTTACCTCTTTGCTAACATTCTCTTCAGAGCTGCAGTGAAACCAGGAACCACGTGGAGAAAGCACCCACACTGAAAGTGCCTGGAGGGAACATTGGGGCTTCTTCTCAGTGTCTCTGACATAGGGTTTCACTGTCCCGGGAAAGTCTCTGCTAACACCGTGCAGAGCGCTGTGCCCAATATACAGAAACGTCTTGCGGTATCTCCTACAGGGAAAGTGCCAGGAGGGAATTGCGGAGCTTGTTCTCAGTGTCTCTGAGAATTGCTCTGATTATCTGTGTGACCTCTTTGCTAAGACTCTCCAGAGAGCCGTCCTCAAAACAAACACACATCTTGACATATCTCCCACATTGATCGCAGTGTCTCCAGAAACGGCATTCAAGGAGCCAGGACCTTTTCTCCCTACACTGTCCATTGAGTTGTCCTCAAAACCAATATACATCCTGCTATATCTCCCACATGGAAAGTGCCAGGAGGGAGAAGTGGGGATTATGTTTAGACTTTCTCGGAACTGCTTCAAATCAACTAGATATCTTTGTGCTGTAAATCTCCCAACAGCCAAACGCAAAAGCAGCAAACATCTCGCTGTATGTCCCACATCCAAAGTGCCAAGAGAGAGCTTGCTCTCCCTGTCTTTGAGTACTGTTTTCACTGTCCCAGTTACCTCTTTGCTAACATTCTCTTCAGAGCCGCAGTGAAACCAGGAACCACGTGGAGAAAGCACCCACACTGAAAGTGCCTGGAGGGAACATTGGGGCTTCTTCTCAGTGTCTCTGACATAGGGTTTCACTGTCCCGGGAAAGTCTCTGCTAACACCGTGCAGAGCGCTGTGCCCAATATACAGAAACGTCTTGCGGTATCTCCTACAGGGAAAGCGCCAGGAGGGAATTGTCGAGCTTGTTCTCAGTGTCTCTGAGAATTGCTCTCATTATCCCTGTGACCTCTTTGCTAAGACTCTCCAGAGAGCCGTCCTCAAAACCAACACACATCTTGACATATCTCCCACATTGATCGCAGTGTCTCCAGAAACGGCATTCAAGGAGCCAGGAGGTTTTCTCCCTACACTGTCCATTGAGTTGTCCTCAAAACCAATATACATCCTGCTATATCTCCCACATGGAAAGTGCCAGGAGGGAGAAGTGGGGATTATGTTTAGACTTTCTCGGAACTGCTTCAAATCAACTAGATATCTTTGTGCTGTAAATCTCCCAACAGCCAAACGCAAAAGCAGCAAACATCTCGCTGTATGTCCCACATCCAAAGTGCCAAGAGAGAGCTTGCTCTCCCTGTCTTTGAGTACTGTTTTCACTGTCCCGGTTACCTCTTTGCTAACATTCTCTTCAGAGCCGCAGTGAAACCAGGAACCATGTGGAGAAAGCACCCACACTGAAAGTGCCTGGAGGGAACATTGGGGCTTCTTCTCAGTGTCTCTGACATAGGGTTTCACTGTCCCGGGAAAGTCTCTGCTAACACCGTGCAGAGCGCTGTGCCCAATATACAGAAACGTCTTGCGGTATCTCCTACAGGGAAAGCGCCAGGAGGGAATTGTCGAGCTTGTTCTCAGTGTCTCTGAGAATTGCTCTCATTATCCCTGTGACCTCTTTGCTAAGACTCTCCAGAGAGCCGTCCTCAAAACCAACACACATCTTGACATATCTCCCACATTGATCGCAGTGTCTCCAGAAACGGCATTCAAGGAGCCAGGACCTTTTCTCCCTACACTGTCCATTGAGTTGTCCTCAAAACCAATATACATCCTGCTATATCTCCCACATGGAAAGTGCCAGGAGGGAGAAGTGGGGATTATGTTTAGACTTTCTCGGAACTGCTTCAAATCAACTAGATATCTTTGTGCTGTAAATCTCCCAACAGCCAAATGCAAAAGCAGCAAACATCTCGCTGTATGTCCCACATCCAAAGTGCCAAGAGAGAGCTTGCTCTCCCTGTCTTTGAGTACTGTTTTCACTGTCCCGGTTACCTCTTTGCTAACATTCTCTTCAGAGCTGCAGTGAAACCAGGAACCACGTGGAGAAAGCACCCACACTGAAAGTGCCTGGAGGGAACATTGGGGCTTCTTCTCAGTGTCTCTGACATAGGGTTTCACTGTCCCGGGAAAGTCTCTGCTAACACCGTGCAGAGCGCTGTGCCCAATATACAGAAACGTCTTGCGGTATCTCCTACAGGGAAAGTGCCAGGAGGGAATTGCGGAGCTTGTTCTCAGTGTCTCTGAGAATTGCTCTGATTATCTGTGTGACCTCTTTGCTAAGACTCTCCAGAGAGCCGTCCTCAAAACAAACACACATCTTGACATATCTCCCACATTGATCGCAGTGTCTCCAGAAACGGCATTCAAGGAGCCAGGACCTTTTCTCCCTACACTGTCCATTGAGTTGTCCTCAAAACCAATATACATCCTGCTATATCTCCCACATGGAAAGTGCCAGGAGGGAGAAGTGGGGATTATGTTTAGACTTTCTCGGAACTGCTTCAAATCAACTAGATATCTTTGTGCTGTAAATCTCCCAACAGCCAAACGCAAAAGCAGCAAACATCTCGCTGTATGTCCCACATCCAAAGTGCCAAGAGAGAGCTTGCTCTCCCTGTCTTTGAGTACTGTTTTCACTGTCCCGGTTACCTCTTTGCTAACATTCTCTTCAGAGCCGCAGTGAAACCAGGAACCACGTGGAGAAAGCACCCACACTGAAAGTGCCTGGAGGGAACATTGGGGCTTCTTCTCAGTGTCTCTGACATAGGGTTTCACTGTCCCGGGAAAGTCTCTGCTAACACCGTGCAGAGCGCTGTGCCCAATATACAGAAACGTCTTGCGGTATCTCCTACAGGGAAAGTGCCAGGAGGGAATTGCGGAGCTTGTTCTCAGTGTCTCTGAGAATTGCTCTGATTATCTGTGTGACCTCTTTGCTAAGACTCTCCAGAGAGCCGTCCTCAAAACAAACACACATCTTGACATATCTCCCACATTGATCGCAGTGTCTCCAGAAACGGCATTCAAGGAGCCAGGACCTTTTCTCCCTACACTGTCCATTGAGTTGTCCTCAAAACCAATATACATCCTGCTATATCTCCCACATGGAAAGTGCCAGGAGGGAGAAGTGGGGATTATGTTTAGACTTTCTCGGAACTGCTTCAAATCAACTAGATATCTTTGTGCTGTAAATCTCCCAACAGCCAAACGCAAAAGCAGCAAACATCTCGCTGTATGTCCCACATCCAAAGTGCCAAGAGAGAGCTTGCTCTCCCTGTCTTTGAGTACTGTTTTCACTGTCCCGGTTACCTCTTTGCTAACATTCTCTTCAGAGCCGCAGTGAAACCAGGAACCACGTGGAGAAAGCACCCACACTGAAAGTGCCTGGAGGGAACATTGGGGCTTCTTCTCAGTGTCTCTGACATAGGGTTTCACTGTCCCGGGAAAGTCTCTGCTAACACCGTGCAGAGCGCTGTGCCCAATATACAGAAACGTCTTGCGGTATCTCCTACAGGGAAAGTGCCAGGAGGGAATTGCGGAGCTTGTTCTCAGTGTCTCTGAGAATTGCTCTCATTATCCCTGTGACCTCTTTGCTAAGACTCTCCAGAGAGCCGTCCTCAAAACAAACACACATCTTGACATATCTCCCACATTGATCGCAGTGTCTCCAGAAACGGCATTCAAGGAGCCAGGACCTTTTCTCCCTACACTGTCCATTGAGTTGTCCTCAAAACCAATTACATCCTGCTATATCTCCCACATGGAAAGTGCCAGGAGGGAGAAGTGGGGATTATGTTTAGACTTTCTCGGAACTGCTTCAAATCAACTAGATATCTTTGTGCTGTAAATCTCCCAACAGCCAAACGCAAAAGCAGCAAACATCTCGCTGTATGTCCCACATCCAAAGTGCCAAGAGAGAGCTTGCTCTCCCTGTCTTTGAGTACTGTTTTCACTGTCCCGGTTACCTCTTTGCTAACATTCTCTTCAGAGCCGCAGTGAAACCAGGAACCACGTGGAGAAAGCACCCACACTGAAAGTGCCTGGAGGGAACATTGGGGCTTCTTCTCAGTGTCTCTGACATAGGGTTTCACTGTCCCGGGAAAGTCTCTGCTAACACCGTGCAGAGCGCTGTGCCCAATATACAGAAACGTCTTGCAGTATCTCCTACAGGGAAAGCGCCAGGAGGGAATTGTCGAGCTTGTTCTCAGTGTCTCTGAGAATTGCTCTGATTATCTGTGTGACCTCTTTGCTAAGACTCTCCAGAGAGCCGTCCTCAAAACAAACACACATCTTGACATATCTCCCACATTGATCGCAGTGTCTCCAGAAACGGCATTCAAGGAGCCAGGACCTTTTCTCCCTACACTGTCCATTGAGTTGTCCTCAAAACCAATTACATCCTGCTATATCTCCCACATGGAAAGTGCCAGGAGGGAGAAGTGGGGATTATGTTTAGACTTTCTCGGAACTGCTTCAAATCAACTAGATATCTTTGTGCTGTAAATCTCCCAACAGCCAAACGCAAAAGCAGCAAACATCTCGCTGTATGTCCCACATCCAAAGTGCCAAGAGAGAGCTTGCTCTCCCTGTCTTTGAGTACTGTTTTCACTGTCCCGGTTACCTCTTTGCTAACATTCTCTTCAGAGCCGCAGTGAAACCAGGAACCATGTGGAGAAAGCACCCACACTGAAAGTGCCTGGAGGGAACATTGGGGCTTCTTCTCAGTGTCTCTGACATAGGGTTTCACTGTCCCGGGAAAGTCTCTGCTAACACCGTGCAGAGCGCTGTGCCCAATATACAGAAACGTCTTGCGGTATCTCCTACAGGGAAAGTGCCAGGAGGGAATTGCGGAGCTTGTTCTCAGTGTCTCTGAGAATTGCTCTGATTATCTGTGTGACCTCTTTGCTAAGACTCTCCAGAGAGCCGTCCTCAAAACAAACACACATCTTGACATATCTCCCACATTGATCGCAGTGTCTCCAGAAACGGCATTCAAGGAGCCAGGACCTTTTCTCCCTACACTGTCCATTGAGTTGTCCTCAAAACCAATTACATCCTGCTATATCTCCCACATGGAAAGTGCCAGGAGGGAGAAGTGGGGATTATGTTTAGACTTTCTCGGAACTGCTTCAAATCAACTAGATATCTTTGTGCTGTAAATCTCCCAACAGCCAAACGCAAAAGCAGCAAACATCTCGCTGTATGTCCCACATCCAAAGTGCCAAGAGAGAGCTTGCTCTCCCTGTCTTTGAGTACTGTTTTCACTGTCCCGGTTACCTCTTTGCTAACATTCTCTTCAGAGCCGCAGTGAAACCAGGAACCACGTGGAGAAAGCACCCACACTGAAAGTGCCTGGAGGGAACATTGGGGCTTCTTCTCAGTGTCTCTGACATAGGGTTTCACTGTCCCGGGAAAGTCTCTGCTAACACCGTGCAGAGCGCTGTGCCCAATATACAGAAACGTCTTGCGGTATCTCCTACAGGGAAAGTGCCAGGAGGGAATTGCGGAGCTTGTTCTCAGTGTCTCTGAGAATTGCTCTGATTATCTGTGTGACCTCTTTGCTAAGACTCTCCAGAGAGCCGTCCTCAAAACCAACACACATCTTGACATATCTCCCACATTGATCGCAGTGTCTCCAGAAACGGCATTCAAGGAGCCAGGAGGTTTTCTCCCTACACTGTCCATTGAGTTGTCCTCAAAACCAATATACATCCTGCTATATCTCCCACATGGAAAGTGCCAGGAGGGAGAAGTGGGGATTATGTTTAGACTTTCTTGGAACTGCTTCAAATCAACTAGATATCTTTGTGCTGTAAATCTCCCAACAGCCAAACGCAAAAGCAGCAAACATCTCGCTGTATGTCCCACATCCAAAGTGCCAAGAGAGAGCTTGCTCTCCCTGTCTTTGAGTACTGTTTTCACTGTCCCGGTTACCTCTTTGCTAACATTCTCTTCAGAGCTGCAGTGAAACCAGGAACCACGTGGAGAAAGCACCCACACTGAAAGTGCCTGGAGGGAACATTGGGGCTTCTTCTCAGTGTCTCTGACATAGGGTTTCACTGTCCCGGGAAAGTCTCTGCTAACACCGTGCAGAGCGCTGTGCCCAATATACAGAAACGTCTTGCGGTATCTCCTACAGGGAAAGTGCCAGGAGGGAATTGCGGAGCTTGTTCTCAGTGTCTCTGAGAATTGCTCTGATTATCTGTGTGACCTCTTTGCTAAGACTCTCCAGAGAGCCGTCCTCAAAACAAACACACATCTTGACATATCTCCCACATTGATCGCAGTGTCTCCAGAAACGGCATTCAAGGAGCCAGGACCTTTTCTCCCTACACTGTCCATTGAGTTGTCCTCAAAACCAATATACATCCTGCTATATCTCCCACATGGAAAGTGCCAGGAGGGAGAAGTGGGGATTATGTTTAGACTTTCTCGGAACTGCTTCAAATCAACTAGATATCTTTGTGCTGTAAATCTCCCAACAGCCAAACGCAAAAGCAGCAAACATCTCGCTGTATGTCCCACATCCAAAGTGCCAAGAGAGAGCTTGCTCTCCCTGTCTTTGAGTACTGTTTTCACTGTCCCAGTTACCTCTTTGCTAACATTCTCTTCAGAGCCGCAGTGAAACCAGGAACCACGTGGAGAAAGCACCCACACTGAAAGTGCCTGGAGGGAACATTGGGGCTTCTTCTCAGTGTCTCTGACATAGGGTTTCACTGTCCCGGGAAAGTCTCTGCTAACACCGTGCAGAGCGCTGTGCCCAATATACAGAAACGTCTTGCGGTATCTCCTACAGGGAAAGCGCCAGGAGGGAATTGTCGAGCTTGTTCTCAGTGTCTCTGAGAATTGCTCTCATTATCCCTGTGACCTCTTTGCTAAGACTCTCCAGAGAGCCGTCCTCAAAACAAACACACATCTTGACATATCTCCCACATTGATCGCAGTGTCTCCAGAAACGGCATTCAAGGAGCCAGGACCTTTTCTCCCTACACTGTCCATTGAGTTGTCCTCAAAACCAATTACATCCTGCTATATCTCCCACATGGAAAGTGCCAGGAGGGAGAAGTGGGGATTATGTTTAGACTTTCTCGGAACTGCTTCAAATCAACTAGATATCTTTGAGCTGTAAATCTCCCAACAGCCAAACGCAAAAGCAGCAAACATCTCGCTGTATGTCCCACATCCAAAGTGCCAAGAGAGAGCTTGCTCTCCCTGTCTTTGAGTACTGTTTTCACTGTCCCGGTTACCTCTTTGCTAACATTCTCTTCAGAGCCGCAGTGAAACCAGGAACCATGTGGAGAAAGCACCCACACTGAAAGTGCCTGGAGGGAACATTGGGGCTTCTTCTCAGTGTCTCTGACATAGGGTTTCACTGTCCCGGGAAAGTGTCTGCTAACACCGTGCAGAGCGCTGTGCCCAATATACAGAAACGTCTTGCGGTATCTCCTACAGGGAAAGCGCCAGGAGGGAATTGTCGAGCTTGTTCTCAGTGTCTCTGAGAATTGCTCTCATTATCCCTGTGACCTCTTTGCTAAGACTCTCCAGAGAGCCGTCCTCAAAACCAACACACATCTTGACATATCTCCCACATTGATCGCAGTGTCTCCAGAAACGGCATTCAAGGAGCCAGGACCTTTTCTCCCTACACTGTCCATTGAGTTGTCCTCAAAACCAATATACATCCTGCTATATCTCCCACATGGAAAGTGCCAGGAGGGAGAAGTGGGGATTATGTTTAGACTTTCTCGGAACTGCTTCAAATCAACTAGATATCTTTGTGCTGTAAATCTCCCAACAGCCAAACGCAAAAGCAGCAAACATCTCGCTGTATGTCCCACATCCAAAGTGCCAAGAGAGAGCTTGCTCTCCCTGTCTTTGAGTACTGTTTTCACTGTCCCGGTTACCTCTTTGCTAACATTCTCTTCAGAGCTGCAGTGAAACCAGGAACCACGTGGAGAAAGCACCCACACTGAAAGTGCCTGGAGGGAACATTGGGGCTTCTTCTCAGTGTCTCTGACATAGGGTTTCACTGTCCCGGGAAAGTCTCTGCTAACACCGTGCAGAGCGCTGTGCCCAATATACAGAAACGTCTTGCGGTATCTCCTACAGGGAAAGTGCCAGGAGGGAATTGTGGAGCTTGTTCTCAGTGTCTCTGAGAATTGCTCTGATTATCTGTGTGACCTCTTTGCTAAGACTCTCCAGAGAGCCGTCCTCAAAACCAACACACATCTTGACATATCTCCCACATTGATCGCAGTGTCTCCAGAAACGGCATTCAAGGAGCCAGGACCTTTTCTCCCTACACTGTCCATTGAGTTGTCCTCAAAACCAATTACATCCTGCTATATCTCCCACATGGAAAGTGCCAGGAGGGAGAAGTGGGGATTATGTTTAGACTTTCTCGGAACTGCTTCAAATCAACTAGATATCTTTGTGCTGTAAATCTCCCAACAGCCAAACGCAAAAGCAGCAAACATCTCGCTGTATGTCCCACATCCAAAGTGCCAAGAGAGAGCTTGCTCTCCCTGTCTTTGAGTACTGTTTTCACTGTCCCGGTTACCTCTTTGCTAACATTCTCTTCAGAGCCGCAGTGAAACCAGGAACCACGTGGAGAAAGCACCCACACTGAAAGTGCCTGGAGGGAACATTGGGGCTTCTTCTCAGTGTCTCTGACATAGGGTTTCACTGTCCCGGGAAAGTCTCTGCTAACACCGTGCAGAGCGCTGTGCCCAATATACAGAAACGTCTTGCGGTATCTCCTACAGGGAAAGTGCCAGGAGGGAATTGCGGAGCTTGTTCTCAGTGTCTCTGAGAATTGCTCTGATTATCTGTGTGACCTCTTTGCTAAGACTCTCCAGAGAGCCGTCCTCAAAACAAACACACATCTTGACATATCTCCCACATTGATCGCAGTGTCTCCAGAAACGGCATTCAAGGAGCCAGGACCTTTTCTCCCTACACTGTCCATTGAGTTGTCCTCAAAACCAATTACATCCTGCTATATCTCCCACATGGAAAGTGCCAGGAGGGAGAAGTGGGGATTATGTTTAGACTTTCTCGGAACTGCTTCAAATCAACTAGATATCTTTGTGCTGTAAATCTCCCAACAGCCAAACGCAAAAGCAGCAAACATCTCGCTGTATGTCCCACATCCAAAGTGCCAAGAGAGAGCTTGCTCTCCCTGTCTTTGAGTACTGTTTTCACTGTCCCGGTTACCTCTTTGCTAACATTCTCTTCAGAGCCGCAGTGAAACCAGGAACCACGTGGAGAAAGCACCCACACTGAAAGTGCCTGGAGGGAACATTGGGGCTTCTTCTCAGTGTCTCTGACATAGGGTTTCACTGTCCCGGGAAAGTCTCTGCTAACACCGTGCAGAGCGCTGTGCCCAATATACAGAAACGTCTTGCGGTATCTCCTACAGGGAAAGCGCCAGGAGGGAATTGTCGAGCTTGTTCTCAGTGTCTCTGAGAATTGCTCTCATTATCCCTGTGACCTCTTTGCTAAGACTCTCCAGAGAGCCGTCCTCAAAACCAACACACATCTTGACATATCTCCCACATTGATCGCAGTGTCTCCAGAAACGGCATTCAAGGAGCCAGGACCTTTTCTCCCTACACTGTCCATTGAGTTGTCCTCAAAACCAATATACATCCTGCTATATCTCCCACATGGAAAGTGCCAGGAGGGAGAAGTGGGGATTATGTTTAGACTTTCTCGGAACTGCTTCAAATCAACTAGATATCTTTGTGCTGTAAATCTCCCAACAGCCAAACGCAAAAGCAGCAAACATCTCGCTGTATGTCCCACATCCAAAGTGCCAAGAGAGAGCTTGCTCTCCCTGTCTTTGAGTACTGTTTTCACTGTCCCGGTTACCTCTTTGCTAACATTCTCTTCAGAGCTGCAGTGAAACCAGGAACCACGTGGAGAAAGCACCCACACTGAAAGTGCCTGGAGGGAACATTGGGGCTTCTTCTCAGTGTCTCTGACATAGGGTTTCACTGTCCCGGGAAAGTCTCTGCTAACACCGTGCAGAGCGCTGTGCCCAATATACAGAAACGTCTTGCGGTATCTCCTACAGGGAAAGCGCCAGGAGGGAATTGTCGAGCTTGTTCTCAGTGTCTCTGGGAATTGCTCTCATTATCCCTGTGACCTCTTTGCTAAGACTCTCCAGAGAGACGTCCTCAAAACCAACACACATCTTGACATATCTCCCACATTGATCGCAGTGTCTCCAGAAACGGCATTCAAGGAGCCAGGACCTTTTCTCCCTACACTGTCCATTGAGTTGTCCTCAAAACCAATTACATCCTGCTATATCTCCCACATGGAAAGTGCCAGGAGGGAAAAGTGAGGATTATGTTTAGACTTTCTCGGAACTGCTTCAAATCAACTAGATATCTTTGTGCTGTAAATCTCCCAACAGCCAAACGCAAAAGCAGCAAACATCTCGCTGTATGTCCCACATCCAAAGTGCCAAGAGAGAGCTTGCTCTCCCTGTCTTTGAGTACTGTTTTCACTGTCCCGGTTACCTCTTTGCTAACATTCTCTTCAGAGCCGCAGTGAAACCAGGAACCATGTGGAGAAAGCACCCACACTGAAAGTGCCTGGAGGGAACATTGGGGCTTCTTCTCAGTGTCTCTGACATAGGGTTTCACTGTCCCGGGAAAGTCTCTGCTAACACCGTGCAGAGCGCTGTGCCCAATATACAGAAACGTCTTGCGGTATCTCCTACAGGGAAAGCGCCAGGAGGGAATTGTCGAGCTTGTTCTCAGTGTCTCTGAGAATTGCTCTCATTATCCCTGTGACCTCTTTGCTAAGACTCTCCAGAGAGCCGTCCTCAAAACCAACACACATCTTGACATATCTCCCACATTGATCGCAGTGTCTCCAGAAACGGCATTCAAGGAGCCAGGACCTTTTCTCCCTACACTGTCCATTGAGTTGTCCTCAAAACCAATATACATCCTGCTATATCTCCCACATGGAAAGTGCCAGGAGGGAGAAGTGGGGATTATGTTTAGACTTTCTCGGAACTGCTTCAAATCAACTAGATATCTTTGTGCTGTAAATCTCCCAACAGCCAAACGCAAAAGCAGCAAACATCTCGCTGTATGTCCCACATCCAAAGTGCCAAGAGAGAGCTTGCTCTCCCTGTCTTTGAGTACTGTTTTCACTGTCCCGGTTACCTCTTTGCTAACATTCTCTTCAGAGCTGCAGTGAAACCAGGAACCACGTGGAGAAAGCACCCACACTGAAAGTGCCTGGAGGGAACATTGGGGCTTCTTCTCAGTGTCTCTGACATAGGGTTTCACTGTCCCGGGAAAGTCTCTGCTAACACCGTGCAGAGCGCTGTGCCCAATATACAGAAACGTCTTGCGGTATCTCCTACAGGGAAAGTGCCAGGAGGGAATTGTGGAGCTTGTTCTCAGTGTCTCTGAGAATTGCTCTGATTATCTGTGTGACCTCTTTGCTAAGACTCTCCAGAGAGCCGTCCTCAAAACAAACACACATCTTGACATATCTCCCACATTGATCGCAGTGTCTCCAGAAACGGCATTCAAGGAGCCAGGACCTTTTCTCCCTACACTGTCCATTGAGTTGTCCTCAAAACCAATTACATCCTGCTATATCTCCCACATGGAAAGTGCCAGGAGGGAGAAGTGGGGATTATGTTTAGACTTTCTCGGAACTGCTTCAAATCAACTAGATATCTTTGTGCTGTAAATCTCCCAACAGCCAAACGCAAAAGCAGCAAACATCTCGCTGTATGTCCCACATCCAAAGTGCCAAGAGAGAGCTTGCTCTCCCTGTCTTTGAGTACTGTTTTCACTGTCCCGGTTACCTCTTTGCTAACATTCTCTTCAGAGCTGCAGTGAAACCAGGAACCACGTGGAGAAAGCACCCACACTGAAAGTGCCTGGAGGGAACATTGGGGCTTCTTCTCAGTGTCTCTGACATAGGGTTTCACTGTCCCGGGAAAGTCTCTGCTAACACCGTGCAGAGCGCTGTGCCCAATATACAGAAATGTCTTGCGGTATCTCCTACAGGGAAAGTGCCAGGAGGGAATTGCGGAGCTTGTTCTCAGTGTCTCTGAGAATTGCTCTGATTATCTGTGTGACCTCTTTGCTAAGACTCTCCAGAGAGCCGTCCTCAAAACAAACACACATCTTGACATATCTCCCACATTGATCGCAGTGTCTCCAGAAACGGCATTCAAGGAGCCAGGACCTTTTCTCCCTACACTGTCCATTGAGTTGTCCTCAAAACCAATTACATCCTGCTATATCTCCCACATGGAAAGTGCCAGGAGGGAAAAGTGAGGATTATGTTTAGACTTTCTCGGAACTGCTTCAAATCAACTAGATATCTTTGTGCTGTAAATCTCCCAACAGCCAAACGCAAAAGCAGCAAACATCTCGCTGTATGTCCCACATCCAAAGTGCCAAGAGAGAGCTTGCTCTCCCTGTCTTTGAGTACTGTTTTCACTGTCCCGGTTACCTCTTTGCTAACATTCTCTTCAGAGCCGCAGTGAAACCAGGAACCATGTGGAGAAAGCACCCACACTGAAAGTGCCTGGAGGGAACATTGGGGCTTCTTCTCAGTGTCTCTGACATAGGGTTTCACTGTCCCGGGAAAGTCTCTGCTAACACCGTGCAGAGCGCTGTGCCCAATATACAGAAACGTCTTGCGGTATCTCCTACAGGGAAAGTGCCAGGAGGGAATTGCGGAGCTTGTTCTCAGTGTCTCTGAGAATTGCTCTGATTATCTGTGTGACCTCTTTGCTAAGACTCTCCAGAGAGCCGTCCTCAAAACAAACACACATCTTGACATATCTCCCACATTGATCGCAGTGTCTCCAGAAACGGCATTCAAGGAGCCAGGACCTTTTCTCCCTACACTGTCCATTGAGTTGTCCTCAAAACCAATTACATCCTGCTATATCTCCCACATGGAAAGTGCCAGGAGGGAAAAGTGAGGATTATGTTTAGACTTTCTCGGAACTGCTTCAAATCAACTAGATATCTTTGTGCTGTAAATCTCCCAACAGCCAAACGCAAAAGCAGCAAACATCTCGCTGTATGTCCCACATCCAAAGTGCCAAGAGAGAGCTTGCTCTCCCTGTCTTTGAGTACTGTTTTCACTGTCCCGGTTACCTCTTTGCTAACATTCTCTTCAGAGCCGCAGTGAAACCAGGAACCATGTGGAGAAAGCACCCACACTGAAAGTGCCTGGAGGGAACATTGGGGCTTCTTCTCAGTGTCTCTGACATAGGGTTTCACTGTCCCGGGAAAGTCTCTGCTAACACCGTGCAGAGCGCTGTGCCCAATATACAGAAACGTCTTGCGGTATCTCCTACAGGGAAAGTGCCAGGAGGGAATTGCGGAGCTTGTTCTCAGTGTCTCTGAGAATTGCTCTGATTATCTGTGTGACCTCTTTGCTAAGACTCTCCAGAGAGCCGTCCTCAAAACAAACACACATCTTGACATATCTCCCACATTGATCGCAGTGTCTCCAGAAACGGCATTCAAGGAGCCAGGACCTTTTCTCCCTACACTGTCCATTGAGTTGTCCTCAAAACCAATTACATCCTGCTATATCTCCCACATGGAAAGTGCCAGGAGGGAGAAGTGGGGATTATGTTTAGACTTTCTCGGAACTGCTTCAAATCAACTAGATATCTTTGTGCTGTAAATCTCCCAACAGCCAAACGCAAAAGCAGCAAACATCTCGCTGTATGTCCCACATCCAAAGTGCCAAGAGAGAGCTTGCTCTCCCTGTCTTTGAGTACTGTTTTCACTGTCCCGGTTACCTCTTTGCTAACATTCTCTTCAGAGCTGCAGTGAAACCAGGAACCACGTGGAGAAAGCACCCACACTGAAAGTGCCTGGAGGGAACATTGGGGCTTCTTCTCAGTGTCTCTGACATAGGGTTTCACTGTCCCGGGAAAGTCTCTGCTAACACCGTGCAGAGCGCTGTGCCCAATATACAGAAACGTCTTGCGGTATCTCCTACAGGGAAAGTGCCAGGAGGGAATTGCGGAGCTTGTTCTCAGTGTCTCTGAGAATTGCTCTGATTATCTGTGTGACCTCTTTGCTAAGACTCTCCAGAGAGCCGTCCTCAAAACAAACACACATCTTGACATATCTCCCACATTGATCGCAGTGTCTCCAGAAACGGCATTCAAGGAGCCAGGACCTTTTCTCCCTACACTGTCCATTGAGTTGTCCTCAAAACCAATTACATCCTGCTATATCTCCCACATGGAAAGTGCCAGGAGGGAAAAGTGAGGATTATGTTTAGACTTTCTCGGAACTGCTTCAAATCAACTAGATATCTTTGTGCTGTAAATCTCCCAACAGCCAAACGCAAAAGCAGCAAACATCTCGCTGTATGTCCCACATCCAAAGTGCCAAGAGAGAGCTTGCTCTCCCTGTCTTTGAGTACTGTTTTCACTGTCCCGGTTACCTCTTTGCTAACATTCTCTTCAGAGCCGCAGTGAAACCAGGAACCATGTGGAGAAAGCACCCACACTGAAAGTGCCTGGAGGGAACATTGGGGCTTCTTCTCAGTGTCTCTGACATAGGGTTTCACTGTCCCGGGAAAGTCTCTGCTAACACCGTGCAGAGCGCTGTGCCCAATATACAGAAACGTCTTGCGGTATCTCCTACAGGGAAAGTGCCAGGAGGGAATTGCGGAGCTTGTTCTCAGTGTCTCTGAGAATTGCTCTGATTATCTGTGTGACCTCTTTGCTAAGACTCTCCAGAGAGCCGTCCTCAAAACAAACACACATCTTGACATATCTCCCACATTGATCGCAGTGTCTCCAGAAACGGCATTCAAGGAGCCAGGACCTTTTCTCCCTACACTGTCCATTGAGTTGTCCTCAAAACCAATTACATCCTGCTATATCTCCCACATGGAAAGTGCCAGGAGGGAGAAGTGGGGATTATGTTTAGACTTTCTCGGAACTGCTTCAAATCAACTAGATATCTTTGTGCTGTAAATCTCCCAACAGCCAAACGCAAAAGCAGCAAACATCTCGCTGTATGTCCCACATCCAAAGTGCCAAGAGAGAGCTTGCTCTCCCTGTCTTTGAGTACTGTTTTCACTGTCCCGGTTACCTCTTTGCTAACATTCTCTTCAGAGCTGCAGTGAAACCAGGAACCACGTGGAGAAAGCACCCACACTGAAAGTGCCTGGAGGGAACATTGGGGCTTCTTCTCAGTGTCTCTGACATAGGGTTTCACTGTCCCGGGAAAGTCTCTGCTAACACCGTGCAGAGCGCTGTGCCCAATATACAGAAACGTCTTGCGGTATCTCCTACAGGGAAAGTGCCAGGAGGGAATTGCGGAGCTTGTTCTCAGTGTCTCTGAGAATTGCTCTGATTATCTGTGTGACCTCTTTGCTAAGACTCTCCAGAGAGCCGTCCTCAAAACAAACACACATCTTGACATATCTCCCACATTGATCGCAGTGTCTCCAGAAACGGCATTCAAGGAGCCAGGACCTTTTCTCCCTACACTGTCCATTGAGTTGTCCTCAAAACCAATATACATCCTGCTATATCTCCCACATGGAAAGTGCCAGGAGGGAGAAGTGGGGATTATGTTTAGACTTTCTCGGAACTGCTTCAAATCAACTAGATATCTTTGTGCTGTAAATCTCCCAACAGCCAAACGCAAAAGCAGCAAACATCTCGCTGTATGTCCCACATCCAAAGTACCAAGAGAGAGCTTGCTCTCCCTGTCTTTGAGTACTGTTTTCACTGTCCCGGTTACCTCTTTGCTAACATTCTCTTCAGAGCCGCAGTGAAACCAGGAACCACGTGGAGAAAGCACCCACACTGAAAGTGCCTGGAGGGAACATTGGGGCTTCTTCTCAGTGTCTCTGACATAGGGTTTCACTGTCCCGGGAAAGTCTCTGCTAACACCGTGCAGAGCGCTGTGCCCAATATACAGAAACGTCTTGCGGTATCTCCTACAGGGAAAGTGCCAGGAGGGAATTGCGGAGCTTGTTCTCAGTGTCTCTGAGAATTGCTCTGATTATCTGTGTGACCTCTTTGCTAAGACTCTCCAGAGAGCCGTCCTCAAAACAAACACACATCTTGACATATCTCCCACATTGATCGCAGTGTCTCCAGAAACGGCATTCAAGGAGCCAGGACCTTTTCTCCCTACACTGTCCATTGAGTTGTCCTCAAAACCAATTACATCCTGCTATATCTCCCACATGGAAAGTGCCAGGAGGGAGAAGTGGGGATTATGTTTAGACTTTCTCGGAACTGCTTCAAATCAACTAGATATCTTTGTGCTGTAAATCTCCCAACAGCCAAACGCAAAAGCAGCAAACATCTCGCTGTATGTCCCACATCCAAAGTGCCAAGAGAGAGCTTGCTCTCCCTGTCTTTGAGTACTGTTTTCACTGTCCCGGTTACCTCTTTGCTAACATTCTCTTCAGAGCTGCAGTGAAACCAGGAACCACGTGGAGAAAGCACCCACACTGAAAGTGCCTGGAGGGAACATTGGGGCTTCTTCTCAGTGTCTCTGACATAGGGTTTCACTGTCCCGGGAAAGTCTCTGCTAACACCGTGCAGAGCGCTGTGCCCAATATACAGAAACGTCTTGCGGTATCTCCTACAGGGAAAGTGCCAGGAGGGAATTGCGGAGCTTGTTCTCAGTGTCTCTGAGAATTGCTCTGATTATCTGTGTGACCTCTTTGCTAAGACTCTCCAGAGAGCCGTCCTCAAAACAAACACACATCTTGACATATCTCCCACATTGATCGCAGTGTCTCCAGAAACGGCATTCAAGGAGCCAGGACCTTTTCTCCCTACACTGTCCATTGAGTTGTCCTCAAAACCAATATACATCCTGCTATATCTCCCACATGGAAAGTGCCAGGAGGGAGAAGTGGGGATTATGTTTAGACTTTCTCGGAACTGCTTCAAATCAACTAGATATCTTTGTGCTGTAAATCTCCCAACAGCCAAACGCAAAAGCAGCAAACATCTCGCTGTATGTCCCACATCCAAAGTGCCAAGAGAGAGCTTGCTCTCCCTGTCTTTGAGTACTGTTTTCACTGTCCCGGTTACCTCTTTGCTAACATTCTCTTCAGAGCCGCAGTGAAACCAGGAACCACGTGGAGAAAGCACCCACACTGAAAGTGCCTGGAGGGAACATTGGGGCTTCTTCTCAGTGTCTCTGACATAGGGTTTCACTGTCCCGGGAAAGTCTCTGCTAACACCGTGCAGAGCGCTGTGCCCAATATACAGAAACGTCTTGCGGTATCTCCTACAGGGAAAGTGCCAGGAGGGAATTGCGGAGCTTGTTCTCAGTGTCTCTGAGAATTGCTCTGATTATCTGTGTGACCTCTTTGCTAAGACTCTCCAGAGAGCCGTCCTCAAAACAAACACACATCTTGACATATCTCCCACATTGATCGCAGTGTCTCCAGAAACGGCATTCAAGGAGCCAGGACCTTTTCTCCCTACACTGTCCATTGAGTTGTCCTCAAAACCAATTACATCCTGCTATATCTCCCACATGGAAAGTGCCAGGAGGGAGAAGTGGGGATTATGTTTAGACTTTCTCGGAACTGCTTCAAATCAACTAGATATCTTTGTGCTGTAAATCTCCCAACAGCCAAACGCAAAAGCAGCAAACATCTCGCTGTATGTCCCACATCCAAAGTGCCAAGAGAGAGCTTGCTCTCCCTGTCTTTGAGTACTGTTTTCACTGTCCCGGTTACCTCTTTGCTAACATTCTCTTCAGAGCCGCAGTGAAACCAGGAACCACGTGGAGAAAGCACCCACACTGAAAGTGCCTGGAGGGAACATTGGGGCTTCTTCTCAGTGTCTCTGACATAGGGTTTCACTGTCCCGGGAAAGTCTCTGCTAACACCGTGCAGAGCGCTGTGCCCAATATACAGAAACGTCTTGCGGTATCTCCTACAGGGAAAGCGCCAGGAGGGAATTGTCGAGCTTGTTCTCAGTGTCTCTGAGAATTGCTCTCATTATCCCTGTGACCTCTTTGCTAAGACTCTCCAGAGAGCCGTCCTCAAAACAAACACACATCTTGACATATCTCCCACATTGATCGCAGTGTCTCCAGAAACGGCATTCAAGGAGCCAGGAGGTTTTCTCCCTACACTGTCCATTGAGTTGTCCTCAAAACCAATTACATCCTGCTATATCTCCCACATGGAAAGTGCCAGGAGGGAAAAGTGAGGATTATGTTTAGACTTTCTCGGAACTGCTTCAAATCAACTAGATATCTTTGTGCTGTAAATCTCCCAACAGCCAAACGCAAAAGCAGCAAACATCTCGCTGTATGTCCCACATCCAAAGTGCCAAGAGAGAGCTTGCTCTCCCTGTCTTTGAGTACTGTTTTCACTGTCCCGGTTACCTCTTTGCTAACATTCTCTTCAGAGCCGCAGTGAAACCAGGAACCATGTGGAGAAAGCACCCACACTGAAAGTGCCTGGAGGGAACATTGGGGCTTCTTCTCAGTGTCTCTGACATAGGGTTTCACTGTCCCGGGAAAGTCTCTGCTAACACCGTGCAGAGCGCTGTGCCCAATATACAGAAACGTCTTGCGGTATCTCCTACAGGGAAAGTGCCAGGAGGGAATTGCGGAGCTTGTTCTCAGTGTCTCTGAGAATTGCTCTGATTATCTGTGTGACCTCTTTGCTAAGACTCTCCAGAGAGCCGTCCTCAAAACAAACACACATCTTGACATATCTCCCACATTGATCGCAGTGTCTCCAGAAACGGCATTCAAGGAGCCAGGACCTTTTCTCCCTACACTGTCCATTGAGTTGTCCTCAAAACCAATTACATCCTGCTATATCTCCCACATGGAAAGTGCCAGGAGGGAGAAGTGGGGATTATGTTTAGACTTTCTCGGAACTGCTTCAAATCAACTAGATATCTTTGTGCTGTAAATCTCCCAACAGCCAAACGCAAAAGCAGCAAACATCTCGCTGTATGTCCCACATCCAAAGTGCCAAGAGAGAGCTTGCTCTCCCTGTCTTTGAGTACTGTTTTCACTGTCCCGGTTACCTCTTTGCTAACATTCTCTTCAGAGCCGCAGTGAAACCAGGAACCACGTGGAGAAAGCACCCACACTGAAAGTGCCTGGAGGGAACATTGGGGCTTCTTCTCAGTGTCTCTGACATAGGGTTTCACTGTCCCGGGAAAGTCTCTGCTAACACCGTGCAGAGCGCTGTGCCCAATATACAGAAACGTCTTGCGGTATCTCCTACAGGGAAAGCGCCAGGAGGGAATTGTCGAGCTTGTTCTCAGTGTCTCTGAGAATTGCTCTCATTATCCCTGTGACCTCTTTGCTAAGACTCTCCAGAGAGCCGTCCTCAAAACAAACACACATCTTGACATATCTCCCACATTGATCGCAGTGTCTCCAGAAACGGCATTCAAGGAGCCAGGAGGTTTTCTCCCTACACTGTCCATTGAGTTGTCCTCAAAACCAATTACATCCTGCTATATCTCCCACATGGAAAGTGCCAGGAGGGAAAAGTGAGGATTATGTTTAGACTTTCTCGGAACTGCTTCAAATCAACTAGATATCTTTGTGCTGTAAATCTCCCAACAGCCAAACGCAAAAGCAGCAAACATCTCGCTGTATGTCCCACATCCAAAGTGCCAAGAGAGAGCTTGCTCTCCCTGTCTTTGAGTACTGTTTTCACTGTCCCGGTTACCTCTTTGCTAACATTCTCTTCAGAGCCGCAGTGAAACCAGGAACCACGTGGAGAAAGCACCCACACTGAAAGTGCCTGGAGGGAACATTGGGGCTTCTTCTCAGTGTCTCTGACATAGGGTTTCACTGTCCCGGGAAAGTCTCTGCTAACACCGTGCAGAGCGCTGTGCCCAATATACAGAAACGTCTTGCGGTATCTCCTACAGGGAAAGTGCCAGGAGGGAATTGCGGAGCTTGTTCTCAGTGTCTCTGAGAATTGCTCTGATTATCTGTGTGACCTCTTTGCTAAGACTCTCCAGAGAGCCGTCCTCAAAACAAACACACATCTTGACATATCTCCCACATTGATCGCAGTGTCTCCAGAAACGGCATTCAAGGAGCCAGGACCTTTTCTCCCTACACTGTCCATTGAGTTGTCCTCAAAACCAATTACATCCTGCTATATCTCCCACATGGAAAGTGCCAGGAGGGAGAAGTGGGGATTATGTTTAGACTTTCTCGGAACTGCTTCAAATCAACTAGATATCTTTGTGCTGTAAATCTCCCAACAGCCAAACGCAAAAGCAGCAAACATCTCGCTGTATGTCCCACATCCAAAGTGCCAAGAGAGAGCTTGCTCTCCCTGTCTTTGAGTACTGTTTTCACTGTCCCGGTTAC
Organism: Larus michahellis; assembly: GCF_964199755.1. NCBI lineage: Eukaryota > Metazoa > Chordata > Aves > Charadriiformes > Laridae > Larus > Larus michahellis. The sequence continues at coordinate 1,641,712 of NC_133921.1, forward strand.
CTCTTTGCTAACATTCTCTTCAGAGCTGCAGTGAAACCAGGAACCACGTGGAGAAAGCACCCACACTGAAAGTGCCTGGAGGGAACATTGGGGCTTCTTCTCAGTGTCTCTGACATAGGGTTTCACTGTCCCGGGAAAGTCTCTGCTAACACCGTGCAGAGCGCTGTGCCCAATATACAGAAACGTCTTGCGGTATCTCCTACAGGGAAAGTGCCAGGAGGGAATTGCGGAGCTTGTTCTCAGTGTCTCTGAGAATTGCTCTGATTATCTGTGTGACCTCTTTGCTAAGACTCTCCAGAGAGCCGTCCTCAAAACAAACACACATCTTGACATATCTCCCACATTGATCGCAGTGTCTCCAGAAACGGCATTCAAGGAGCCAGGAGGTTTTCTCCCTACACTGTCCATTGAGTTGTCCTCAAAACCAATATACATCCTGCTATATCTCCCACATGGAAAGTGCCAGGAGGGAGAAGTGGGGATTATGTTTAGACTTTCTCGGAACTGCTTCAAATCAACTAGATATCTTTGTGCTGTAAATCTCCCAACAGCCAAACGCAAAAGCAGCAAACATCTCGCTGTATGTCCCACATCCAAAGTACCAAGAGAGAGCTTGCTCTCCCTGTCTTTGAGTACTGTTTTCACTGTCCCGGTTACCTCTTTGCTAACATTCTCTTCAGAGCCGCAGTGAAACCAGGAACCACGTGGAGAAAGCACCCACACTGAAAGTGCCTGGAGGGAACATTGGGGCTTCTTCTCAGTGTCTCTGACCTAGGGTTTCACTGTCCCGGGAAAGTCTCTGCTAACACCGTGCAGAGCGCTGTGCCCAATATACAGAAACGTCTTGCGGTATCTCCTACAGGGAAAGTGCCAGGAGGGAATTGCGGAGCTTGTTCTCAGTGTCTCTGAGAATTGCTCTGATTATCTGTGTGACCTCTTTGCTAAGACTCTCCAGAGAGCCGTCCTCAAAACAAACACACATCTTGACATATCTCCCACATTGATCGCAGTGTCTCCAGAAACGGCATTCAAGGAGCCAGGACCTTTTCTCCCTACACTGTCCATTGAGTTGTCCTCAAAACCAATATACATCCTGCTATATCTCCCACATGGAAAGTGCCAGGAGGGAGAAGTGGGGATTATGTTTAGACTTTCTCGGAACTGCTTCAAATCAACTAGATATCTTTGTGCTGTAAATCTCCCAACAGCCAAACGCAAAAGCAGCAAACATCTCGCTGTATGTCCCACATCCAAAGTGCCAAGAGAGAGCTTGCTCTCCCTGTCTTTGAGTACTGTTTTCACTGTCCCGGTTACCTCTTTGCTAACATTCTCTTCAGAGCTGCAGTGAAACCAGGAACCACGTGGAGAAAGCACCCACACTGAAAGTGCCTGGAGGGAACATTGGGGCTTCTTCTCAGTGTCTCTGACATAGGGTTTCACTGTCCCGGGAAAGTCTCTGCTAACACCGTGCAGAGCGCTGTGCCCAATATACAGAAACGTCTTGCGGTATCTCCTACAGGGAAAGTGCCAGGAGGGAATTGCGGAGCTTGTTCTCAGTGTCTCTGAGAATTGCTCTGGTTATCTGTGTGACCTCTTTGCTAAGACTCTCCAGAGAGCCGTCCTCAAAACAAACACACATCTTGACATATCTCCCACATTGATCGCAGTGTCTCCAGAAACGGCATTCAAGGAGCCAGGACCTTTTCTCCCTACACTGTCCATTGAGTTGTCCTCAAAACCAATATACATCCTGCTATATCTCCCACATGGAAAGTGCCAGGAGGGAGAAGTGGGGATTATGTTTAGACTTTCTCGGAACTGCTTCAAATCAACTAGATATCTTTGTGCTGTAAATCTCCCAACAGCCAAACGCAAAAGCAGCAAACATCTCGCTGTATGTCCCACATCCAAAGTGCCAAGAGAGAGCTTGCTCTCCCTGTCTTTGAGTACTGTTTTCACTGTCCCGGTTACCTCTTTGCTAACATTCTCTTCAGAGCTGCAGTGAAACCAGGAACCACGTGGAGAAAGCACCCACACTGAAAGTGCCTGGAGGGAACATTGGGGCTTCTTCTCAGTGTCTCTGACATAGGGTTTCACTGTCCCGGGAAAGTCTCTGCTAACACCGTGCAGAGCGCTGTGCCCAATATACAGAAACGTCTTGCGGTATCTCCTACAGGGAAAGTGCCAGGAGGGAATTGCGGAGCTTGTTCTCAGTGTCTCTGAGAATTGCTCTGATTATCTGTGTGACCTCTTTGCTAAGACTCTCCAGAGAGCCGTCCTCAAAACAAACACACATCTTGACATATCTCCCACATTGATCGCAGTGTCTCCAGAAACGGCATTCAAGGAGCCAGGAGGTTTTCTCCCTACACTGTCCATTGAGTTGTCCTCAAAACCAATATACATCCTGCTATATCTCCCACATGGAAAGTGCCAGGAGGGAGAAGTGGGGATTATGTTTAGACTTTCTCGGAACTGCTTCAAATCAACTAGATATCTTTGTGCTGTAAATCTCCCAACAGCCAAACGCAAAAGCAGCAAACATCTCGCTGTATGTCCCACATCCAAAGTGCCAAGAGAGAGCTTGCTCTCCCTGTCTTTGAGTACTGTTTTCACTGTCCCGGTTACCTCTTTGCTAACATTCTCTTCAGAGCCGCAGTGAAACCAGGAACCATGTGGAGAAAGCACCCACACTGAAAGTGCCTGGAGGGAACATTGGGGCTTCTTCTCAGTGTCTCTGACATAGGGTTTCACTGTCCCGGGAAAGTCTCTGCTAACACCGTGCAGAGCGCTGTGCCCAATATACAGAAACGTCTTGCGGTATCTCCTACAGGGAAAGTGCCAGGAGGGAATTGCGGAGCTTGTTCTCAGTGTCTCTGAGAATTGCTCTGATTATCTGTGTGACCTCTTTGCTAAGACTCTCCAGAGAGCCGTCCTCAAAACAAACACACATCTTGACATATCTCCCACATTGATCGCAGTGTCTCCAGAAACGGCATTCAAGGAGCCAGGACCTTTTCTCCCTACACTGTCCATTGAGTTGTCCTCAAAACCAATTACATCCTGCTATATCTCCCACATGGAAAGTGCCAGGAGGGAGAAGTGGGGATTATGTTTAGACTTTCTCGGAACTGCTTCAAATCAACTAGATATCTTTGTGCTGTAAATCTCCCAACAGCCAAACGCAAAAGCAGCAAACATCTCGCTGTATGTCCCACATCCAAAGTGCCAAGAGAGAGCTTGCTCTCCCTGTCTTTGAGTACTGTTTTCACTGTCCCGGTTACCTCTTTGCTAACATTCTCTTCAGAGCCGCAGTGAAACCAGGAACCACGTGGAGAAAGCACCCACACTGAAAGTGCCTGGAGGGAACATTGGGGCTTCTTCTCAGTGTCTCTGACATAGGGTTTCACTGTCCCGGGAAAGTCTCTGCTAACACCGTGCAGAGCGCTGTGCCCAATATACAGAAACGTCTTGCGGTATCTCCTACAGGGAAAGCGCCAGGAGGGAATTGTCGAGCTTGTTCTCAGTGTCTCTGAGAATTGCTCTCATTATCCCTGTGACCTCTTTGCTAAGACTCTCCAGAGAGCCGTCCTCAAAACAAACACACATCTTGACATATCTCCCACATTGATCGCAGTGTCTCCAGAAACGGCATTCAAGGAGCCAGGAGGTTTTCTCCCTACACTGTCCATTGAGTTGTCCTCAAAACCAATTACATCCTGCTATATCTCCCACATGGAAAGTGCCAGGAGGGAAAAGTGAGGATTATGTTTAGACTTTCTCGGAACTGCTTCAAATCAACTAGATATCTTTGTGCTGTAAATCTCCCAACAGCCAAACGCAAAAGCAGCAAACATCTCGCTGTATGTCCCACATCCAAAGTGCCAAGAGAGAGCTTGCTCTCCCTGTCTTTGAGTACTGTTTTCACTGTCCCGGTTACCTCTTTGCTAACATTCTCTTCAGAGCCGCAGTGAAACCAGGAACCACGTGGAGAAAGCACCCACACTGAAAGTGCCTGGAGGGAACATTGGGGCTTCTTCTCAGTGTCTCTGACATAGGGTTTCACTGTCCCGGGAAAGTCTCTGCTAACACCGTGCAGAGCGCTGTGCCCAATATACAGAAACGTCTTGCGGTATCTCCTACAGGGAAAGTGCCAGGAGGGAATTGCGGAGCTTGTTCTCAGTGTCTCTGAGAATTGCTCTGATTATCTGTGTGACCTCTTTGCTAAGACTCTCCAGAGAGCCGTCCTCAAAACAAACACACATCTTGACATATCTCCCACATTGATCGCAGTGTCTCCAGAAACGGCATTCAAGGAGCCAGGACCTTTTCTCCCTACACTGTCCATTGAGTTGTCCTCAAAACCAATTACATCCTGCTATATCTCCCACATGGAAAGTGCCAGGAGGGAGAAGTGGGGATTATGTTTAGACTTTCTCGGAACTGCTTCAAATCAACTAGATATCTTTGTGCTGTAAATCTCCCAACAGCCAAACGCAAAAGCAGCAAACATCTCGCTGTATGTCCCACATCCAAAGTGCCAAGAGAGAGCTTGCTCTCCCTGTCTTTGAGTACTGTTTTCACTGTCCCGGTTACCTCTTTGCTAACATTCTCTTCAGAGCTGCAGTGAAACCAGGAACCACGTGGAGAAAGCACCCACACTGAAAGTGCCTGGAGGGAACATTGGGGCTTCTTCTCAGTGTCTCTGACATAGGGTTTCACTGTCCCGGGAAAGTCTCTGCTAACACCGTGCAGAGCGCTGTGCCCAATATACAGAAACGTCTTGCGGTATCTCCTACAGGGAAAGTGCCAGGAGGGAATTGCGGAGCTTGTTCTCAGTGTCTCTGAGAATTGCTCTGATTATCTGTGTGACCTCTTTGCTAAGACTCTCCAGAGAGCCGTCCTCAAAACAAACACACATCTTGACATATCTCCCACATTGATCGCAGTGTCTCCAGAAACGGCATTCAAGGAGCCAGGAGGTTTTCTCCCTACACTGTCCATTGAGTTGTCCTCAAAACCAATATACATCCTGCTATATCTCCCACATGGAAAGTGCCAGGAGGGAGAAGTGGGGATTATGTTTAGACTTTCTCGGAACTGCTTCAAATCAACTAGATATCTTTGTGCTGTAAATCTCCCAACAGCCAAACGCAAAAGCAGCAAACATCTCGCTGTATGTCCCACATCCAAAGTACCAAGAGAGAGCTTGCTCTCCCTGTCTTTGAGTACTGTTTTCACTGTCCCGGTTACCTCTTTGCTAACATTCTCTTCAGAGCCGCAGTGAAACCAGGAACCACGTGGAGAAAGCACCCACACTGAAAGTGCCTGGAGGGAACATTGGGGCTTCTTCTCAGTGTCTCTGACCTAGGGTTTCACTGTCCCGGGAAAGTCTCTGCTAACACCGTGCAGAGCGCTGTGCCCAATATACAGAAACGTCTTGCGGTATCTCCTACAGGGAAAGTGCCAGGAGGGAATTGCGGAGCTTGTTCTCAGTGTCTCTGAGAATTGCTCTGATTATCTGTGTGACCTCTTTGCTAAGACTCTCCAGAGAGCCGTCCTCAAAACAAACACACATCTTGACATATCTCCCACATTGATCGCAGTGTCTCCAGAAACGGCATTCAAGGAGCCAGGACCTTTTCTCCCTACACTGTCCATTGAGTTGTCCTCAAAACCAATATACATCCTGCTATATCTCCCACATGGAAAGTGCCAGGAGGGAGAAGTGGGGATTATGTTTAGACTTTCTCGGAACTGCTTCAAATCAACTAGATATCTTTGTGCTGTAAATCTCCCAACAGCCAAACGCAAAAGCAGCAAACATCTCGCTGTATGTCCCACATCCAAAGTGCCAAGAGAGAGCTTGCTCTCCCTGTCTTTGAGTACTGTTTTCACTGTCCCGGTTACCTCTTTGCTAACATTCTCTTCAGAGCTGCAGTGAAACCAGGAACCACGTGGAGAAAGCACCCACACTGAAAGTGCCTGGAGGGAACATTGGGGCTTCTTCTCAGTGTCTCTGACATAGGGTTTCACTGTCCCGGGAAAGTCTCTGCTAACACCGTGCAGAGCGCTGTGCCCAATATACAGAAACGTCTTGCGGTATCTCCTACAGGGAAAGTGCCAGGAGGGAATTGCGGAGCTTGTTCTCAGTGTCTCTGAGAATTGCTCTGGTTATCTGTGTGACCTCTTTGCTAAGACTCTCCAGAGAGCCGTCCTCAAAACAAACACACATCTTGACATATCTCCCACATTGATCGCAGTGTCTCCAGAAACGGCATTCAAGGAGCCAGGACCTTTTCTCCCTACACTGTCCATTGAGTTGTCCTCAAAACCAATATACATCCTGCTATATCTCCCACATGGAAAGTGCCAGGAGGGAGAAGTGGGGATTATGTTTAGACTTTCTCGGAACTGCTTCAAATCAACTAGATATCTTTGTGCTGTAAATCTCCCAACAGCCAAACGCAAAAGCAGCAAACATCTCGCTGTATGTCCCACATCCAAAGTGCCAAGAGAGAGCTTGCTCTCCCTGTCTTTGAGTACTGTTTTCACTGTCCCGGTTACCTCTTTGCTAACATTCTCTTCAGAGCTGCAGTGAAACCAGGAACCACGTGGAGAAAGCACCCACACTGAAAGTGCCTGGAGGGAACATTGGGGCTTCTTCTCAGTGTCTCTGACATAGGGTTTCACTGTCCCGGGAAAGTCTCTGCTAACACCGTGCAGAGCGCTGTGCCCAATATACAGAAACGTCTTGCGGTATCTCCTACAGGGAAAGTGCCAGGAGGGAATTGCGGAGCTTGTTCTCAGTGTCTCTGAGAATTGCTCTGATTATCTGTGTGACCTCTTTGCTAAGACTCTCCAGAGAGCCGTCCTCAAAACAAACACACATCTTGACATATCTCCCACATTGATCGCAGTGTCTCCAGAAACGGCATTCAAGGAGCCAGGAGGTTTTCTCCCTACACTGTCCATTGAGTTGTCCTCAAAACCAATATACATCCTGCTATATCTCCCACATGGAAAGTGCCAGGAGGGAGAAGTGGGGATTATGTTTAGACTTTCTCGGAACTGCTTCAAATCAACTAGATATCTTTGTGCTGTAAATCTCCCAACAGCCAAACGCAAAAGCAGCAAACATCTCGCTGTATGTCCCACATCCAAAGTGCCAAGAGAGAGCTTGCTCTCCCTGTCTTTGAGTACTGTTTTCACTGTCCCGGTTACCTCTTTGCTAACATTCTCTTCAGAGCCGCAGTGAAACCAGGAACCACGTGGAGAAAGCACCCACACTGAAAGTGCCTGGAGGGAACATTGGGGCTTCTTCTCAGTGTCTCTGACATAGGGTTTCACTGTCCCGGCAAAGTCTCTGCTAACACCGTGCAGAGCGCTGTGCCCAATATACAGAAACGTCTTGCGGTATCTCCTACAGGGAAAGCGCCAGGAGGGAATTGTCGAGCTTGTTCTCAGTGTCTCTGAGAATTGCTCTGATTATCTGTGTGACCTCTTTGCTAAGACTCTCCAGAGAGCCGTCCTCAAAACAAACACACATCTTGACATATCTCCCACATTGATCGCAGTGTCTCCAGAAACGGCATTCAAGGAGCCAGGACCTTTTCTCCCTACACTGTCCATTGAGTTGTCCTCAAAACCAATTACATCCTGCTATATCTCCCACATGGAAAGTGCCAGGAGGGAGAAGTGGGGATTATGTTTAGACTTTCTCGGAACTGCTTCAAATCAACTAGATATCTTTGTGCTGTAAATCTCCCAACAGCCAAACGCAAAAGCAGCAAACATCTCGCTGTATGTCCCACATCCAAAGTGCCAAGAGAGAGCTTGCTCTCCCTGTCTTTGAGTACTGTTTTCACTGTCCCGGTTACCTCTTTGCTAACATTCTCTTCAGAGCTGCAGTGAAACCAGGAACCACGTGGAGAAAGCACCCACACTGAAAGTGCCTGGAGGGAACATTGGGGCTTCTTCTCAGTGTCTCTGACATAGGGTTTCACTGTCCCGGGAAAGTTTCTGCTAACACCCTGCAGAGCGCAGTGCCCAATATACAGAAACGTCTTGCGGTATCTCCTACAGGGAAAGTGCCAGGAGGGAATTGCGGAGCTTGTTCTCAGTGTCTCTGAGAATTGCTCTGATTATCTGTGTGACCTCTTTGCTAAGACTCTCCAGAGAGCCGTCCTCAAAACAAACACACATCTTGACATATCTCCCACATTGATCGCAGTGTCTCCAGAAACGGCATTCAAGGAGCCAGGACCTTTTCTCCCTACACTGTCCATTGAGTTGTCCTCAAAACCAATATACATCCTGCTATATCTCCCACATGGAAAGTGCCAGGAGGGAGAAGTGGGGATTATGTTTAGACTTTCTCGGAACTGCTTCAAATCAACTAGATATCTTTGTGCTGTAAATCTCCCAACAGCCAAACGCAAAAGCAGCAAACATCTCGCTGTATGTCCCACATCCAAAGTGCCAAGAGAGAGCTTGCTCTCCCTGTCTTTGAGTACTGTTTTCACTGTCCCGGTTACCTCTTTGCTAACATTCTCTTCAGAGCCGCAGTGAAACCAGGAACCACGTGGAGAAAGCACCCACACTGAAAGTGCCTGGAGGGAACATTGGGGCTTCTTCTCAGTGTCTCTGACATAGGGTTTCACTGTCCCGGGAAAGTCTCTGCTAACACCGTGCAGAGCGCTGTGCCCAATATACAGAAACGTCTTGCGGTATCTCCTACAGGGAAAGCGCCAGGAGGGAATTGTCGAGCTTGTTCTCAGTGTCTCTGAGAATTGCTCTCATTATCCCTGTGACCTCTTTGCTAAGACTCTCCAGAGAGCCGTCCTCAAAACAAACACACATCTTGACATATCTCCCACATTGATCGCAGTGTCTCCAGAAACGGCATTCAAGGAGCCAGGACCTTTTCTCCCTACACTGTCCATTGAGTTGTCCTCAAAACCAATATACATCCTGCTATATCTCCCACATGGAAAGTGCCAGGAGGGAGAAGTGGGGATTATGTTTAGACTTTCTCGGAACTGCTTCAAATCAACTAGATATCTTTGTGCTGTAAATCTCCCAACAGCCAAACGCAAAAGCAGCAAACATCTCGCTGTATGTCCCACATCCAAAGTGCCAAGAGAGAGCTTGCTCTCCCTGTCTTTGAGTACTGTTTTCACTGTCCCGGTTACCTCTTTGCTAACATTCTCTTCAGAGCTGCAGTGAAACCAGGAACCACGTGGAGAAAGCACCCACACTGAAAGTGCCTGGAGGGAACATTGGGGCTTCTTCTCAGTGTCTCTGACATAGGGTTTCACTGTCCCGGGAAAGTTTCTGCTAACACCCTGCAGAGCGCAGTGCCCAATATACAGAAACGTCTTGCGGTATCTCCTACAGGGAAAGTGCCAGGAGGGAATTGCGGAGCTTGTTCTCAGTGTCTCTGAGAATTGCTCTGATTATCTGTGTGACCTCTTTGCTAAGACTCTCCAGAGAGCCGTCCTCAAAACAAACACACATCTTGACATATCTCCCACATTGATCGCAGTGTCTCCAGAAACGGCATTCAAGGAGCCAGGACCTTTTCTCCCTACACTGTCCATTGAGTTGTCCTCAAAACCAATATACATCCTGCTATATCTCCCACATGGAAAGTGCCAGGAGGGAGAAGTGGGGATTATGTTTAGACTTTCTCGGAACTGCTTCAAATCAACTAGATATCTTTGTGCTGTAAATCTCCCAACAGCCAAACGCAAAAGCAGCAAACATCTCGCTGTATGTCCCACATCCAAAGTGCCAAGAGAGAGCTTGCTCTCCCTGTCTTTGAGTACTGTTTTCACTGTCCCGGTTACCTCTTTGCTAACATTCTCTTCAGAGCTGCAGTGAAACCAGGAACCACGTGGAGAAGGCACCCACACTGAAAGTGCCTGGAGGGAACATTGGGGCTTCTTCTCAGTGTCTCTGACATAGGGTTTCACTGTCCCGGGAAAGTCTCTGCTAACACCGTGCAGAGCGCTGTGCCCAATATACAGAAACGTCTTGCGGTATCTCCTACAGGGAAAGTGCCAGGAGGGAATTGCGGAGCTTGTTCTCAGTGTCTCTGAGAATTGCTCTGATTATCTGTGTGACCTCTTTGCTAAGACTCTCCAGAGAGCCGTCCTCAAAACAAACACACATCTTGACATATCTCCCACATTGATCGCAGTGTCTCCAGAAACGGCATTCAAGGAGCCAGGACCTTTTCTCCCTACACTGTCCATTGAGTTGTCCTCAAAACCAATATACATCCTGCTATATCTCCCACATGGAAAGTGCCAGGAGGGAGAAGTGGGGATTATGTTTAGACTTTCTCGGAACTGCTTCAAATCAACTAGATATCTTTGTGCTGTAAATCTCCCAACAGCCAAACGCAAAAGCAGCAAACATCTCGCTGTATGTCCCACATCCAAAGTGCCAAGAGAGAGCTTGCTCTCCCTGTCTTTGAGTACTGTTTTCACTGTCCCGGTTACCTCTTTGCTAACATTCTCTTCAGAGCTGCAGTGAAACCAGGAACCACGTGGAGAAGGCACCCACACTGAAAGTGCCTGGAGGGAACATTGGGGCTTCTTCTCAGTGTCTCTGACATAGGGTTTCACTGTCCCGGGAAAGTCTCTGCTAACACCGTGCAGAGCACTGTGCCCAATATACAGAAACGTCTTGCGGTATCTCCTACAGGGAAAGTGCCAGGAGGGAATTGCGGAGCTTGTTCTCAGTGTCTCTGAGAATTGCTCTGATTATCTGTGTGACCTCTTTGCTAAGACTCTCCAGAGAGCCGTCCTCAAAACAAACACACATCTTGACATATCTCCCACATTGATCGCAGTGTCTCCAGAAACGGCATTCAAGGAGCCAGGAGGTTTTCTCCCTACACTGTCCATTGAGTTGTCCTCAAAACCAATATACATCCTGCTATATCTCCCACATGGAAAGTGCCAGGAGGGAGAAGTGGGGATTATGTTTAGACTTTCTCGGAACTGCTTCAAATCAACTAGATATCTTTGTGCTGTAAATCTCCCAACAGCCAAACGCAAAAGCAGCAAACATCTCGCTGTATGTCCCACATCCAAAGTGCCAAGAGAGAGCTTGCTCTCCCTGTCTTTGAGTACTGTTTTCACTGTCCCGGTTACCTCTTTGCTAACATTCTCTTCAGAGCTGCAGTGAAACCAGGAACCACGTGGAGAAAGCACCCACACTGAAAGTGCCTGGAGGGAACATTGGGGCTTCTTCTCAGTGTCTCTGACATAGGGTTTCACTGTCCCGGGAAAGTCTCTGCTAACACCGTGCAGAGCGCTGTGCCCAATATACAGAAACGTCTTGCGGTATCTCCTACAGGGAAAGTGCCAGGAGGGAATTGCGGAGCTTGTTCTCAGTGTCTCTGAGAATTGCTCTGATTATCTGTGTGACCTCTTTGCTAAGACTCTCCAGAGAGCCGTCCTCAAAACAAACACACATCTTGACATATCTCCCACATTGATCGCAGTGTCTCCAGAAACGGCATTCAAGGAGCCAGGACCTTTTCTCCCTACACTGTCCATTGAGTTGTCCTCAAAACCAATTACATCCTGCTATATCTCCCACATGGAAAGTGCCAGGAGGGAGAAGTGGGGATTATGTTTAGACTTTCTCGGAACTGCTTCAAATCAACTAGATATCTTTGTGCTGTAAATCTCCCAACAGCCAAACGCAAAAGCAGCAAACATCTCGCTGTATGTCCCACATCCAAAGTGCCAAGAGAGAGCTTGCTCTCCCTGTCTTTGAGTACTGTTTTCACTGTCCCGGTTACCTCTTTGCTAACATTCTCTTCAGAGCTGCAGTGAAACCAGGAACCACGTGGAGAAAGCACCCACACTGAAAGTGCCTGGAGGGAACATTGGGGCTTCTTCTCAGTGTCTCTGACATAGGGTTTCACTGTCCCGGGAAAGTCTCTGCTAACACCGTGCAGAGCGCTGTGCCCAATATACAGAAACGTCTTGCGGTATCTCCTACAGGGAAAGTGCCAGGAGGGAATTGCGGAGCTTGTTCTCAGTGTCTCTGAGAATTGCTCTGATTATCTGTGTGACCTCTTTGCTAAGACTCTCCAGAGAGCCGTCCTCAAAACAAACACACATCTTGACATATCTCCCACATTGATCGCAGTGTCTCCAGAAACGGCATTCAAGGAGCCAGGAGGTTTTCTCCCTACACTGTCCATTGAGTTGTCCTCAAAACCAATATACATCCTGCTATATCTCCCACATGGAAAGTGCCAGGAGGGAGAAGTGGGGATTATGTTTAGACTTTCTCGGAACTGCTTCAAATCAACTAGATATCTTTGTGCTGTAAATCTCCCAACAGCCAAACGCAAAAGCAGCAAACATCTCGCTGTATGTCCCACATCCAAAGTGCCAAGAGAGAGCTTGCTCTCCCTGTCTTTGAGTACTGTTTTCACTGTCCCGGTTACCTCTTTGCTAACATTCTCTTCAGAGCCGCAGTGAAACCAGGAACCACGTGGAGAAAGCACCCACACTGAAAGTGCCTGGAGGGAACATTGGGGCTTCTTCTCAGTGTCTCTGACATAGGGTTTCACTGTCCCGGGAAAGTCTCTGCTAACACCGTGCAGAGCGCTGTGCCCAATATACAGAAACGTCTTGCGGTATCTCCTACAGGGAAAGTGCCAGGAGGGAATTGCGGAGCTTGTTCTCAGTGTCTCTGAGAATTGCTCTGATTATCTGTGTGACCTCTTTGCTAAGACTCTCCAGAGAGCCGTCCTCAAAACAAACACACATCTTGACATATCTCCCACATTGATCGCAGTGTCTCCAGAAACGGCATTCAAGGAGCCAGGACCTTTTCTCCCTACACTGTCCATTGAGTTGTCCTCAAAACCAATATACATCCTGCTATATCTCCCACATGGAAAGTGCCAGGAGGGAGAAGTGGGGATTATGTTTAGACTTTCTCGGAACTGCTTCAAATCAACTAGATATCTTTGTGCTGTAAATCTCCCAACAGCCAAACGCAAAAGCAGCAAACATCTCGCTGTATGTCCCACATCCAAAGTGCCAAGAGAGAGCTTGCTCTCCCTGTCTTTGAGTACTGTTTTCACTGTCCCGGTTACCTCTTTGCTAACATTCTCTTCAGAGCTGCAGTGAAACCAGGAACCACGTGGAGAAGGCACCCACACTGAAAGTGCCTGGAGGGAACATTGGGGCTTCTTCTCAGTGTCTCTGACATAGGGTTTCACTGTCCCGGGAAAGTCTCTGCTAACACCGTGCAGAGCACTGTGCCCAATATACAGAAACGTCTTGCGGTATCTCCTACAGGGAAAGTGCCAGGAGGGAATTGCGGAGCTTGTTCTCAGTGTCTCTGAGAATTGCTCTGATTATCTGTGTGACCTCTTTGCTAAGACTCTCCAGAGAGCCGTCCTCAAAACAAACACACATCTTGACATATCTCCCACATTGATCGCAGTGTCTCCAGAAACGGCATTCAAGGAGCCAGGACCTTTTCTCCCTACACTGTCCATTGAGTTGTCCTCAAAACCAATATACATCCTGCTATATCTCCCACATGGAAAGTGCCAGGAGGGAGAAGTGGGGATTATGTTTAGACTTTCTCGGAACTGCTTCAAATCAACTAGATATCTTTGTGCTGTAAATCTCCCAACAGCCAAACGCAAAAGCAGCAAACATCTCGCTGTATGTCCCACATCCAAAGTGCCAAGAGAGAGCTTGCTCTCCCTGTCTTTGAGTACTGTTTTCACTGTCCCGGTTACCTCTTTGCTAACATTCTCTTCAGAGCTGCAGTGAAACCAGGAACCACGTGGAGAAGGCACCCACACTGAAAGTGCCTGGAGGGAACATTGGGGCTTCTTCTCAGTGTCTCTGACATAGGGTTTCACTGTCCCGGGAAAGTCTCTGCTAACACCGTGCAGAGCACTGTGCCCAATATACAGAAACGTCTTGCGGTATCTCCTACAGGGAAAGTGCCAGGAGGGAATTGCGGAGCTTGTTCTCAGTGTCTCTGAGAATTGCTCTGATTATCTGTGTGACCTCTTTGCTAAGACTCTCCAGAGAGCCGTCCTCAAAACAAACACACATCTTGACATATCTCCCACATTGATCGCAGTGTCTCCAGAAACGACATTCAAGGAGCCAGGAGGTTTTCTCCCTACACTGTCCATTGAGTTGTCCTCAAAACCAATATACATCCTGCTATATCTCCCACATGGAAAGTGCCAGGAGGGAGAAGTGGGGATTATGTTTAGACTTTCTCGGAACTGCTTCAAATCAACTAGATATCTTTGTGCTGTAAATCTCCCAACAGCCAAACGCAAAAGCAGCAAACATCTCGCTGTATGTCCCACATCCAAAGTGCCAAGAGAGAGCTTGCTCTCCCTGTCTTTGAGTACTGTTTTCACTGTCCCGGTTACCTCTTTGCTAACATTCTCTTCAGAGCTGCAGTGAAACCAGGAACCACGTGGAGAAAGCACCCACACTGAAAGTGCCTGGAGGGAACATTGGGGCTTCTTCTCAGTGTCTCTGACATAGGGTTTCACTGTCCCGGGAAAGTCTCTGCTAACACCGTGCAGAGCGCTGTGCCCAATATACAGAAACGTCTTGCGGTATCTCCTACAGGGAAAGTGCCAGGAGGGAATTGCGGAGCTTGTTCTCAGTGTCTCTGAGAATTGCTCTGATTATCTGTGTGACCTCTTTGCTAAGACTCTCCAGAGAGCCGTCCTCAAAACAAACACACATCTTGACATATCTCCCACATTGATCGCAGTGTCTCCAGAAACGGCATTCAAGGAGCCAGGACCTTTTCTCCCTACACTGTCCATTGAGTTGTCCTCAAAACCAATTACATCCTGCTATATCTCCCACATGGAAAGTGCCAGGAGGGAGAAGTGGGGATTATGTTTAGACTTTCTCGGAACTGCTTCAAATCAACTAGATATCTTTGTGCTGTAAATCTCCCAACAGCCAAACGCAAAAGCAGCAAACATCTCGCTGTATGTCCCACATCCAAAGTGCCAAGAGAGAGCTTGCTCTCCCTGTCTTTGAGTACTGTTTTCACTGTCCCGGTTACCTCTTTGCTAACATTCTCTTCAGAGCTGCAGTGAAACCAGGAACCACGTGGAGAAAGCACCCACACTGAAAGTGCCTGGAGGGAACATTGGGGCTTCTTCTCAGTGTCTCTGACATAGGGTTTCACTGTCCCGGGAAAGTCTCTGCTAACACCCTGCAGAGCGCTGTGCCCAATATACAGAAACGTCTTGCGGTATCTCCTACAGGGAAAGTGCCAGGAGGGAATTGCGGAGCTTGTTCTCAGTGTCTCTGAGAATTGCTCTGATTATCTGTGTGACCTCTTTGCTAAGACTCTCCAGAGAGCCGTCCTCAAAACAAACACACATCTTGACATATCTCCCACATTGATCGCAGTGTCTCCAGAAACGGCATTCAAGGAGCCAGGAGGTTTTCTCCCTACACTGTCCATTGAGTTGTCCTCAAAACCAATATACATCCTGCTATATCTCCCACATGGAAAGTGCCAGGAGGGAGAAGTGGGGATTATGTTTAGACTTTCTCGGAACTGCTTCAAATCAACTAGATATCTTTGTGCTGTAAATCTCCCAACAGCCAAACGCAAAAGCAGCAAACATCTCGCTGTATGTCCCACATCCAAAGTGCCAAGAGAGAGCTTGCTCTCCCTGTCTTTGAGTACTGTTTTCACTGTCCCGGTTACCTCTTTGCTAACATTCTCTTCAGAGCCGCAGTGAAACCAGGAACCACGTGGAGAAAGCACCCACACTGAAAGTGCCTGGAGGGAACATTGGGGCTTCTTCTCAGTGTCTCTGACATAGGGTTTCACTGTCCCGGGAAAGTCTCTGCTAACACCGTGCAGAGCGCTGTGCCCAATATACAGAAACGTCTTGCGGTATCTCCTACAGGGAAAGTGCCAGGAGGGAATTGCGGAGCTTGTTCTCAGTGTCTCTGAGAATTGCTCTGATTATCTGTGTGACCTCTTTGCTAAGACTCTCCAGAGAGCCGTCCTCAAAACAAACACACATCTTGACATATCTCCCACATTGATCGCAGTGTCTCCAGAAACGGCATTCAAGGAGCCAGGACCTTTTCTCCCTACACTGTCCATTGAGTTGTCCTCAAAACCAATATACATCCTGCTATATCTCCCACATGGAAAGTGCCAGGAGGGAGAAGTGGGGATTATGTTTAGACTTTCTCGGAACTGCTTCAAATCAACTAGATATCTTTGTGCTGTAAATCTCCCAACAGCCAAACGCAAAAGCAGCAAACATCTCGCTGTATGTCCCACATCCAAAGTGCCAAGAGAGAGCTTGCTCTCCCTGTCTTTGAGTACTGTTTTCACTGTCCCGGTTACCTCTTTGCTAACATTCTCTTCAGAGCCGCAGTGAAACCAGGAACCATGTGGAGAAAGCACCCACACTGAAAGTGCCTGGAGGGAACATTGGGGCTTCTTCTCAGTGTCTCTGACATAGGGTTTCACTGTCCCGGGAAAGTCTCTGCTAACACCGTGCAGAGCGCTGTGCCCAATATACAGAAACGTCTTGCGGTATCTCCTACAGGGAAAGCGCCAGGAGGGAATTGTCGAGCTTGTTCTCAGTGTCTCTGAGAATTGCTCTCATTATCCCTGTGACCTCTTTGCTAAGACTCTCCAGAGAGCCGTCCTCAAAACAAACACACATCTTGACATATCTCCCACATTGATCGCAGTGTCTCCAGAAACGGCATTCAAGGAGCCAGGACCTTTTCTCCCTACACTGTCCATTGAGTTGTCCTCAAAACCAATATACATCCTGCTATATCTCCCACATGGAAAGTGCCAGGAGGGAGAAGTGGGGATTATGTTTAGACTTTCTCGGAACTGCTTCAAATCAACTAGATATCTTTGTGCTGTAAATCTCCCAACAGCCAAACGCAAAAGCAGCAAACATCTCGCTGTATGTCCCACATCCAAAGTGCCAAGAGAGAGCTTGCTCTCCCTGTCTTTGAGTACTGTTTTCACTGTCCCGGTTACCTCTTTGCTAACATTCTCTTCAGAGCTGCAGTGAAACCAGGAACCACGTGGAGAAAGCACCCACACTGAAAGTGCCTGGAGGGAACATTGGGGCTTCTTCTCAGTGTCTCTGACATAGGGTTTCACTGTCCCGGGAAAGTCTCTGCTAACACCGTGCAGAGCGCTGTGCCCAATATACAGAAACGTCTTGCGGTATCTCCTACAGGGAAAGTGCCAGGAGGGAATTGCGGAGCTTGTTCTCAGTGTCTCTGAGAATTGCTCTGATTATCTGTGTGACCTCTTTGCTAAGACTCTCCAGAGAGCCGTCCTCAAAACAAACACACATCTTGACATATCTCCCACATTGATCGCAGTGTCTCCAGAAACGGCATTCAAGGAGCCAGGACCTTTTCTCCCTACACTGTCCATTGAGTTGTCCTCAAAACCAATTACATCCTGCTATATCTCCCACATGGAAAGTGCCAGGAGGGAGAAGTGGGGATTATGTTTAGACTTTCTCGGAACTGCTTCAAATCAACTAGATATCTTTGTGCTGTAAATCTCCCAACAGCCAAACGCAAAAGCAGCAAACATCTCGCTGTATGTCCCACATCCAAAGTGCCAAGAGAGAGCTTGCTCTCCCTGTCTTTGAGTACTGTTTTCACTGTCCCGGTTACCTCTTTGCTAACATTCTCTTCAGAGCTGCAGTGAAACCAGGAACCACGTGGAGAAAGCACCCACACTGAAAGTGCCTGGAGGGAACATTGGGGCTTCTTCTCAGTGTCTCTGACATAGGGTTTCACTGTCCCGGGAAAGTCTCTGCTAACACCGTGCAGAGCGCTGTGCCCAATATACAGAAACGTCTTGCGGTATCTCCTACAGGGAAAGCGCCAGGAGGGAATTGTCGAGCTTGTTCTCAGTGTCTCTGAGAATTGCTCTCATTATCCCTGTGACCTCTTTGCTAAGACTCTCCAGAGAGACGTCCTCAAAACCAACACACATCTTGACATATCTCCCACATTGATCGCAGTGTCTCCAGAAACGGCATTCAAGGAGCCAGGACCTTTTCTCCCTACACTGTCCATTGAGTTGTCCTCAAAACCAATTACATCCTGCTATATCTCCCACATGGAAAGTGCCAGGAGGGAAAAGTGAGGATTATGTTTAGACTTTCTCGGAACTGCTTCAAATCAACTAGATATCTTTGTGCTGTAAATCTCCCAACAGCCAAACGCAAAAGCAGCAAACATCTCGCTGTATGTCCCACATCCAAAGTGCCAAGAGAGAGCTTGCTCTCCCTGTCTTTGAGTACTGTTTTCACTGTCCCGGTTACCTCTTTGCTAACATTCTCTTCAGAGCTGCAGTGAAACCAGGAACCACGTGGAGAAAGCACCCACACTGAAAGTGCCTGGAGGGAACATTGGGGCTTCTTCTCAGTGTCTCTGACATAGGGTTTCACTGTCCCGGGAAAGTCTCTGCTAACACCGTGCAGAGCGCTGTGCCCAATATACAGAAACGTCTTGCGGTATCTCCTACAGGGAAAGTGCCAGGAGGGAATTGCGGAGCTTGTTCTCAGTGTCTCTGAGAATTGCTCTGATTATCTGTGTGACCTCTTTGCTAAGACTCTCCAGAGAGCCGTCCTCAAAACAAACACACATCTTGACATATCTCCCACATTGATCGCAGTGTCTCCAGAAACGGCATTCAAGGAGCCAGGACCTTTTCTCCCTACACTGTCCATTGAGTTGTCCTCAAAACCAATTACATCCTGCTATATCTCCCACATGGAAAGTGCCAGGAGGGAGAAGTGGGGATTATGTTTAGACTTTCTCGGAACTGCTTCAAATCAACTAGATATCTTTGTGCTGTAAATCTCCCAACAGCCAAACGCAAAAGCAGCAAACATCTCGCTGTATGTCCCACATCCAAAGTGCCAAGAGAGAGCTTGCTCTCCCTGTCTTTGAGTACTGTTTTCACTGTCCCGGTTACCTCTTTGCTAACATTCTCTTCAGAGCTGCAGTGAAACCAGGAACCACGTGGAGAAAGCACCCACACTGAAAGTGCCTGGAGGGAACATTGGGGCTTCTTCTCAGTGTCTCTGACATAGGGTTTCACTGTCCCGGGAAAGTCTCTGCTAACACCGTGCAGAGCGCTGTGCCCAATATACAGAAACGTCTTGCGGTATCTCCTACAGGGAAAGTGCCAGGAGGGAATTGCGGAGCTTGTTCTCAGTGTCTCTGAGAATTGCTCTGATTATCTGTGTGACCTCTTTGCTAAGACTCTCCAGAGAGCCGTCCTCAAAACAAACACACATCTTGACATATCTCCCACATTGATCGCAGTGTCTCCAGAAACGGCATTCAAGGAGCCAGGAGGTTTTCTCCCTACACTGTCCATTGAGTTGTCCTCAAAACCAATATACATCCTGCTATATCTCCCACATGGAAAGTGCCAGGAGGGAGAAGTGGGGATTATGTTTAGACTTTCTCGGAACTGCTTCAAATCAACTAGATATCTTTGTGCTGTAAATCTCCCAACAGCCAAACGCAAAAGCAGCAAACATCTCGCTGTATGTCCCACATCCAAAGTACCAAGAGAGAGCTTGCTCTCCCTGTCTTTGAGTACTGTTTTCACTGTCCCGGTTACCTCTTTGCTAACATTCTCTTCAGAGCCGCAGTGAAACCAGGAACCACGTGGAGAAAGCACCCACACTGAAAGTGCCTGGAGGGAACATTGGGGCTTCTTCTCAGTGTCTCTGACATAGGGTTTCACTGTCCCGGGAAAGTCTCTGCTAACACCGTGCAGAGCGCTGTGCCCAATATACAGAAACGTCTTGCGGTATCTCCTACAGGGAAAGTGCCAGGAGGGAATTGCGGAGCTTGTTCTCAGTGTCTCTGAGAATTGCTCTGATTATCTGTGTGACCTCTTTGCTAAGACTCTCCAGAGAGCCGTCCTCAAAACAAACACACATCTTGACATATCTCCCACATTGATCGCAGTGTCTCCAGAAACGGCATTCAAGGAGCCAGGACCTTTTCTCCCTACACTGTCCATTGAGTTGTCCTCAAAACCAATATACATCCTGCTATATCTCCCACATGGAAAGTGCCAGCAGGGAGAAGTGGGGATTATGTTTAGACTTTCTCGGAACTGCTTCAAATCAACTAGATATCTTTGTGCTGTAAATCTCCCAACAGCCAAACGCAAAAGCAGCAAACATCTCGCTGTATGTCCCACATCCAAAGTGCCAAGAGAGAGCTTGCTCTCCCTGTCTTTGAGTACTGTTTTCACTGTCCCGGTTACCTCTTTGCTAACATTCTCTTCAGAGCTGCAGTGAAACCAGGAACCACGTGGAGAAAGCACCCACACTGAAAGTGCCTGGAGGGAACATTGGGGCTTCTTCTCAGTGTCTCTGACATAGGGTTTCACTATCCCGGGAAAGTCTCTGCTAACACCGTGCAGAGCGCTGTGCCCAATATACAGAAACGTCTTGCGGTATCTCCTACAGGGAAAGTGCCAGGAGGGAATTGCGGAGCTTGTTCTCAGTGTCTCTGAGAATTGCTCTGATTATCTGTGTGACCTCTTTGCTAAGACTCTCCAGAGAGCCGTCCTCAAAACAAACACACATCTTGACATATCTCCCACATTGATCGCAGTGTCTCCAGAAACGGCATTCAAGGAGCCAGGACCTTTTCTCCCTACACTGTCCATTGAGTTGTCCTCAAAACCAATATACATCCTGCTATATCTCCCACATGGAAAGTGCCAGGAGGGAGAAGTGGGGATTATGTTTAGACTTTCTCGGAACTGCTTCAAATCAACTAGATATCTTTGTGCTGTAAATCTCCCAACAGCCAAACGCAAAAGCAGCAAACATCTCGCTGTATGTCCCACATCCAAAGTGCCAAGAGAGAGCTTGCTCTCCCTGTCTTTGAGTACTGTTTTCACTGTCCCGGTTACCTCTTTGCTAACATTCTCTTCAGAGCTGCAGTGAAACCAGGAACCACGTGGAGAAAGCACCCACACTGAAAGTGCCTGGAGGGAACATTGGGGCTTCTTCTCAGTGTCTCTGACATAGGGTTTCACTGTCCCGGGAAAGTCTCTGCTAACACCGTGCAGAGCGCTGTGCCCAATATACAGAAACGTCTTGCGGTATCTCCTACAGGGAAAGTGCCAGGAGGGAATTGCGGAGCTTGTTCTCAGTGTCTCTGAGAATTGCTCTGATTATCTGTGTGACCTCTTTGCTAAGACTCTCCAGAGAGCCGTCCTCAAAACAAACACACATCTTGACATATCTCCCACATTGATCGCAGTGTCTCCAGAAACGGCATTCAAGGAGCCAGGACCTTTTCTCCCTACACTGTCCATTGAGTTGTCCTCAAAACCAATTACATCCTGCTATATCTCCCACATGGAAAGTGCCAGGAGGGAGAAGTGGGGATTATGTTTAGACTTTCTCGGAACTGCTTCAAATCAACTAGATATCTTTGTGCTGTAAATCTCCCAACAGCCAAACGCAAAAGCAGCAAACATCTCGCTGTATGTCCCACATCCAAAGTGCCAAGAGAGAGCTTGCTCTCCCTGTCTTTGAGTACTGTTTTCACTGTCCCGGTTACCTCTTTGCTAACATTCTCTTCAGAGCTGCAGTGAAACCAGGAACCACGTGGAGAAAGCACCCACACTGAAAGTGCCTGGAGGGAACATTGGGGCTTCTTCTCAGTGTCTCTGACATAGGGTTTCACTGTCCCGGGAAAGTCTCTGCTAACACCGTGCAGAGCGCTGTGCCCAATATACAGAAACGTCTTGCGGTATCTCCTACAGGGAAAGTGCCAGGAGGGAATTGCGGAGCTTGTTCTCAGTGTCTCTGAGAATTGCTCTGATTATCTGTGTGACCTCTTTGCTAAGACTCTCCAGAGAGCCGTCCTCAAAACAAACACACATCTTGACATATCTCCCACATTGATCGCAGTGTCTCCAGAAACGGCATTCAAGGAGCCAGGAGGTTTTCTCCCTACACTGTCCATTGAGTTGTCCTCAAAACCAATATACATCCTGCTATATCTCCCACATGGAAAGTGCCAGGAGGGAGAAGTGGGGATTATGTTTAGACTTTCTCGGAACTGCTTCAAATCAACTAGATATCTTTGTGCTGTAAATCTCCCAACAGCCAAACGCAAAAGCAGCAAACATCTCGCTGTATGTCCCACATCCAAAGTACCAAGAGAGAGCTTGCTCTCCCTGTCTTTGAGTACTGTTTTCACTGTCCCGGTTACCTCTTTGCTAACATTCTCTTCAGAGCCGCAGTGAAACCAGGAACCACGTGGAGAAAGCACCCACACTGAAAGTGCCTGGAGGGAACATTGGGGCTTCTTCTCAGTGTCTCTGACATAGGGTTTCACTGTCCCGGGAAAGTCTCTGCTAACACCGTGCAGAGCGCTGTGCCCAATATACAGAAACGTCTTGCGGTATCTCCTACAGGGAAAGTGCCAGGAGGGAATTGCGGAGCTTGTTCTCAGTGTCTCTGAGAATTGCTCTGATTATCTGTGTGACCTCTTTGCTAAGACTCTCCAGAGAGCCGTCCTCAAAACAAACACACATCTTGACATATCTCCCACATTGATCGCAGTGTCTCCAGAAACGGCATTCAAGGAGCCAGGACCTTTTCTCCCTACACTGTCCATTGAGTTGTCCTCAAAACCAATATACATCCTGCTATATCTCCCACATGGAAAGTGCCAGGAGGGAGAAGTGGGGATTATGTTTAGACTTTCTCGGAACTGCTTCAAATCAACTAGATATCTTTGTGCTGTAAATCTCCCAACAGCCAAACGCAAAAGCAGCAAACATCTCGCTGTATGTCCCACATCCAAAGTGCCAAGAGAGAGCTTGCTCTCCCTGTCTTTGAGTACTGTTTTCACTGTCCCGGTTACCTCTTTGCTAACATTCTCTTCAGAGCCGCAGTGAAACCAGGAACCACGTGGAGAAAGCACCCACACTGAAAGTGCCTGGAGGGAACATTGGGGCTTCTTCTCAGTGTCTCTGACATAGGGTTTCACTGTCCCGGGAAAGTCTCTGCTAACACCGTGCAGAGCGCTGTGCCCAATATACAGAAACGTCTTGCGGTATCTCCTACAGGGAAAGCGCCAGGAGGGAATTGTCGAGCTTGTTCTCAGTGTCTCTGAGAATTGCTCTGATTATCTGTGTGACCTCTTTGCTAAGACTCTCCAGAGAGCCGTCCTCAAAACAAACACACATCTTGACATATCTCCCACATTGATCGCAGTGTCTCCAGAAACGGCATTCAAGGAGCCAGGAGGTTTTCTCCCTACACTGTCCATTGAGTTGTCCTCAAAACCAATATACATCCTGCTATATCTCCCACATGGAAAGTGCCAGGAGGGAGAAGTGGGGATTATGTTTAGACTTTCTCGGAACTGCTTCAAATCAACTAGATATCTTTGTGCTGTAAATCTCCCAACAGCCAAACGCAAAAGCAGCAAACATCTCGCTGTATGTCCCACATCCAAAGTGCCAAGAGAGAGCTTGCTCTCCCTGTCTTTGAGTACTGTTTTCACTGTCCCGGTTACCTCTTTGCTAACATTCTCTTCAGAGCTGCAGTGAAACCAGGAACCACGTGGAGAAAGCACCCACACTGAAAGTGCCTGGAGGGAACATTGGGGCTTCTTCTCAGTGTCTCTGACATAGGGTTTCACTGTCCCGGGAAAGTTTCTGCTAACACCGTGCAGAGCGCAGTGCCCAATATACAGAAACGTCTTGCGGTATCTCCTACAGCGAAAGTGCCAGGAGGGAATTGTCGAGCTTGTTCTCAGTGTCTCTGAGAATTGCTCTGATTATCTGTGTGACCTCTTTGCTAAGACTCTCCAGAGAGCCGTCCTCAAAACAAACACACATCTTGACATATCTCCCACATTGATCGCAGTGTCTCCAGAAACGGCATTCAAGGAGCCAGGACCTTTTCTCCCTACACTGTCCATTGAGTTGTCCTCAAAACCAATATACATCCTGCTATATCTCCCACATGGAAAGTGCCAGGAGGGAGAAGTGGGGATTATGTTTAGACTTTCTCGGAACTGCTTCAAATCAACTAGATATCTTTGTGCTGTAAATCTCCCAACAGCCAAACGCAAAAGCAGCAAACATCTCGCTGTATGTCCCACATCCAAAGTGCCAAGAGAGAGCTTGCTCTCCCTGTCTTTGAGTACTGTTTTCACTGTCCCGGTTACCTCTTTGCTAACATTCTCTTCAGAGCCGCAGTGAAACCAGGAACCATGTGGAGAAAGCACCCACACTGAAAGTGCCTGGAGGGAACATTGGGGCTTCTTCTCAGTGTCTCTGACATAGGGTTTCACTGTCCCGGGAAAGTCTCTGCTAACACCGTGCAGAGCGCTGTGCCCAATATACAGAAACGTCTTGCGGTATCTCCTACAGGGAAAGCGCCAGGAGGGAATTGTCGAGCTTGTTCTCAGTGTCTCTGAGAATTGCTCTCATTATCCCTGTGACCTCTTTGCTAAGACTCTCCAGAGAGCCGTCCTCAAAACCAACACACATCTTGACATATCTCCCACATTGATCGCAGTGTCTCCAGAAACGGCATTCAAGGAGCCAGGACCTTTTCTCCCTACACTGTCCATTGAGTTGTCCTCAAAACCAATATACATCCTGCTATATCTCCCACATGGAAAGTGCCAGCAGGGAGAAGTGGGGATTATGTTTAGACTTTCTCGGAACTGCTTCAAATCAACTAGATATCTTTGTGCTGTAAATCTCCCAACAGCCAAACGCAAAAGCAGCAAACATCTCGCTGTATGTCCCACATCCAAAGTGCCAAGAGAGAGCTTGCTCTCCCTGTCTTTGAGTACTGTTTTCACTGTCCCGGTTACCTCTTTGCTAACATTCTCTTCAGAGCCGCAGTGAAACCAGGAACCATGTGGAGAAAGCACCCACACTGAAAGTGCCTGGAGGGAACATTGGGGCTTCTTCTCAGTGTCTCTGACATAGGGTTTCACTGTCCCGGGAAAGTCTCTGCTAACACCGTGCAGAGCGCTGTGCCCAATATACAGAAACGTCTTGCGGTATCTCCTACAGGGAAAGCGCCAGGAGGGAATTGTCGAGCTTGTTCTCAGTGTCTCTGAGAATTGCTCTCATTATCCCTGTGACCTCTTTGCTAAGACTCTCCAGAGAGCCGTCCTCAAAACAAACACACATCTTGACATATCTCCCACATTGATCGCAGTGTCTCCAGAAACGGCATTCAAGGAGCCAGGACCTTTTCTCCCTACACTGTCCATTGAGTTGTCCTCAAAACCAATTACATCCTGCTATATCTCCCACATGGAAAGTGCCAGGAGGGAGAAGTGGGGATTATGTTTAGACTTTCTCGGAACTGCTTCAAATCAACTAGATATCTTTGTGCTGTAAATCTCCCAACAGCCAAACGCAAAAGCAGCAAACATCTCGCTGTATGTCCCACATCCAAAGTGCCAAGAGAGAGCTTGCTCTCCCTGTCTTTGAGTACTGTTTTCACTGTCCCGGTTACCTCTTTGCTAACATTCTCTTCAGAGCTGCAGTGAAACCAGGAACCACGTGGAGAAAGCACCCACACTGAAAGTGCCTGGAGGGAACATTGGGGCTTCTTCTCAGTGTCTCTGACATAGGGTTTCACTGTCCCGGGAAAGTTTCTGCTAACACCGTGCAGAGCGCTGTGCCCAATATACAGAAACGTCTTGCGGTATCTCCTACAGGGAAAGTGCCAGGAGGGAATTGCGGAGCTTGTTCTCAGTGTCTCTGAGAATTGCTCTGATTATCTGTGTGACCTCTTTGCTAAGACTCTCCAGAGAGCCGTCCTCAAAACAAACACACATCTTGACATATCTCCCACATTGATCGCAGTGTCTCCAGAAACGGCATTCAAGGAGCCAGGACCTTTTCTCCCTACACTGTCCATTGAGTTGTCCTCAAAACCAATATACATCCTGCTATATCTCCCACATGGAAAGTGCCAGGAGGGAGAAGTGGGGATTATGTTTAGACTTTCTCGGAACTGCTTCAAATCAACTAGATATCTTTGTGCTGTAAATCTCCCAACAGCCAAACGCAAAAGCAGCAAACATCTCGCTGTATGTCCCACATCCAAAGTGCCAAGAGAGAGCTTGCTCTCCCTGTCTTTGAGTACTGTTTTCACTGTCCCGGTTACCTCTTTGCTAACATTCTCTTCAGAGCTGCAGTGAAACCAGGAACCACGTGGAGAAGGCACCCACACTGAAAGTGCCTGGAGGGAACATTGGGGCTTCTTCTCAGTGTCTCTGACATAGGGTTTCACTGTCCCGGGAAAGTCTCTGCTAACACCGTGCAGAGCACTGTGCCCAATATACAGAAACGTCTTGCGGTATCTCCTACAGGGAAAGTGCCAGGAGGGAATTGCGGAGCTTGTTCTCAGTGTCTCTGAGAATTGCTCTGATTATCTGTGTGACCTCTTTGCTAAGACTCTCCAGAGAGCCGTCCTCAAAACAAACACACATCTTGACATATCTCCCACATTGATCGCAGTGTCTCCAGAAACGGCATTCAAGGAGCCAGGACCTTTTCTCCCTACACTGTCCATTGAGTTGTCCTCAAAACCAATATACATCCTGCTATATCTCCCACATGGAAAGTGCCAGGAGGGAGAAGTGGGGATTATGTTTAGACTTTCTCGGAACTGCTTCAAATCAACTAGATATCTTTGTGCTGTAAATCTCCCAACAGCCAAACGCAAAAGCAGCAAACATCTCGCTGTATGTCCCACATCCAAAGTGCCAAGAGAGAGCTTGCTCTCCCTGTCTTTGAGTACTGTTTTCACTGTCCCGGTTACCTCTTTGCTAACATTCTCTTCAGAGCCGCAGTGAAACCAGGAACCATGTGGAGAAAGCACCCACACTGAAAGTGCCTGGAGGGAACATTGGGGCTTCTTCTCAGTGTCTCTGACATAGGGTTTCACTGTCCCGGGAAAGTCTCTGCTAACACCGTGCAGAGCGCTGTGCCCAATATACAGAAACGTCTTGCGGTATCTCCTACAGGGAAAGCGCCAGGAGGGAATTGTCGAGCTTGTTCTCAGTGTCTCTGAGAATTGCTCTGATTATCTGTGTGACCTCTTTGCTAAGACTCTCCAGAGAGCCGTCCTCAAAACAAACACACATCTTGACATATCTCCCACATTGATCGCAGTGTCTCCAGAAACGGCATTCAAGGAGCCAGGACCTTTTCTCCCTACACTGTCCATTGAGTTGTCCTCAAAACCAATATACATCCTGCTATATCTCCCACATGGAAAGTGCCAGGAGGGAGAAGTGGGGATTATGTTTAGACTTTCTCGGAACTGCTTCAAATCAACTAGATATCTTTGTGCTGTAAATCTCCCAACAGCCAAACGCAAAAGCAGCAAACATCTCGCTGTATGTCCCACATCCAAAGTGCCAAGAGAGAGCTTGCTCTCCCTGTCTTTGAGTACTGTTTTCACTGTCCCGGTTACCTCTTTGCTAACATTCTCTTCAGAGCTGCAGTGAAACCAGGAACCACGTGGAGAAAGCACCCACACTGAAAGTGCCTGGAGGGAACATTGGGGCTTCTTCTCAGTGTCTCTGACATAGGGTTTCACTGTCCTGGGAAAGTCTCTGCTAACACCGTGCAGAGCGCTGTGCCCAATATACAGAAACGTCTTGCGGTATCTCCTACAGGAAAAGTGCCAGGAGGGAATTGCGGAGCTTGTTCTCAGTGTCTCTGAGAATTGCTCTGATTATCTGTGTGACCTCTTTGCTAAGACTCTCCAGAGAGCCGTCCTCAAAACAAACACACATCTTGACATATCTCCCACATTGATCGCAGTGTCTCCAGAAACGGCATTCAAGGAGCCAGGAGGTTTTCTCCCTACACTGTCCATTGAGTTGTCCTCAAAACCAATTACATCCTGCTATATCTCCCACATGGAAAGTGCCAGGAGGGAGAAGTGGGGATTATGTTTAGACTTTCTCGGAACTGCTTCAAATCAACTAGATATCTTTGTGCTGTAAATCTCCCAACAGCCAAACGCAAAAGCAGCAAACATCTCGCTGTATGTCCCACATCCAAAGTGCCAAGAGAGAGCTTGCTCTCCCTGTCTTTGAGTACTGTTTTCACTGTCCCGGTTACCTCTTTGCTAACATTCTCTTCAGAGCCGCAGTGAAACCAGGAACCACGTGGAGAAAGCACCCACACTGAAAGTGCCTGGAGGGAACATTGGGGCTTCTTCTCAGTGTCTCTGACATAGGGTTTCACTGTCCCGGGAAAGTCTCTGCTAACACCGTGCAGAGCGCTGTGCCCAATATACAGAAACGTCTTGCGGTATCTCCTACAGGGAAAGCGCCAGGAGGGAATTGTCGAGCTTGTTCTCAGTGTCTCTGAGAATTGCTCTCATTATCCCTGTGACCTCTTTGCTAAGACTCTCCAGAGAGCCGTCCTCAAAACAAACACACATCTTGACATATCTCCCACATTGATCGCAGTGTCTCCAGAAACGGCATTCAAGGAGCCAGGACCTTTTCTCCCTACACTGTCCATTGAGTTGTCCTCAAAACCAATTACATCCTGCTATATCTCCCACATGGAAAGTGCCAGGAGGGAGAAGTGGGGATTATGTTTAGACTTTCTCGGAACTGCTTCAAATCAACTAGATATCTTTGTGCTGTAAATCTCCCAACAGCCAAATGCAAAAGCAGCAAACATCTCGCTGTATGTCCCACATCCAAAGTGCCAAGAGAGAGCTTGCTCTCCCTGTCTTTGAGTACTGTTTTCACTGTCCCGGTTACCTCTTTGCTAACATTCTCTTCAGAGCTGCAGTGAAACCAGGAACCACGTGGAGAAAGCACCCACACTGAAAGTGCCTGGAGGGAACATTGGGGCTTCTTCTCAGTGTCTCTGACATAGGGTTTCACTGTCCCGGGAAAGTCTCTGCTAACACCGTGCAGAGCACTGTGCCCAATATACAGAAACGTCTTGCGGTATCTCCTACAGGGAAAGTGCCAGGAGGGAATTGCGGAGCTTGTTCTCAGTGTCTCTGAGAATTGCTCTGATTATCTGTGTGACCTCTTTGCTAAGACTCTCCAGAGAGCCGTCCTCAAAACAAACACACATCTTGACATATCTCCCACATTGATCGCAGTGTCTCCAGAAACGGCATTCAAGGAGCCAGGAGGTTTTCTCCCTACACTGTCCATTGAGTTGTCCTCAAAACCAATTACATCCTGCTATATCTCCCACATGGAAAGTGCCAGGAGGGAGAAGTGGGGATTATGTTTAGACTTTCTCGGAACTGCTTCAAATCAACTAGATATCTTTGTGCTGTAAATCTCCCAACAGCCAAACGCAAAAGCAGCAAACATCTCGCTGTATGTCCCACATCCAAAGTGCCAAGAGAGAGCTTGCTCTCCCTGTCTTTGAGTACTGTTTTCACTGTCCCGGTTACCTCTTTGCTAACATTCTCTTCAGAGCCGCAGTGAAACCAGGAACCACGTGGAGAAAGCACCCACACTGAAAGTGCCTGGAGGGAACATTGGGGCTTCTTCTCAGTGTCTCTGACATAGGGTTTCACTGTCCCGGGAAAGTCTCTGCTAACACCGTGCAGAGCGCTGTGCCCAATATACAGAAACGTCTTGCGGTATCTCCTACAGGGAAAGCGCCAGGAGGGAATTGTCGAGCTTGTTCTCAGTGTCTCTGAGAATTGCTCTCATTATCCCTGTGACCTCTTTGCTAAGACTCTCCAGAGAGCCGTCCTCAAAACAAACACACATCTTGACATATCTCCCACATTGATCGCAGTGTCTCCAGAAACGGCATTCAAGGAGCCAGGACCTTTTCTCCCTACACTGTCCATTGAGTTGTCCTCAAAACCAATTACATCCTGCTATATCTCCCACATGGAAAGTGCCAGGAGGGAGAAGTGGGGATTATGTTTAGACTTTCTCGGAACTGCTTCAAATCAACTAGATATCTTTGTGCTGTAAATCTCCCAACAGCCAAACGCAAAAGCAGCAAACATCTCGCTGTATGTCCCACATCCAAAGTGCCAAGAGAGAGCTTGCTCTCCCTGTCTTTGAGTACTGTTTTCACTGTCCCGGTTACCTCTTTGCTAACATTCTCTTCAGAGCTGCAGTGAAACCAGGAACCACGTGGAGAAAGCACCCACACTGAAAGTGCCTGGAGGGAACATTGGGGCTTCTTCTCAGTGTCTCTGACATAGGGTTTCACTGTCCCGGGAAAGTCTCTGCTAACACCGTGCAGAGCACTGTGCCCAATATACAGAAACGTCTTGCGGTATCTCCTACAGGGAAAGTGCCAGGAGGGAATTGCGGAGCTTGTTCTCAGTGTCTCTGAGAATTGCTCTGATTATCTGTGTGACCTCTTTGCTAAGACTCTCCAGAGAGCCGTCCTCAAAACAAACACACATCTTGACATATCTCCCACATTGATCGCAGTGTCTCCAGAAACGGCATTCAAGGAGCCAGGACCTTTTCTCCCTACACTGTCCATTGAGTTGTCCTCAAAACCAATTACATCCTGCTATATCTCCCACATGGAAAGTGCCAGGAGGGAGAAGTGGGGATTATGTTTAGACTTTCTCGGAACTGCTTCAAATCAACTAGATATCTTTGTGCTGTAAATCTCCCAACAGCCAAACGCAAAAGCAGCAAACATCTCGCTGTATGTCCCACATCCAAAGTGCCAAGAGAGAGCTTGCTCTCCCTGTCTTTGAGTACTGTTTTCACTGTCCCGGTTACCTCTTTGCTAACATTCTCTTCAGAGCCGCAGTGAAACCAGGAACCACGTGGAGAAAGCACCCACACTGAAAGTGCCTGGAGGGAACATTGGGGCTTCTTCTCAGTGTCTCTGACATAGGGTTTCACTGTCCCGGGAAAGTCTCTGCTAACACCGTGCAGAGCGCTGTGCCCAATATACAGAAACGTCTTGCGGTATCTCCTACAGGGAAAGCGCCAGGAGGGAATTGTCGAGCTTGTTCTCAGTGTCTCTGAGAATTGCTCTCATTATCCCTGTGACCTCTTTGCTAAGACTCTCCAGAGAGCCGTCCTCAAAACCAACACACATCTTGACATATCTCCCACATTGATCGCAGTGTCTCCAGAAACGGCATTCAAGGAGCCAGGACCTTTTCTCCCTACACTGTCCATTGAGTTGTCCTCAAAACCAATATACATCCTGCTATATCTCCCACATGGAAAGTGCCAGGAGGGAGAAGTGGGGATTATGTTTAGACTTTCTCGGAACTGCTTCAAATCAACTAGATATCTTTGTGCTGTAAATCTCCCAACAGCCAAACGCAAAAGCAGCAAACATCTCGCTGTATGTCCCACATCCAAAGTGCCAAGAGAGAGCTTGCTCTCCCTGTCTTTGAGTACTGTTTTCACTGTCCCGGTTACCTCTTTGCTAACATTCTCTTCAGAGCTGCAGTGAAACCAGGAACCACGTGGAGAAAGCACCCACACTGAAAGTGCCTGGAGGGAACATTGGGGCTTCTTCTCAGTGTCTCTGACATAGGGTTTCACTGTCCCGGGAAAGTCTCTGCTAACACCGTGCAGAGCGCTGTGCCCAATATACAGAAACGTCTTGCGGTATCTCCTACAGGGAAAGCGCCAGGAGGGAATTGTCGAGCTTGTTCTCAGTGTCTCTGAGAATTGCTCTCATTATCCCTGTGACCTCTTTGCTAAGACTCTCCAGAGAGCCGTCCTCAAAACCAACACACATCTTGACATATCTCCCACATTGATCGCAGTGTCTCCAGAAACGGCATTCAAGGAGCCAGGACCTTTTCTCCCTACACTGTCCATTGAGTTGTCCTCAAAACCAATATACATCCTGCTATATCTCCCACATGGAAAGTGCCAGGAGGGAGAAGTGGGGATTATGTTTAGACTTTCTCGGAACTGCTTCAAATCAACTAGATATCTTTGTGCTGTAAATCTCCCAACAGCCAAACGCAAAAGCAGCAAACATCTCGCTGTATGTCCCACATCCAAAGTGCCAAGAGAGAGCTTGCTCTCCCTGTCTTTGAGTACTGTTTTCACTGTCCCGGTTACCTCTTTGCTAACATTCTCTTCAGAGCTGCAGTGAAACCAGGAACCACGTGGAGAAAGCACCCACACTGAAAGTGCCTGGAGGGAACATTGGGGCTTCTTCTCAGTGTCTCTGACATAGGGTTTCACTGTCCTGGGAAAGTCTCTGCTAACACCGTGCAGAGCGCTGTGCCCAATATACAGAAACGTCTTGCGGTATCTCCTACAAGGAAAGTGCCAGGAGGGAATTGCGGAGCTTGTTCTCAGTGTCTCTGAGAATTGCTCTGATTATCTGTGTGACCTCTTTGCTAAGACTCTCCAGAGAGCCGTCCTCAAAACAAACACACATCTTGACATATCTCCCACATTGATCGCAGTGTCTCCAGAAACGGCATTCAAGGAGCCAGGACCTTTTCTCCCTACACTGTCCATTGAGTTGTCCTCAAAACCAATATACATCCTGCTATATCTCCCACATGGAAAGTGCCAGGAGGGAGAAGTGGGGATTATGTTTAGACTTTCTCGGAACTGCTTCAAATCAACTAGATATCTTTGTGCTGTAAATCTCCCAACAGCCAAACGCAAAAGCAGCAAACATCTCGCTGTATGTCCCACATCCAAAGTGCCAAGAGAGAGCTTGCTCTCCCTGTCTTTGAGTACTGTTTTCACTGTCCCGGTTACCTCTTTGCTAACATTCTCTTCAGAGCTGCAGTGAAACCAGGAACCACGTGGAGAAAGCACCCACACTGAAAGTGCCTGGAGGGAACATTGGGGCTTCTTCTCAGTGTCTCTGACATAGGGTTTCACTGTCCCGGGAAAGTCTCTGCTAACACCGTGCAGAGCGCTGTGCCCAATATACAGAAACGTCTTGCGGTATCTCCTACAGGGAAAGTGCCAGGAGGGAATTGCGGAGCTTGTTCTCAGTGTCTCTGAGAATTGCTCTGATTATCTGTGTGACCTCTTTGCTAAGACTCTCCAGAGAGCCGTCCTCAAAACAAACACACATCTTGACATATCTCCCACATTGATCGCAGCGTCTCCAGAAACGGCATTCAAGGAGCCAGGAGGTTTTCTCCCTACACTGTCCATTGAGTTGTCCTCAAAACCAATATACATCCTGCTATATCTCCCACATGGAAAGTGCCAGGAGGGAGAAGTGGGGATTATGTTTAGACTTTCTCGGAACTGCTTCAAATCAACTAGATATCTTTGTGCTGTAAATCTCCCAACAGCCAAACGCAAAAGCAGCAAACATCTCGCTGTATGTCCCACATCCAAAGTGCCAAGAGAGAGCTTGCTCTCCCTGTCTTTGAGTACTGTTTTCACTGTCCCGGTTACCTCTTTGCTAACATTCTCTTCAGAGCTGCAGTGAAACCAGGAACCACGTGGAGAAAGCACCCACACTGAAAGTGCCTGGAGGGAACATTGGGGCTTCTTCTCAGTGTCTCTGACATAGGGTTTCACTGTCCCGGGAAAGTCTCTGCTAACACCCTGCAGAGCGCTGTGCCCAATATACAGAAACGTCTTGCGGTATCTCCTACAGGGAAAGTGCCAGGAGGGAATTGCGGAGCTTGTTCTCAGTGTCTCTGAGAATTGCTCTGATTATCTGTGTGACCTCTTTGCTAAGACTCTCCAGAGAGCCGTCCTCAAAACAAACACACATCTTGACATATCTCCCACATTGATCGCAGTGTCTCCAGAAACGGCATTCAAGGAGCCAGGAGGTTTTCTCCCTACACTGTCCATTGAGTTGTCCTCAAAACCAATATACATCCTGCTATATCTCCCACATGGAAAGTGCCAGGAGGGAGAAGTGGGGATTATGTTTAGACTTTCTCGGAACTGCTTCAAATCAACTAGATATCTTTGTGCTGTAAATCTCCCAACAGCCAAACGCAAAAGCAGCAAACATCTCGCTGTATGTCCCACATCCAAAGTGCCAAGAGAGAGCTTGCTCTCCCTGTCTTTGAGTACTGTTTTCACTGTCCCGGTTACCTCTTTGCTAACATTCTCTTCAGAGCTGCAGTGAAACCAGGAACCACGTGGAGAAAGCACCCACACTGAAAGTGCCTGGAGGGAACATTGGGGCTTCTTCTCAGTGTCTCTGACATAGGGTTTCACTGTCCCGGGAAAGTCTCTGCTAACACCGTGCAGAGCGCTGTGCCCAATATACAGAAACGTCTTGCGGTATCTCCTACAGGGAAAGTGCCAGGAGGGAATTGCGGAGCTTGTTCTCAGTGTCTCTGAGAATTGCTCTGATTATCCCTGTGACCTCTTTGCTAAGACTCTCCAGAGAGCCGTCCTCAAAACCAACACACATCTTGACATATCTCCCACATTGATCGCAGTGTCTCCAGAAACGGCATTCAAGGAGCCAGGACCTTTTCTCCCTACACTGTCCATTGAGTTGTCCTCAAAACCAATATACATCCTGCTATATCTCCCACATGGAAAGTGCCAGGAGGGAGAAGTGGGGATTATGTTTAGACTTTCTCGGAACTGCTTCAAATCAACTAGATATCTTTGTGCTGTAAATCTCCCAACAGCCAAACGCAAAAGCAGCAAACATCTCGCTGTATGTCCCACATCCAAAGTGCCAAGAGAGAGCTTGCTCTCCCTGTCTTTGAGTACTGTTTTCACTGTCCCGGTTACCTCTTTGCTAACATTCTCTTCAGAGCTGCAGTGAAACCAGGAACCACGTGGAGAAAGCACCCACACTGAAAGTGCCTGGAGGGAACATTGGGGCTTCTTCTCAGTGTCTCTGACATAGGGTTTCACTGTCCCGGGAAAGTCTCTGCTAACACCGTGCAGAGCGCTGTGCCCAATATACAGAAACGTCTTGCGGTATCTCCTACAGGGAAAGTGCCAGGAGGGAATTGCGGAGCTTGTTCTCAGTGTCTCTGAGAATTGCTCTGATTATCTGTGTGACCTCTTTGCTAAGACTCTCCAGAGAGCCGTCCTCAAAACAAACACACATCTTGACATATCTCCCACATTGATCGCAGTGTCTCCAGAAACGGCATTCAAGGAGCCAGGAGCTTTTCTCCCTACACTGTCCATTGAGTTGTCCTCAAAACCAATATACATCCTGCTATATCTCCCACATGGAAAGTGCCAGGAGGGAGAAGTGGGGATTATGTTTAGACTTTCTCGGAACTGCTTCAAATCAACTAGATATCTTTGTGCTGTAAATCTCCCAACAGCCAAACGCAAAAGCAGCAAACATCTCGCTGTATGTCCCACATCCAAAGTGCCAAGAGAGAGCTTGCTCTCCCTGTCTTTGAGTACTGTTTTCACTGTCCCGGTTACCTCTTTGCTAACATTCTCTTCAGAGCTGCAGTGAAACCAGGAACCACGTGGAGAAAGCACCCACACTGAAAGTGCCTGGAGGGAACATTGGGGCTTCTTCTCAGTGTCTCTGACATAGGGTTTCACTGTCCCGGGAAAGTCTCTGCTAACACCGTGCAGAGCGCTGTGCCCAATATACAGAAACGTCTTGCGGTATCTCCTACAGGGAAAGTGCCAGGAGGGAATTGCGGAGCTTGTTCTCAGTGTCTCTGAGAATTGCTCTGATTATCTGTGTGACCTCTTTGCTAAGACTCTCCAGAGAGCCGTCCTCAAAACAAACACACATCTTGACATATCTCCCACATTGATCGCAGTGTCTCCAGAAACGGCATTCAAGGAGCCAGGACCTTTTCTCCCTACACTGTCCATTGAGTTGTCCTCAAAACCAATATACATCCTGCTATATCTCCCACATGGAAAGTGCCAGGAGGGAGAAGTGGGGATTATGTTTAGACTTTCTTGGAACTGCTTCAAATCAACTAGATATCTTTGTGCTGTAAATCTCCCAACAGCCAAACGCAAAAGCAGCAAACATCTCGCTGTATGTCCCACATCCAAAGTGCCAAGAGAGAGCTTGCTCTCCCTGTCTTTGAGTACTGTTTTCACTGTCCCGGTTACCTCTTTGCTAACATTCTCTTCAGAGCCGCAGTGAAACCAGGAACCACGTGGAGAAAGCACCCACACTGAAAGTGCCTGGAAGGAACATTGGGGCTTCTTCTCAGTGTCTCTGACATAGGGTTTCACTGTCCCGGGAAAGTCTCTGCTAACACCGTGCAGAGCGCTGTGCCCAATATACAGAAACGTCTTGCGGTATCTCCTACAGGGAAAGTGCCAGGAGGGAATTGCGGAGCTTGTTCTCAGTGTCTCTGAGAATTGCTCTGATTATCTGTGTGACCTCTTTGCTAAGACTCTCCAGAGAGCCGTCCTCAAAACAAACACACATCTTGACATATCTCCCACATTGATCGCAGTGTCTCCAGAAACGGCATTCAAGGAGCCAGGACCTTTTCTCCCTACACTGTCCATTGAGTTGTCCTCAAAACCAATATACATCCTGCTATATCTCCCACATGGAAAGTGCCAGGAGGGAGAAGTGGGGATTATGTTTAGACTTTCTCGGAACTGCTTCAAATCAACTAGATATCTTTGTGCTGTAAATCTCCCAACAGCCAAACGCAAAAGCAGCAAACATCTCGCTGTATGTCCCACATCCAAAGTGCCAAGAGAGAGCTTGCTCTCCCTGTCTTTGAGTACTGTTTTCACTGTCCCGGTTACCTCTTTGCTAACATTCTCTTCAGAGCCGCAGTGAAACCAGGAACCACGTGGAGAAAGCACCCACACTGAAAGTGCCTGGAGGGAACATTGGGGCTTCTTCTCAGTGTCTCTGACATAGGGTTTCACTGTCCCGGGAAAGTCTCTGCTAACACCGTGCAGAGCGCTGTGCCCAATATACAGAAACGTCTTGCGGTATCTCCTACAGGGAAAGCGCCAGGAGGGAATTGTCGAGCTTGTTCTCAGTGTCTCTGAGAATTGCTCTCATTATCTGTGTGACCTCTTTGCTAAGACTCTCCAGAGAGCCGTCCTCAAAACCAACACACATCTTGACATATCTCCCACATTGATCGCAGTGTCTCCAGAAACGGCATTCAAGGAGCCAGGACCTTTTCTCCCTACACTGTCCATTGAGTTGTCCTCAAAACCAATATACATCCTGCTATATCTCCCACATGGAAAGTGCCAGGAGGGAGAAGTGGGGATTATGTTTAGACTTTCTCGGAACTGCTTCAAATCAACTAGATATCTTTGTGCTGTAAATCTCCCAACAGCCAAACGCAAAAGCAGCAAACATCTCGCTGTATGTCCCACATCCAAAGTGCCAAGAGAGAGCTTGCTCTCCCTGTCTTTGAGTACTGTTTTCACTGTCCCGGTTACCTCTTTGCTAACATTCTCTTCAGAGCTGCAGTGAAACCAGGAACCACGTGGAGAAAGCACCCACACTGAAAGTGCCTGGAGGGAACATTGGGGCTTCTTCTCAGTGTCTCTGACATAGGGTTTCACTGTCCCGGGAAAGTCTCTGCTAACACCGTGCAGAGCGCTGTGCCCAATATACAGAAACGTCTTGCGGTATCTCCTACAGGGAAAGTGCCAGGAGGGAATTGCGGAGCTTGTTCTCAGTGTCTCTGAGAATTGCTCTGATTATCTGTGTGACCTCTTTGCTAAGACTCTCCAGAGAGCCGTCCTCAAAACAAACACACATCTTGACATATCTCCCACATTGATCGCAGTGTCTCCAGAAACGGCATTCAAGGAGCCAGGACCTTTTCTCCCTACACTGTCTATTGAGTTGTCCTCAAAACCAATATACATCCTGCTATATCTCCCACATGGAAAGTGCCAGGAGGGAGAAGTGGGGATTATGTTTAGACTTTCTCGGAACTGCTTCAAATCAACTAGATATCTTTGTGCTGTAAATCTCCCAACAGCCAAACGCAAAAGCAGCAAACATCTCGCTGTATGTCCCACATCCAAAGTGCCAAGAGAGAGCTTGCTCTCCCTGTCTTTGAGTACTGTTTTCACTGTCCCGGTTACCTCTTTGCTAACATTCTCTTCAGAGCCGCAGTGAAACCAGGAACCACGTGGAGAAAGCACCCACACTGAAAGTGCCTGGAGGGAACATTGGGGCTTCTTCTCAGTGTCTCTTACATAGGGTTTCACTGTCCCGGGAAAGTCTCTGCTAACACCGTGCAGAGCGCTGTGCCCAATATACAGAAACGTCTTGCGGTATCTCCTACAGGGAAAGTGCCAGGAGGGAATTGCGGAGCTTGTTCTCAGTGTCTCTGAGAATTGCTCTGATTATCTGTGTGACCTCTTTGCTAAGACTCTCCAGAGAGCCGTCCTCAAAACAAACACACATCTTGACATATCTCCCACATTGATCGCAGTGTCTCCAGAAACGGCATTCAAGGAGCCAGGACCTTTTCTCCCTACACTGTCCATTGAGTTGTCCTCAAAACCAATATACATCCTGCTATATCTCCCACATGGAAAGTGCCAGGAGGGAGAAGTGGGGATTATGTTTAGACTTTCTCGGAACTGCTTCAAATCAACTAGATATCTTTGTGCTGTAAATCTCCCAACAGCCAAACGCAAAAGCAGCAAACATCTCGCTGTATGTCCCACATCCAAAGTGCCAAGAGAGAGCTTGCTCTCCCTGTCTTTGAGTACTGTTTTCACTGTCCCGGTTACCTCTTTGCTAACATTCTCTTCAGAGCTGCAGTGAAACCAGGAACCACGTGGAGAAGGCACCCACACTGAAAGTGCCTGGAGGGAACATTGGGGCTTCTTCTCAGTGTCTCTGACATAGGGTTTCACTGTCCCGGGAAAGTCTCTGCTAACACCGTGCAGAGCACTGTGCCCAATATACAGAAACGTCTTGCGGTATCTCCTACAGGGAAAGTGCCAGGAGGGAATTGCGGAGCTTGTTCTCAGTGTCTCTGAGAATTGCTCTGATTATCTGTGTGACCTCTTTGCTAAGACTCTCCAGAGAGCCGTCCTCAAAACAAACACACATCTTGACATATCTCCCACATTGATCGCAGTGTCTCCAGAAACGACATTCAAGGAGCCAGGAGGTTTTCTCCCTACACTGTCCATTGAGTTGTCCTCAAAACCAATATACATCCTGCTATATCTCCCACATGGAAAGTGCCAGGAGGGAGAAGTGGGGATTATGTTTAGACTTTCTCGGAACTGCTTCAAATCAACTAGATATCTTTGTGCTGTAAATCTCCCAACAGCCAAACGCAAAAGCAGCAAACATCTCGCTGTATGTCCCACATCCAAAGTGCCAAGAGAGAGCTTGCTCTCCCTGTCTTTGAGTACTGTTTTCACTGTCCCGGTTACCTCTTTGCTAACATTCTCTTCAGAGCTGCAGTGAAACCAGGAACCACGTGGAGAAAGCACCCACACTGAAAGTGCCTGGAGGGAACATTGGGGCTTCTTCTCAGTGTCTCTGACATAGGGTTTCACTGTCCCGGGAAAGTCTCTGCTAACACCGTGCAGAGCGCTGTGCCCAATATACAGAAACGTCTTGCGGTATCTCCTACAGGGAAAGTGCCAGGAGGGAATTGCGGAGCTTGTTCTCAGTGTCTCTGAGAATTGCTCTGATTATCTGTGTGACCTCTTTGCTAAGACTCTCCAGAGAGCCGTCCTCAAAACAAACACACATCTTGACATATCTCCCACATTGATCGCAGTGTCTCCAGAAACGGCATTCAAGGAGCCAGGACCTTTTCTCCCTACACTGTCCATTGAGTTGTCCTCAAAACCAATTACATCCTGCTATATCTCCCACATGGAAAGTGCCAGGAGGGAGAAGTGGGGATTATGTTTAGACTTTCTCGGAACTGCTTCAAATCAACTAGATATCTTTGTGCTGTAAATCTCCCAACAGCCAAACGCAAAAGCAGCAAACATCTCGCTGTATGTCCCACATCCAAAGTGCCAAGAGAGAGCTTGCTCTCCCTGTCTTTGAGTACTGTTTTCACTGTCCCGGTTACCTCTTTGCTAACATTCTCTTCAGAGCTGCAGTGAAACCAGGAACCACGTGGAGAAAGCACCCACACTGAAAGTGCCTGGAGGGAACATTGGGGCTTCTTCTCAGTGTCTCTGACATAGGGTTTCACTGTCCCGGGAAAGTCTCTGCTAACACCCTGCAGAGCGCTGTGCCCAATATACAGAAACGTCTTGCGGTATCTCCTACAGGGAAAGTGCCAGGAGGGAATTGCGGAGCTTGTTCTCAGTGTCTCTGAGAATTGCTCTGATTATCTGTGTGACCTCTTTGCTAAGACTCTCCAGAGAGCCGTCCTCAAAACAAACACACATCTTGACATATCTCCCACATTGATCGCAGTGTCTCCAGAAACGGCATTCAAGGAGCCAGGAGGTTTTCTCCCTACACTGTCCATTGAGTTGTCCTCAAAACCAATATACATCCTGCTATATCTCCCACATGGAAAGTGCCAGGAGGGAGAAGTGGGGATTATGTTTAGACTTTCTCGGAACTGCTTCAAATCAACTAGATATCTTTGTGCTGTAAATCTCCCAACAGCCAAACGCAAAAGCAGCAA
Source organism: Larus michahellis (assembly GCF_964199755.1). NCBI lineage: Eukaryota > Metazoa > Chordata > Aves > Charadriiformes > Laridae > Larus > Larus michahellis. The sequence continues at coordinate 1,682,342 of NC_133921.1, forward strand.
ACATCTCGCTGTATGTCCCACATCCAAAGTGCCAAGAGAGAGCTTGCTCTCCCTGTCTTTGAGTACTGTTTTCACTGTCCCGGTTACCTCTTTGCTAACATTCTCTTCAGAGCCGCAGTGAAACCAGGAACCACGTGGAGAAAGCACCCACACTGAAAGTGCCTGGAGGGAACATTGGGGCTTCTTCTCAGTGTCTCTGACATAGGGTTTCACTGTCCCGGGAAAGTCTCTGCTAACACCGTGCAGAGCGCTGTGCCCAATATACAGAAACGTCTTGCGGTATCTCCTACAGGGAAAGTGCCAGGAGGGAATTGCGGAGCTTGTTCTCAGTGTCTCTGAGAATTGCTCTGATTATCTGTGTGACCTCTTTGCTAAGACTCTCCAGAGAGCCGTCCTCAAAACAAACACACATCTTGACATATCTCCCACATTGATCGCAGTGTCTCCAGAAACGGCATTCAAGGAGCCAGGACCTTTTCTCCCTACACTGTCCATTGAGTTGTCCTCAAAACCAATATACATCCTGCTATATCTCCCACATGGAAAGTGCCAGCAGGGAGAAGTGGGGATTATGTTTAGACTTTCTCGGAACTGCTTCAAATCAACTAGATATCTTTGTGCTGTAAATCTCCCAACAGCCAAACGCAAAAGCAGCAAACATCTCGCTGTATGTCCCACATCCAAAGTGCCAAGAGAGAGCTTGCTCTCCCTGTCTTTGAGTACTGTTTTCACTGTCCCGGTTACCTCTTTGCTAACATTCTCTTCAGAGCCGCAGTGAAACCAGGAACCATGTGGAGAAAGCACCCACACTGAAAGTGCCTGGAGGGAACATTGGGGCTTCTTCTCAGTGTCTCTGACATAGGGTTTCACTGTCCCGGGAAAGTCTCTGCTAACACCGTGCAGAGCGCTGTGCCCAATATACAGAAACGTCTTGCGGTATCTCCTACAGGGAAAGCGCCAGGAGGGAATTGTCGAGCTTGTTCTCAGTGTCTCTGAGAATTGCTCTCATTATCCCTGTGACCTCTTTGCTAAGACTCTCCAGAGAGCCGTCCTCAAAACAAACACACATCTTGACATATCTCCCACATTGATCGCAGTGTCTCCAGAAACGGCATTCAAGGAGCCAGGACCTTTTCTCCCTACACTGTCCATTGAGTTGTCCTCAAAACCAATATACATCCTGCTATATCTCCCACATGGAAAGTGCCAGGAGGGAGAAGTGGGGATTATGTTTAGACTTTCTCGGAACTGCTTCAAATCAACTAGATATCTTTGTGCTGTAAATCTCCCAACAGCCAAACGCAAAAGCAGCAAACATCTCGCTGTATGTCCCACATCCAAAGTGCCAAGAGAGAGCTTGCTCTCCCTGTCTTTGAGTACTGTTTTCACTGTCCCGGTTACCTCTTTGCTAACATTCTCTTCAGAGCTGCAGTGAAACCAGGAACCACGTGGAGAAAGCACCCACACTGAAAGTGCCTGGAGGGAACATTGGGGCTTCTTCTCAGTGTCTCTGACATAGGGTTTCACTGTCCCGGGAAAGTCTCTGCTAACACCGTGCAGAGCGCTGTGCCCAATATACAGAAACGTCTTGCGGTATCTCCTACAGGGAAAGTGCCAGGAGGGAATTGCGGAGCTTGTTCTCAGTGTCTCTGAGAATTGCTCTGATTATCTGTGTGACCTCTTTGCTAAGACTCTCCAGAGAGCCGTCCTCAAAACAAACACACATCTTGACATATCTCCCACATTGATCGCAGTGTCTCCAGAAACGGCATTCAAGGAGCCAGGACCTTTTCTCCCTACACTGTCCATTGAGTTGTCCTCAAAACCAATTACATCCTGCTATATCTCCCACATGGAAAGTGCCAGGAGGGAGAAGTGGGGATTATGTTTAGACTTTCTCGGAACTGCTTCAAATCAACTAGATATCTTTGTGCTGTAAATCTCCCAACAGCCAAACGCAAAAGCAGCAAACATCTCGCTGTATGTCCCACATCCAAAGTGCCAAGAGAGAGCTTGCTCTCCCTGTCTTTGAGTACTGTTTTCACTGTCCCGGTTACCTCTTTGCTAACATTCTCTTCAGAGCTGCAGTGAAACCAGGAACCACGTGGAGAAAGCACCCACACTGAAAGTGCCTGGAGGGAACATTGGGGCTTCTTCTCAGTGTCTCTGACATAGGGTTTCACTGTCCCGGGAAAGTCTCTGCTAACACCGTGCAGAGCGCTGTGCCCAATATACAGAAACGTCTTGCGGTATCTCCTACAGGGAAAGCGCCAGGAGGGAATTGTCGAGCTTGTTCTCAGTGTCTCTGAGAATTGCTCTCATTATCCCTGTGACCTCTTTGCTAAGACTCTCCAGAGAGACGTCCTCAAAACCAACACACATCTTGACATATCTCCCACATTGATCGCAGTGTCTCCAGAAACGGCATTCAAGGAGCCAGGACCTTTTCTCCCTACACTGTCCATTGAGTTGTCCTCAAAACCAATTACATCCTGCTATATCTCCCACATGGAAAGTGCCAGGAGGGAAAAGTGAGGATTATGTTTAGACTTTCTCGGAACTGCTTCAAATCAACTAGATATCTTTGTGCTGTAAATCTCCCAACAGCCAAACGCAAAAGCAGCAAACATCTCGCTGTATGTCCCACATCCAAAGTGCCAAGAGAGAGCTTGCTCTCCCTGTCTTTGAGTACTGTTTTCACTGTCCCGGTTACCTCTTTGCTAACATTCTCTTCAGAGCTGCAGTGAAACCAGGAACCACGTGGAGAAAGCACCCACACTGAAAGTGCCTGGAGGGAACATTGGGGCTTCTTCTCAGTGTCTCTGACATAGGGTTTCACTGTCCCGGGAAAGTCTCTGCTAACACCGTGCAGAGCGCTGTGCCCAATATACAGAAACGTCTTGCGGTATCTCCTACAGGGAAAGTGCCAGGAGGGAATTGCGGAGCTTGTTCTCAGTGTCTCTGAGAATTGCTCTGATTATCTGTGTGACCTCTTTGCTAAGACTCTCCAGAGAGCCGTCCTCAAAACAAACACACATCTTGACATATCTCCCACATTGATCGCAGTGTCTCCAGAAACGGCATTCAAGGAGCCAGGACCTTTTCTCCCTACACTGTCCATTGAGTTGTCCTCAAAACCAATTACATCCTGCTATATCTCCCACATGGAAAGTGCCAGGAGGGAGAAGTGGGGATTATGTTTAGACTTTCTCGGAACTGCTTCAAATCAACTAGATATCTTTGTGCTGTAAATCTCCCAACAGCCAAACGCAAAAGCAGCAAACATCTCGCTGTATGTCCCACATCCAAAGTGCCAAGAGAGAGCTTGCTCTCCCTGTCTTTGAGTACTGTTTTCACTGTCCCGGTTACCTCTTTGCTAACATTCTCTTCAGAGCTGCAGTGAAACCAGGAACCACGTGGAGAAAGCACCCACACTGAAAGTGCCTGGAGGGAACATTGGGGCTTCTTCTCAGTGTCTCTGACATAGGGTTTCACTGTCCCGGGAAAGTCTCTGCTAACACCGTGCAGAGCGCTGTGCCCAATATACAGAAACGTCTTGCGGTATCTCCTACAGGGAAAGTGCCAGGAGGGAATTGCGGAGCTTGTTCTCAGTGTCTCTGAGAATTGCTCTGATTATCTGTGTGACCTCTTTGCTAAGACTCTCCAGAGAGCCGTCCTCAAAACAAACACACATCTTGACATATCTCCCACATTGATCGCAGTGTCTCCAGAAACGGCATTCAAGGAGCCAGGAGGTTTTCTCCCTACACTGTCCATTGAGTTGTCCTCAAAACCAATATACATCCTGCTATATCTCCCACATGGAAAGTGCCAGGAGGGAGAAGTGGGGATTATGTTTAGACTTTCTCGGAACTGCTTCAAATCAACTAGATATCTTTGTGCTGTAAATCTCCCAACAGCCAAACGCAAAAGCAGCAAACATCTCGCTGTATGTCCCACATCCAAAGTACCAAGAGAGAGCTTGCTCTCCCTGTCTTTGAGTACTGTTTTCACTGTCCCGGTTACCTCTTTGCTAACATTCTCTTCAGAGCCGCAGTGAAACCAGGAACCACGTGGAGAAAGCACCCACACTGAAAGTGCCTGGAGGGAACATTGGGGCTTCTTCTCAGTGTCTCTGACATAGGGTTTCACTGTCCCGGGAAAGTCTCTGCTAACACCGTGCAGAGCGCTGTGCCCAATATACAGAAACGTCTTGCGGTATCTCCTACAGGGAAAGTGCCAGGAGGGAATTGCGGAGCTTGTTCTCAGTGTCTCTGAGAATTGCTCTGATTATCTGTGTGACCTCTTTGCTAAGACTCTCCAGAGAGCCGTCCTCAAAACAAACACACATCTTGACATATCTCCCACATTGATCGCAGTGTCTCCAGAAACGGCATTCAAGGAGCCAGGACCTTTTCTCCCTACACTGTCCATTGAGTTGTCCTCAAAACCAATATACATCCTGCTATATCTCCCACATGGAAAGTGCCAGCAGGGAGAAGTGGGGATTATGTTTAGACTTTCTCGGAACTGCTTCAAATCAACTAGATATCTTTGTGCTGTAAATCTCCCAACAGCCAAACGCAAAAGCAGCAAACATCTCGCTGTATGTCCCACATCCAAAGTGCCAAGAGAGAGCTTGCTCTCCCTGTCTTTGAGTACTGTTTTCACTGTCCCGGTTACCTCTTTGCTAACATTCTCTTCAGAGCTGCAGTGAAACCAGGAACCACGTGGAGAAAGCACCCACACTGAAAGTGCCTGGAGGGAACATTGGGGCTTCTTCTCAGTGTCTCTGACATAGGGTTTCACTGTCCCGGGAAAGTCTCTGCTAACACCGTGCAGAGCGCTGTGCCCAATATACAGAAACGTCTTGCGGTATCTCCTACAGGGAAAGTGCCAGGAGGGAATTGCGGAGCTTGTTCTCAGTGTCTCTGAGAATTGCTCTGATTATCTGTGTGACCTCTTTGCTAAGACTCTCCAGAGAGCCGTCCTCAAAACAAACACACATCTTGACATATCTCCCACATTGATCGCAGTGTCTCCAGAAACGGCATTCAAGGAGCCAGGACCTTTTCTCCCTACACTGTCCATTGAGTTGTCCTCAAAACCAATATACATCCTGCTATATCTCCCACATGGAAAGTGCCAGGAGGGAGAAGTGGGGATTATGTTTAGACTTTCTCGGAACTGCTTCAAATCAACTAGATATCTTTGTGCTGTAAATCTCCCAACAGCCAAACGCAAAAGCAGCAAACATCTCGCTGTATGTCCCACATCCAAAGTGCCAAGAGAGAGCTTGCTCTCCCTGTCTTTGAGTACTGTTTTCACTGTCCCGGTTACCTCTTTGCTAACATTCTCTTCAGAGCTGCAGTGAAACCAGGAACCACGTGGAGAAAGCACCCACACTGAAAGTGCCTGGAGGGAACATTGGGGCTTCTTCTCAGTGTCTCTGACATAGGGTTTCACTGTCCCGGGAAAGTCTCTGCTAACACCGTGCAGAGCGCTGTGCCCAATATACAGAAACGTCTTGCGGTATCTCCTACAGGGAAAGTGCCAGGAGGGAATTGCGGAGCTTGTTCTCAGTGTCTCTGAGAATTGCTCTGATTATCTGTGTGACCTCTTTGCTAAGACTCTCCAGAGAGCCGTCCTCAAAACAAACACACATCTTGACATATCTCCCACATTGATCGCAGTGTCTCCAGAAACGGCATTCAAGGAGCCAGGACCTTTTCTCCCTACACTGTCCATTGAGTTGTCCTCAAAACCAATTACATCCTGCTATATCTCCCACATGGAAAGTGCCAGGAGGGAGAAGTGGGGATTATGTTTAGACTTTCTCGGAACTGCTTCAAATCAACTAGATATCTTTGTGCTGTAAATCTCCCAACAGCCAAACGCAAAAGCAGCAAACATCTCGCTGTATGTCCCACATCCAAAGTGCCAAGAGAGAGCTTGCTCTCCCTGTCTTTGAGTACTGTTTTCACTGTCCCGGTTACCTCTTTGCTAACATTCTCTTCAGAGCTGCAGTGAAACCAGGAACCACGTGGAGAAAGCACCCACACTGAAAGTGCCTGGAGGGAACATTGGGGCTTCTTCTCAGTGTCTCTGACATAGGGTTTCACTGTCCCGGGAAAGTCTCTGCTAACACCGTGCAGAGCGCTGTGCCCAATATACAGAAACGTCTTGCGGTATCTCCTACAGGGAAAGTGCCAGGAGGGAATTGCGGAGCTTGTTCTCAGTGTCTCTGAGAATTGCTCTGATTATCTGTGTGACCTCTTTGCTAAGACTCTCCAGAGAGCCGTCCTCAAAACAAACACACATCTTGACATATCTCCCACATTGATCGCAGTGTCTCCAGAAACGGCATTCAAGGATCCAGGAGGTTTTCTCCCTACACTGTCCATTGAGTTGTCCTCAAAACCAATATACATCCTGCTATATCTCCCACATGGAAAGTGCCAGGAGGGAGAAGTGGGGATTATGTTTAGACTTTCTCGGAACTGCTTCAAATCAACTAGATATCTTTGTGCTGTAAATCTCCCAACAGCCAAACGCAAAAGCAGCAAACATCTCGCTGTATGTCCCACATCCAAAGTACCAAGAGAGAGCTTGCTCTCCCTGTCTTTGAGTACTGTTTTCACTGTCCCGGTTACCTCTTTGCTAACATTCTCTTCAGAGCCGCAGTGAAACCAGGAACCACGTGGAGAAAGCACCCACACTGAAAGTGCCTGGAGGGAACATTGGGGCTTCTTCTCAGTGTCTCTGACATAGGGTTTCACTGTCCCGGGAAAGTCTCTGCTAACACCGTGCAGAGCGCTGTGCCCAATATACAGAAACGTCTTGCGGTATCTCCTACAGGGAAAGTGCCAGGAGGGAATTGCGGAGCTTGTTCTCAGTGTCTCTGAGAATTGCTCTGATTATCTGTGTGACCTCTTTGCTAAGACTCTCCAGAGAGCCGTCCTCAAAACAAACACACATCTTGACATATCTCCCACATTGATCGCAGTGTCTCCAGAAACGGCATTCAAGGAGCCAGGACCTTTTCTCCCTACACTGTCCATTGAGTTGTCCTCAAAACCAATATACATCCTGCTATATCTCCCACATGGAAAGTGCCAGGAGGGAGAAGTGGGGATTATGTTTAGACTTTCTCGGAACTGCTTCAAATCAACTAGATATCTTTGTGCTGTAAATCTCCCAACAGCCAAACGCAAAAGCAGCAAACATCTCGCTGTATGTCCCACATCCAAAGTGCCAAGAGAGAGCTTGCTCTCCCTGTCTTTGAGTACTGTTTTCACTGTCCCGGTTACCTCTTTGCTAACATTCTCTTCAGAGCCGCAGTGAAACCAGGAACCACGTGGAGAAAGCACCCACACTGAAAGTGCCTGGAGGGAACATTGGGGCTTCTTCTCAGTGTCTCTGACATAGGGTTTCACTGTCCCGGGAAAGTCTCTGCTAACACCGTGCAGAGCGCTGTGCCCAATATACAGAAACGTCTTGCGGTATCTCCTACAGGGAAAGCGCCAGGAGGGAATTGTCGAGCTTGTTCTCAGTGTCTCTGAGAATTGCTCTGATTATCTGTGTGACCTCTTTGCTAAGACTCTCCAGAGAGCCGTCCTCAAAACAAACACACATCTTGACATATCTCCCACATTGATCGCAGTGTCTCCAGAAACGGCATTCAAGGAGCCAGGAGGTTTTCTCCCTACACTGTCCATTGAGTTGTCCTCAAAACCAATATACATCCTGCTATATCTCCCACATGGAAAGTGCCAGGAGGGAGAAGTGGGGATTATGTTTAGACTTTCTCGGAACTGCTTCAAATCAACTAGATATCTTTGTGCTGTAAATCTCCCAACAGCCAAACGCAAAAGCAGCAAACATCTCGCTGTATGTCCCACATCCAAAGTGCCAAGAGAGAGCTTGCTCTCCCTGTCTTTGAGTACTGTTTTCACTGTCCCGGTTACCTCTTTGCTAACATTCTCTTCAGAGCTGCAGTGAAACCAGGAACCACGTGGAGAAAGCACCCACACTGAAAGTGCCTGGAGGGAACATTGGGGCTTCTTCTCAGTGTCTCTGACATAGGGTTTCACTGTCCCGGGAAAGTTTCTGCTAACACCGTGCAGAGCGCAGTGCCCAATATACAGAAACGTCTTGCGGTATCTCCTACAGCGAAAGTGCCAGGAGGGAATTGTCGAGCTTGTTCTCAGTGTCTCTGAGAATTGCTCTGATTATCTGTGTGACCTCTTTGCTAAGACTCTCCAGAGAGCCGTCCTCAAAACAAACACACATCTTGACATATCTCCCACATTGATCGCAGTGTCTCCAGAAACGGCATTCAAGGAGCCAGGACCTTTTCTCCCTACACTGTCCATTGAGTTGTCCTCAAAACCAATATACATCCTGCTATATCTCCCACATGGAAAGTGCCAGGAGGGAGAAGTGGGGATTATGTTTAGACTTTCTCGGAACTGCTTCAAATCAACTAGATATCTTTGTGCTGTAAATCTCCCAACAGCCAAACGCAAAAGCAGCAAACATCTCGCTGTATGTCCCACATCCAAAGTGCCAAGAGAGAGCTTGCTCTCCCTGTCTTTGAGTACTGTTTTCACTGTCCCGGTTACCTCTTTGCTAACATTCTCTTCAGAGCCGCAGTGAAACCAGGAACCATGTGGAGAAAGCACCCACACTGAAAGTGCCTGGAGGGAACATTGGGGCTTCTTCTCAGTGTCTCTGACATAGGGTTTCACTGTCCCGGGAAAGTCTCTGCTAACACCGTGCAGAGCGCTGTGCCCAATATACAGAAACGTCTTGCGGTATCTCCTACAGGGAAAGCGCCAGGAGGGAATTGTCGAGCTTGTTCTCAGTGTCTCTGAGAATTGCTCTCATTATCCCTGTGACCTCTTTGCTAAGACTCTCCAGAGAGCCGTCCTCAAAACCAACACACATCTTGACATATCTCCCACATTGATCGCAGTGTCTCCAGAAACGGCATTCAAGGAGCCAGGACCTTTTCTCCCTACACTGTCCATTGAGTTGTCCTCAAAACCAATATACATCCTGCTATATCTCCCACATGGAAAGTGCCAGCAGGGAGAAGTGGGGATTATGTTTAGACTTTCTCGGAACTGCTTCAAATCAACTAGATATCTTTGTGCTGTAAATCTCCCAACAGCCAAACGCAAAAGCAGCAAACATCTCGCTGTATGTCCCACATCCAAAGTGCCAAGAGAGAGCTTGCTCTCCCTGTCTTTGAGTACTGTTTTCACTGTCCCGGTTACCTCTTTGCTAACATTCTCTTCAGAGCCGCAGTGAAACCAGGAACCATGTGGAGAAAGCACCCACACTGAAAGTGCCTGGAGGGAACATTGGGGCTTCTTCTCAGTGTCTCTGACATAGGGTTTCACTGTCCCGGGAAAGTCTCTGCTAACACCGTGCAGAGCGCTGTGCCCAATATACAGAAACGTCTTGCGGTATCTCCTACAGGGAAAGCGCCAGGAGGGAATTGTCGAGCTTGTTCTCAGTGTCTCTGAGAATTGCTCTCATTATCCCTGTGACCTCTTTGCTAAGACTCTCCAGAGAGCCGTCCTCAAAACAAACACACATCTTGACATATCTCCCACATTGATCGCAGTGTCTCCAGAAACGGCATTCAAGGAGCCAGGACCTTTTCTCCCTACACTGTCCATTGAGTTGTCCTCAAAACCAATTACATCCTGCTATATCTCCCACATGGAAAGTGCCAGGAGGGAGAAGTGGGGATTATGTTTAGACTTTCTCGGAACTGCTTCAAATCAACTAGATATCTTTGTGCTGTAAATCTCCCAACAGCCAAACGCAAAAGCAGCAAACATCTCGCTGTATGTCCCACATCCAAAGTGCCAAGAGAGAGCTTGCTCTCCCTGTCTTTGAGTACTGTTTTCACTGTCCCGGTTACCTCTTTGCTAACATTCTCTTCAGAGCTGCAGTGAAACCAGGAACCACGTGGAGAAAGCACCCACACTGAAAGTGCCTGGAGGGAACATTGGGGCTTCTTCTCAGTGTCTCTGACATAGGGTTTCACTGTCCCGGGAAAGTTTCTGCTAACACCGTGCAGAGCGCTGTGCCCAATATACAGAAACGTCTTGCGGTATCTCCTACAGGGAAAGTGCCAGGAGGGAATTGCGGAGCTTGTTCTCAGTGTCTCTGAGAATTGCTCTGATTATCTGTGTGACCTCTTTGCTAAGACTCTCCAGAGAGCCGTCCTCAAAACAAACACACATCTTGACATATCTCCCACATTGATCGCAGTGTCTCCAGAAACGGCATTCAAGGAGCCAGGACCTTTTCTCCCTACACTGTCCATTGAGTTGTCCTCAAAACCAATATACATCCTGCTATATCTCCCACATGGAAAGTGCCAGGAGGGAGAAGTGGGGATTATGTTTAGACTTTCTCGGAACTGCTTCAAATCAACTAGATATCTTTGTGCTGTAAATCTCCCAACAGCCAAACGCAAAAGCAGCAAACATCTCGCTGTATGTCCCACATCCAAAGTGCCAAGAGAGAGCTTGCTCTCCCTGTCTTTGAGTACTGTTTTCACTGTCCCGGTTACCTCTTTGCTAACATTCTCTTCAGAGCTGCAGTGAAACCAGGAACCACGTGGAGAAGGCACCCACACTGAAAGTGCCTGGAGGGAACATTGGGGCTTCTTCTCAGTGTCTCTGACATAGGGTTTCACTGTCCCGGGAAAGTCTCTGCTAACACCGTGCAGAGCACTGTGCCCAATATACAGAAACGTCTTGCGGTATCTCCTACAGGGAAAGTGCCAGGAGGGAATTGCGGAGCTTGTTCTCAGTGTCTCTGAGAATTGCTCTGATTATCTGTGTGACCTCTTTGCTAAGACTCTCCAGAGAGCCGTCCTCAAAACAAACACACATCTTGACATATCTCCCACATTGATCGCAGTGTCTCCAGAAACGGCATTCAAGGAGCCAGGACCTTTTCTCCCTACACTGTCCATTGAGTTGTCCTCAAAACCAATATACATCCTGCTATATCTCCCACATGGAAAGTGCCAGGAGGGAGAAGTGGGGATTATGTTTAGACTTTCTCGGAACTGCTTCAAATCAACTAGATATCTTTGTGCTGTAAATCTCCCAACAGCCAAACGCAAAAGCAGCAAACATCTCGCTGTATGTCCCACATCCAAAGTGCCAAGAGAGAGCTTGCTCTCCCTGTCTTTGAGTACTGTTTTCACTGTCCCGGTTACCTCTTTGCTAACATTCTCTTCAGAGCCGCAGTGAAACCAGGAACCATGTGGAGAAAGCACCCACACTGAAAGTGCCTGGAGGGAACATTGGGGCTTCTTCTCAGTGTCTCTGACATAGGGTTTCACTGTCCCGGGAAAGTCTCTGCTAACACCGTGCAGAGCGCTGTGCCCAATATACAGAAACGTCTTGCGGTATCTCCTACAGGGAAAGCGCCAGGAGGGAATTGTCGAGCTTGTTCTCAGTGTCTCTGAGAATTGCTCTGATTATCTGTGTGACCTCTTTGCTAAGACTCTCCAGAGAGCCGTCCTCAAAACAAACACACATCTTGACATATCTCCCACATTGATCGCAGTGTCTCCAGAAACGGCATTCAAGGAGCCAGGACCTTTTCTCCCTACACTGTCCATTGAGTTGTCCTCAAAACCAATATACATCCTGCTATATCTCCCACATGGAAAGTGCCAGGAGGGAGAAGTGGGGATTATGTTTAGACTTTCTCGGAACTGCTTCAAATCAACTAGATATCTTTGTGCTGTAAATCTCCCAACAGCCAAACGCAAAAGCAGCAAACATCTCGCTGTATGTCCCACATCCAAAGTGCCAAGAGAGAGCTTGCTCTCCCTGTCTTTGAGTACTGTTTTCACTGTCCCGGTTACCTCTTTGCTAACATTCTCTTCAGAGCTGCAGTGAAACCAGGAACCACGTGGAGAAAGCACCCACACTGAAAGTGCCTGGAGGGAACATTGGGGCTTCTTCTCAGTGTCTCTGACATAGGGTTTCACTGTCCTGGGAAAGTCTCTGCTAACACCGTGCAGAGCGCTGTGCCCAATATACAGAAACGTCTTGCGGTATCTCCTACAGGAAAAGTGCCAGGAGGGAATTGCGGAGCTTGTTCTCAGTGTCTCTGAGAATTGCTCTGATTATCTGTGTGACCTCTTTGCTAAGACTCTCCAGAGAGCCGTCCTCAAAACAAACACACATCTTGACATATCTCCCACATTGATCGCAGTGTCTCCAGAAACGGCATTCAAGGAGCCAGGAGGTTTTCTCCCTACACTGTCCATTGAGTTGTCCTCAAAACCAATTACATCCTGCTATATCTCCCACATGGAAAGTGCCAGGAGGGAGAAGTGGGGATTATGTTTAGACTTTCTCGGAACTGCTTCAAATCAACTAGATATCTTTGTGCTGTAAATCTCCCAACAGCCAAACGCAAAAGCAGCAAACATCTCGCTGTATGTCCCACATCCAAAGTGCCAAGAGAGAGCTTGCTCTCCCTGTCTTTGAGTACTGTTTTCACTGTCCCGGTTACCTCTTTGCTAACATTCTCTTCAGAGCCGCAGTGAAACCAGGAACCACGTGGAGAAAGCACCCACACTGAAAGTGCCTGGAGGGAACATTGGGGCTTCTTCTCAGTGTCTCTGACATAGGGTTTCACTGTCCCGGGAAAGTCTCTGCTAACACCGTGCAGAGCGCTGTGCCCAATATACAGAAACGTCTTGCGGTATCTCCTACAGGGAAAGCGCCAGGAGGGAATTGTCGAGCTTGTTCTCAGTGTCTCTGAGAATTGCTCTCATTATCCCTGTGACCTCTTTGCTAAGACTCTCCAGAGAGCCGTCCTCAAAACAAACACACATCTTGACATATCTCCCACATTGATCGCAGTGTCTCCAGAAACGGCATTCAAGGAGCCAGGACCTTTTCTCCCTACACTGTCCATTGAGTTGTCCTCAAAACCAATTACATCCTGCTATATCTCCCACATGGAAAGTGCCAGGAGGGAGAAGTGGGGATTATGTTTAGACTTTCTCGGAACTGCTTCAAATCAACTAGATATCTTTGTGCTGTAAATCTCCCAACAGCCAAATGCAAAAGCAGCAAACATCTCGCTGTATGTCCCACATCCAAAGTGCCAAGAGAGAGCTTGCTCTCCCTGTCTTTGAGTACTGTTTTCACTGTCCCGGTTACCTCTTTGCTAACATTCTCTTCAGAGCTGCAGTGAAACCAGGAACCACGTGGAGAAAGCACCCACACTGAAAGTGCCTGGAGGGAACATTGGGGCTTCTTCTCAGTGTCTCTGACATAGGGTTTCACTGTCCCGGGAAAGTCTCTGCTAACACCGTGCAGAGCACTGTGCCCAATATACAGAAACGTCTTGCGGTATCTCCTACAGGGAAAGTGCCAGGAGGGAATTGCGGAGCTTGTTCTCAGTGTCTCTGAGAATTGCTCTGATTATCTGTGTGACCTCTTTGCTAAGACTCTCCAGAGAGCCGTCCTCAAAACAAACACACATCTTGACATATCTCCCACATTGATCGCAGTGTCTCCAGAAACGGCATTCAAGGAGCCAGGAGGTTTTCTCCCTACACTGTCCATTGAGTTGTCCTCAAAACCAATTACATCCTGCTATATCTCCCACATGGAAAGTGCCAGGAGGGAGAAGTGGGGATTATGTTTAGACTTTCTCGGAACTGCTTCAAATCAACTAGATATCTTTGTGCTGTAAATCTCCCAACAGCCAAACGCAAAAGCAGCAAACATCTCGCTGTATGTCCCACATCCAAAGTGCCAAGAGAGAGCTTGCTCTCCCTGTCTTTGAGTACTGTTTTCACTGTCCCGGTTACCTCTTTGCTAACATTCTCTTCAGAGCCGCAGTGAAACCAGGAACCACGTGGAGAAAGCACCCACACTGAAAGTGCCTGGAGGGAACATTGGGGCTTCTTCTCAGTGTCTCTGACATAGGGTTTCACTGTCCCGGGAAAGTCTCTGCTAACACCGTGCAGAGCGCTGTGCCCAATATACAGAAACGTCTTGCGGTATCTCCTACAGGGAAAGCGCCAGGAGGGAATTGTCGAGCTTGTTCTCAGTGTCTCTGAGAATTGCTCTCATTATCCCTGTGACCTCTTTGCTAAGACTCTCCAGAGAGCCGTCCTCAAAACAAACACACATCTTGACATATCTCCCACATTGATCGCAGTGTCTCCAGAAACGGCATTCAAGGAGCCAGGACCTTTTCTCCCTACACTGTCCATTGAGTTGTCCTCAAAACCAATTACATCCTGCTATATCTCCCACATGGAAAGTGCCAGGAGGGAGAAGTGGGGATTATGTTTAGACTTTCTCGGAACTGCTTCAAATCAACTAGATATCTTTGTGCTGTAAATCTCCCAACAGCCAAACGCAAAAGCAGCAAACATCTCGCTGTATGTCCCACATCCAAAGTGCCAAGAGAGAGCTTGCTCTCCCTGTCTTTGAGTACTGTTTTCACTGTCCCGGTTACCTCTTTGCTAACATTCTCTTCAGAGCTGCAGTGAAACCAGGAACCACGTGGAGAAAGCACCCACACTGAAAGTGCCTGGAGGGAACATTGGGGCTTCTTCTCAGTGTCTCTGACATAGGGTTTCACTGTCCCGGGAAAGTCTCTGCTAACACCGTGCAGAGCACTGTGCCCAATATACAGAAACGTCTTGCGGTATCTCCTACAGGGAAAGTGCCAGGAGGGAATTGCGGAGCTTGTTCTCAGTGTCTCTGAGAATTGCTCTGATTATCTGTGTGACCTCTTTGCTAAGACTCTCCAGAGAGCCGTCCTCAAAACAAACACACATCTTGACATATCTCCCACATTGATCGCAGTGTCTCCAGAAACGGCATTCAAGGAGCCAGGACCTTTTCTCCCTACACTGTCCATTGAGTTGTCCTCAAAACCAATTACATCCTGCTATATCTCCCACATGGAAAGTGCCAGGAGGGAGAAGTGGGGATTATGTTTAGACTTTCTCGGAACTGCTTCAAATCAACTAGATATCTTTGTGCTGTAAATCTCCCAACAGCCAAACGCAAAAGCAGCAAACATCTCGCTGTATGTCCCACATCCAAAGTGCCAAGAGAGAGCTTGCTCTCCCTGTCTTTGAGTACTGTTTTCACTGTCCCGGTTACCTCTTTGCTAACATTCTCTTCAGAGCCGCAGTGAAACCAGGAACCACGTGGAGAAAGCACCCACACTGAAAGTGCCTGGAGGGAACATTGGGGCTTCTTCTCAGTGTCTCTGACATAGGGTTTCACTGTCCCGGGAAAGTCTCTGCTAACACCGTGCAGAGCGCTGTGCCCAATATACAGAAACGTCTTGCGGTATCTCCTACAGGGAAAGCGCCAGGAGGGAATTGTCGAGCTTGTTCTCAGTGTCTCTGAGAATTGCTCTCATTATCCCTGTGACCTCTTTGCTAAGACTCTCCAGAGAGCCGTCCTCAAAACCAACACACATCTTGACATATCTCCCACATTGATCGCAGTGTCTCCAGAAACGGCATTCAAGGAGCCAGGACCTTTTCTCCCTACACTGTCCATTGAGTTGTCCTCAAAACCAATATACATCCTGCTATATCTCCCACATGGAAAGTGCCAGGAGGGAGAAGTGGGGATTATGTTTAGACTTTCTCGGAACTGCTTCAAATCAACTAGATATCTTTGTGCTGTAAATCTCCCAACAGCCAAACGCAAAAGCAGCAAACATCTCGCTGTATGTCCCACATCCAAAGTGCCAAGAGAGAGCTTGCTCTCCCTGTCTTTGAGTACTGTTTTCACTGTCCCGGTTACCTCTTTGCTAACATTCTCTTCAGAGCTGCAGTGAAACCAGGAACCACGTGGAGAAAGCACCCACACTGAAAGTGCCTGGAGGGAACATTGGGGCTTCTTCTCAGTGTCTCTGACATAGGGTTTCACTGTCCCGGGAAAGTCTCTGCTAACACCGTGCAGAGCGCTGTGCCCAATATACAGAAACGTCTTGCGGTATCTCCTACAGGGAAAGCGCCAGGAGGGAATTGTCGAGCTTGTTCTCAGTGTCTCTGAGAATTGCTCTCATTATCCCTGTGACCTCTTTGCTAAGACTCTCCAGAGAGCCGTCCTCAAAACCAACACACATCTTGACATATCTCCCACATTGATCGCAGTGTCTCCAGAAACGGCATTCAAGGAGCCAGGACCTTTTCTCCCTACACTGTCCATTGAGTTGTCCTCAAAACCAATATACATCCTGCTATATCTCCCACATGGAAAGTGCCAGGAGGGAGAAGTGGGGATTATGTTTAGACTTTCTCGGAACTGCTTCAAATCAACTAGATATCTTTGTGCTGTAAATCTCCCAACAGCCAAACGCAAAAGCAGCAAACATCTCGCTGTATGTCCCACATCCAAAGTGCCAAGAGAGAGCTTGCTCTCCCTGTCTTTGAGTACTGTTTTCACTGTCCCGGTTACCTCTTTGCTAACATTCTCTTCAGAGCTGCAGTGAAACCAGGAACCACGTGGAGAAAGCACCCACACTGAAAGTGCCTGGAGGGAACATTGGGGCTTCTTCTCAGTGTCTCTGACATAGGGTTTCACTGTCCTGGGAAAGTCTCTGCTAACACCGTGCAGAGCGCTGTGCCCAATATACAGAAACGTCTTGCGGTATCTCCTACAAGGAAAGTGCCAGGAGGGAATTGCGGAGCTTGTTCTCAGTGTCTCTGAGAATTGCTCTGATTATCTGTGTGACCTCTTTGCTAAGACTCTCCAGAGAGCCGTCCTCAAAACAAACACACATCTTGACATATCTCCCACATTGATCGCAGTGTCTCCAGAAACGGCATTCAAGGAGCCAGGACCTTTTCTCCCTACACTGTCCATTGAGTTGTCCTCAAAACCAATATACATCCTGCTATATCTCCCACATGGAAAGTGCCAGGAGGGAGAAGTGGGGATTATGTTTAGACTTTCTCGGAACTGCTTCAAATCAACTAGATATCTTTGTGCTGTAAATCTCCCAACAGCCAAACGCAAAAGCAGCAAACATCTCGCTGTATGTCCCACATCCAAAGTGCCAAGAGAGAGCTTGCTCTCCCTGTCTTTGAGTACTGTTTTCACTGTCCCGGTTACCTCTTTGCTAACATTCTCTTCAGAGCTGCAGTGAAACCAGGAACCACGTGGAGAAAGCACCCACACTGAAAGTGCCTGGAGGGAACATTGGGGCTTCTTCTCAGTGTCTCTGACATAGGGTTTCACTGTCCCGGGAAAGTCTCTGCTAACACCGTGCAGAGCGCTGTGCCCAATATACAGAAACGTCTTGCGGTATCTCCTACAGGGAAAGTGCCAGGAGGGAATTGCGGAGCTTGTTCTCAGTGTCTCTGAGAATTGCTCTGATTATCTGTGTGACCTCTTTGCTAAGACTCTCCAGAGAGCCGTCCTCAAAACAAACACACATCTTGACATATCTCCCACATTGATCGCAGCGTCTCCAGAAACGGCATTCAAGGAGCCAGGAGGTTTTCTCCCTACACTGTCCATTGAGTTGTCCTCAAAACCAATATACATCCTGCTATATCTCCCACATGGAAAGTGCCAGGAGGGAGAAGTGGGGATTATGTTTAGACTTTCTCGGAACTGCTTCAAATCAACTAGATATCTTTGTGCTGTAAATCTCCCAACAGCCAAACGCAAAAGCAGCAAACATCTCGCTGTATGTCCCACATCCAAAGTGCCAAGAGAGAGCTTGCTCTCCCTGTCTTTGAGTACTGTTTTCACTGTCCCGGTTACCTCTTTGCTAACATTCTCTTCAGAGCTGCAGTGAAACCAGGAACCACGTGGAGAAAGCACCCACACTGAAAGTGCCTGGAGGGAACATTGGGGCTTCTTCTCAGTGTCTCTGACATAGGGTTTCACTGTCCCGGGAAAGTCTCTGCTAACACCCTGCAGAGCGCTGTGCCCAATATACAGAAACGTCTTGCGGTATCTCCTACAGGGAAAGTGCCAGGAGGGAATTGCGGAGCTTGTTCTCAGTGTCTCTGAGAATTGCTCTGATTATCTGTGTGACCTCTTTGCTAAGACTCTCCAGAGAGCCGTCCTCAAAACAAACACACATCTTGACATATCTCCCACATTGATCGCAGTGTCTCCAGAAACGGCATTCAAGGAGCCAGGAGGTTTTCTCCCTACACTGTCCATTGAGTTGTCCTCAAAACCAATATACATCCTGCTATATCTCCCACATGGAAAGTGCCAGGAGGGAGAAGTGGGGATTATGTTTAGACTTTCTCGGAACTGCTTCAAATCAACTAGATATCTTTGTGCTGTAAATCTCCCAACAGCCAAACGCAAAAGCAGCAAACATCTCGCTGTATGTCCCACATCCAAAGTGCCAAGAGAGAGCTTGCTCTCCCTGTCTTTGAGTACTGTTTTCACTGTCCCGGTTACCTCTTTGCTAACATTCTCTTCAGAGCTGCAGTGAAACCAGGAACCACGTGGAGAAAGCACCCACACTGAAAGTGCCTGGAGGGAACATTGGGGCTTCTTCTCAGTGTCTCTGACATAGGGTTTCACTGTCCCGGGAAAGTCTCTGCTAACACCGTGCAGAGCGCTGTGCCCAATATACAGAAACGTCTTGCGGTATCTCCTACAGGGAAAGTGCCAGGAGGGAATTGCGGAGCTTGTTCTCAGTGTCTCTGAGAATTGCTCTGATTATCCCTGTGACCTCTTTGCTAAGACTCTCCAGAGAGCCGTCCTCAAAACCAACACACATCTTGACATATCTCCCACATTGATCGCAGTGTCTCCAGAAACGGCATTCAAGGAGCCAGGACCTTTTCTCCCTACACTGTCCATTGAGTTGTCCTCAAAACCAATATACATCCTGCTATATCTCCCACATGGAAAGTGCCAGGAGGGAGAAGTGGGGATTATGTTTAGACTTTCTCGGAACTGCTTCAAATCAACTAGATATCTTTGTGCTGTAAATCTCCCAACAGCCAAACGCAAAAGCAGCAAACATCTCGCTGTATGTCCCACATCCAAAGTGCCAAGAGAGAGCTTGCTCTCCCTGTCTTTGAGTACTGTTTTCACTGTCCCGGTTACCTCTTTGCTAACATTCTCTTCAGAGCTGCAGTGAAACCAGGAACCACGTGGAGAAAGCACCCACACTGAAAGTGCCTGGAGGGAACATTGGGGCTTCTTCTCAGTGTCTCTGACATAGGGTTTCACTGTCCCGGGAAAGTCTCTGCTAACACCGTGCAGAGCGCTGTGCCCAATATACAGAAACGTCTTGCGGTATCTCCTACAGGGAAAGTGCCAGGAGGGAATTGCGGAGCTTGTTCTCAGTGTCTCTGAGAATTGCTCTGATTATCTGTGTGACCTCTTTGCTAAGACTCTCCAGAGAGCCGTCCTCAAAACAAACACACATCTTGACATATCTCCCACATTGATCGCAGTGTCTCCAGAAACGGCATTCAAGGAGCCAGGAGGTTTTCTCCCTACACTGTCCATTGAGTTGTCCTCAAAACCAATATACATCCTGCTATATCTCCCACATGGAAAGTGCCAGGAGGGAGAAGTGGGGATTATGTTTAGACTTTCTCGGAACTGCTTCAAATCAACTAGATATCTTTGTGCTGTAAATCTCCCAACAG
This sequence comes from Larus michahellis, assembly GCF_964199755.1. Classification (NCBI taxonomy): domain Eukaryota; kingdom Metazoa; phylum Chordata; class Aves; order Charadriiformes; family Laridae; genus Larus; species Larus michahellis. The sequence continues at coordinate 1,702,023 of NC_133921.1, forward strand.
CCAAACGCAAAAGCAGCAAACATCTCGCTGTATGTCCCACATCCAAAGTGCCAAGAGAGAGCTTGCTCTCCCTGTCTTTGAGTACTGTTTTCACTGTCCCGGTTACCTCTTTGCTAACATTCTCTTCAGAGCTGCAGTGAAACCAGGAACCACGTGGAGAAAGCACCCACACTGAAAGTGCCTGGAGGGAACATTGGGGCTTCTTCTCAGTGTCTCTGACATAGGGTTTCACTGTCCCGGGAAAGTCTCTGCTAACACCGTGCAGAGCGCTGTGCCCAATATACAGAAACGTCTTGCGGTATCTCCTACAGGGAAAGTGCCAGGAGGGAATTGCGGAGCTTGTTCTCAGTGTCTCTGAGAATTGCTCTGATTATCTGTGTGACCTCTTTGCTAAGACTCTCCAGAGAGCCGTCCTCAAAACAAACACACATCTTGACATATCTCCCACATTGATCGCAGTGTCTCCAGAAACGGCATTCAAGGAGCCAGGAGCTTTTCTCCCTACACTGTCCATTGAGTTGTCCTCAAAACCAATATACATCCTGCTATATCTCCCACATGGAAAGTGCCAGGAGGGAGAAGTGGGGATTATGTTTAGACTTTCTCGGAACTGCTTCAAATCAACTAGATATCTTTGTGCTGTAAATCTCCCAACAGCCAAACGCAAAAGCAGCAAACATCTCGCTGTATGTCCCACATCCAAAGTGCCAAGAGAGAGCTTGCTCTCCCTGTCTTTGAGTACTGTTTTCACTGTCCCGGTTACCTCTTTGCTAACATTCTCTTCAGAGCTGCAGTGAAACCAGGAACCACGTGGAGAAAGCACCCACACTGAAAGTGCCTGGAGGGAACATTGGGGCTTCTTCTCAGTGTCTCTGACATAGGGTTTCACTGTCCCGGGAAAGTCTCTGCTAACACCGTGCAGAGCGCTGTGCCCAATATACAGAAACGTCTTGCGGTATCTCCTACAGGGAAAGTGCCAGGAGGGAATTGCGGAGCTTGTTCTCAGTGTCTCTGAGAATTGCTCTGATTATCTGTGTGACCTCTTTGCTAAGACTCTCCAGAGAGCCGTCCTCAAAACAAACACACATCTTGACATATCTCCCACATTGATCGCAGTGTCTCCAGAAACGGCATTCAAGGAGCCAGGACCTTTTCTCCCTACACTGTCCATTGAGTTGTCCTCAAAACCAATATACATCCTGCTATATCTCCCACATGGAAAGTGCCAGGAGGGAGAAGTGGGGATTATGTTTAGACTTTCTTGGAACTGCTTCAAATCAACTAGATATCTTTGTGCTGTAAATCTCCCAACAGCCAAACGCAAAAGCAGCAAACATCTCGCTGTATGTCCCACATCCAAAGTGCCAAGAGAGAGCTTGCTCTCCCTGTCTTTGAGTACTGTTTTCACTGTCCCGGTTACCTCTTTGCTAACATTCTCTTCAGAGCCGCAGTGAAACCAGGAACCACGTGGAGAAAGCACCCACACTGAAAGTGCCTGGAAGGAACATTGGGGCTTCTTCTCAGTGTCTCTGACATAGGGTTTCACTGTCCCGGGAAAGTCTCTGCTAACACCGTGCAGAGCGCTGTGCCCAATATACAGAAACGTCTTGCGGTATCTCCTACAGGGAAAGTGCCAGGAGGGAATTGCGGAGCTTGTTCTCAGTGTCTCTGAGAATTGCTCTGATTATCTGTGTGACCTCTTTGCTAAGACTCTCCAGAGAGCCGTCCTCAAAACAAACACACATCTTGACATATCTCCCACATTGATCGCAGTGTCTCCAGAAACGGCATTCAAGGAGCCAGGACCTTTTCTCCCTACACTGTCCATTGAGTTGTCCTCAAAACCAATATACATCCTGCTATATCTCCCACATGGAAAGTGCCAGGAGGGAGAAGTGGGGATTATGTTTAGACTTTCTCGGAACTGCTTCAAATCAACTAGATATCTTTGTGCTGTAAATCTCCCAACAGCCAAACGCAAAAGCAGCAAACATCTCGCTGTATGTCCCACATCCAAAGTGCCAAGAGAGAGCTTGCTCTCCCTGTCTTTGAGTACTGTTTTCACTGTCCCGGTTACCTCTTTGCTAACATTCTCTTCAGAGCCGCAGTGAAACCAGGAACCACGTGGAGAAAGCACCCACACTGAAAGTGCCTGGAGGGAACATTGGGGCTTCTTCTCAGTGTCTCTGACATAGGGTTTCACTGTCCCGGGAAAGTCTCTGCTAACACCGTGCAGAGCGCTGTGCCCAATATACAGAAACGTCTTGCGGTATCTCCTACAGGGAAAGCGCCAGGAGGGAATTGTCGAGCTTGTTCTCAGTGTCTCTGAGAATTGCTCTCATTATCTGTGTGACCTCTTTGCTAAGACTCTCCAGAGAGCCGTCCTCAAAACCAACACACATCTTGACATATCTCCCACATTGATCGCAGTGTCTCCAGAAACGGCATTCAAGGAGCCAGGACCTTTTCTCCCTACACTGTCCATTGAGTTGTCCTCAAAACCAATATACATCCTGCTATATCTCCCACATGGAAAGTGCCAGGAGGGAGAAGTGGGGATTATGTTTAGACTTTCTCGGAACTGCTTCAAATCAACTAGATATCTTTGTGCTGTAAATCTCCCAACAGCCAAACGCAAAAGCAGCAAACATCTCGCTGTATGTCCCACATCCAAAGTGCCAAGAGAGAGCTTGCTCTCCCTGTCTTTGAGTACTGTTTTCACTGTCCCGGTTACCTCTTTGCTAACATTCTCTTCAGAGCTGCAGTGAAACCAGGAACCACGTGGAGAAAGCACCCACACTGAAAGTGCCTGGAGGGAACATTGGGGCTTCTTCTCAGTGTCTCTGACATAGGGTTTCACTGTCCCGGGAAAGTCTCTGCTAACACCGTGCAGAGCGCTGTGCCCAATATACAGAAACGTCTTGCGGTATCTCCTACAGGGAAAGTGCCAGGAGGGAATTGCGGAGCTTGTTCTCAGTGTCTCTGAGAATTGCTCTGATTATCTGTGTGACCTCTTTGCTAAGACTCTCCAGAGAGCCGTCCTCAAAACAAACACACATCTTGACATATCTCCCACATTGATCGCAGTGTCTCCAGAAACGGCATTCAAGGAGCCAGGAGGTTTTCTCCCTACACTGTCTATTGAGTTGTCCTCAAAACCAATATACATCCTGCTATATCTCCCACATGGAAAGTGCCAGGAGGGAGAAGTGGGGATTATGTTTAGACTTTCTCGGAACTGCTTCAAATCAACTAGATATCTTTGTGCTGTAAATCTCCCAACAGCCAAACGCAAAAGCAGCAAACATCTCGCTGTATGTCCCACATCCAAAGTGCCAAGAGAGAGCTTGCTCTCCCTGTCTTTGAGTACTGTTTTCACTGTCCCGGTTACCTCTTTGCTAACATTCTCTTCAGAGCCGCAGTGAAACCAGGAACCACGTGGAGAAAGCACCCACACTGAAAGTGCCTGGAGGGAACATTGGGGCTTCTTCTCAGTGTCTCTTACATAGGGTTTCACTGTCCCGGGAAAGTCTCTGCTAACACCGTGCAGAGCGCTGTGCCCAATATACAGAAACGTCTTGCGGTATCTCCTACAGGGAAAGTGCCAGGAGGGAATTGCGGAGCTTGTTCTCAGTGTCTCTGAGAATTGCTCTGATTATCTGTGTGACCTCTTTGCTAAGACTCTCCAGAGAGCCGTCCTCAAAACCAACACACATCTTGACATATCTCCCACATTGATCGCAGTGTCTCCAGAAACGGCATTCAAGGAGCCAGGAGGTTTTCTCCCTACACTGTCCATTGAGTTGTCCTCAAAACCAATATACATCCTGCTATATCTCCCACATGGAAAGTGCCAGGAGGGAGAAGTGGGGATTATGTTTAGACTTTCTCGGAACTGCTTCAAATCAACTAGATATCTTTGTGCTGTAAATCTCCCAACAGCCAAACGCAAAAGCAGCAAACATCTCGCTGTATGTCCCACATCCAAAGTGCCAAGAGAGAGCTTGCTCTCCCTGTCTTTGAGTACTGTTTTCACTGTCCCGGTTACCTCTTTGCTAACATTCTCTTCAGAGCTGCAGTTAAACCAGGAACCACGTGGAGAAAGCACCCACACTGAAAGTGCCTGGAGGGAACATTGGGGCTTCTTCTCAGTGTCTCTGACATAGGGTTTCACTGTCCCGGGAAAGTCTCTGCTAACACCGTGCAGAGCGCTGTGCCCAATATACAGAAACGTCTTGCGGTATCTCCTACAGGGAAAGTGCCAGGAGGGAATTGCGGAGCTTGTTCTCAGTGTCTCTGAGAATTGCTCTGATTATCTGTGTGACCTCTTTGCTAAGACTCTCCAGAGAGCCGTCCTCAAAACAAACACACATCTTGACATATCTCCCACATTGATCGCAGTGTCTCCAGAAACGGCATTCAAGGAGCCAGGACCTTTTCTCCCTACACTGTCCATTGAGTTGTCCTCAAAACCAATATACATCCTGCTATATCTCCCACATGGAAAGTGCCAGGAGGGAGAAGTGGGGATTATGTTTAGACTTTCTCGGAACTGCTTCAAATCAACTAGATATCTTTGTGCTGTAAATCTCCCAACAGCCAAACGCAAAAGCAGCAAACATCTCGCTGTATGTCCCACATCCAAAGTGCCAAGAGAGAGCTTGCTCTCCCTGTCTTTGAGTACTGTTTTCACTGTCCCGGTTACCTCTTTGCTAACATTCTCTTCAGAGCTGCAGTGAAACCAGGAACCACGTGGAGAAAGCACCCACACTGAAAGTGCCTGGAGGGAACATTGGGGCTTCTTCTCAGTGTCTCTGACATAGGGTTTCACTGTCCCGGGAAAGTCTCTGCTAACACCGTGCAGAGCGCTGTGCCCAATATACAGAAACGTCTTGCGGTATCTCCTACAGGGAAAGTGCCAGGAGGGAATTGCGGAGCTTGTTCTCAGTGTCTCTGAGAATTGCTCTGATTATCTGTGTGACCTCTTTGCTAAGACTCTCCAGAGAGCCGTCCTCAAAACAAACACACATCTTGACATATCTCCCACATTGATCGCAGTGTCTCCAGAAACGGCATTCAAGGAGCCAGGAGGTTTTCTCCCTACACTGTCCATTGAGTTGTCCTCAAAACCAATATACATCCTGCTATATCTCCCACATGGAAAGTGCCAGGAGGGAGAAGTGGGGATTATGTTTAGACTTTCTCGGAACTGCTTCAAATCAACTAGATATCTTTGTGCTGTAAATCTCCCAACAGCCAAACGCAAAAGCAGCAAACATCTCGCTGTATGTCCCACATCCAAAGTGCCAAGAGAGAGCTTGCTCTCCCTGTCTTTGAGTACTGTTTTCACTGTCCCGGTTACCTCTTTGCTAACATTCTCTTCAGAGCTGCAGTGAAACCAGGAACCACGTGGAGAAAGCACCCACACTGAAAGTGCCTGGAGGGAACATTGGGGCTTCTTCTCAGTGTCTCTGACATAGGGTTTCACTGTCCCGGGAAAGTCTCTGCTAACACCGTGCAGAGCGCTGTGCCCAATATACAGAAACGTCTTGCGGTATCTCCTACAGGGAAAGTGCCAGGAGGGAATTGCGGAGCTTGTTCTCAGTGTCTCTGAGAATTGCTCTGATTATCTGTGTGACCTCTTTGCTAAGACTCTCCAGAGAGCCGTCCTCAAAACAAACACACATCTTGACATATCTCCCACATTGATCGCAGTGTCTCCAGAAACGGCATTCAAGGAGCCAGGACCTTTTCTCCCTACACTGTCCATTGAGTTGTCCTCAAAACCAATATACATCCTGCTATATCTCCCACATGGAAAGTGCCAGGAGGGAGAAGTGGGGATTATGTTTAGACTTTCTCGGAACTGCTTCAAATCAACTAGATATCTTTGTGCTGTAAATCTCCCAACAGCCAAACGCAAAAGCAGCAAACATCTCGCTGTATGTCCCACATCCAAAGTGCCAAGAGAGAGCTTGCTCTCCCTGTCTTTGAGTACTGTTTTCACTGTCCCGGTTACCTCTTTGCTAACATTCTCTTCAGAGCCGCAGTGAAACCAGGAACCACGTGGAGAAAGCACCCACACTGAAAGTGCCTGGAGGGAACATTGGGGCTTCTTCTCAGTGTCTCTGACATAGGGTTTCACTGTCCCGGGAAAGTCTCTGCTAACACCGTGCAGAGCGCTGTGCCCAATATACAGAAACGTCTTGCGGTATCTCCTACAGGGAAAGCGCCAGGAGGGAATTGTCGAGCTTGTTCTCAGTGTCTCTGAGAATTGCTCTCATTATCCCTGTGACCTCTTTGCTAAGACGCTCCAGAGAGCCGTCCTCAAAACAAACACACATCTTGACATATCTCCCACATTGATCGCAGTGTCTCCAGAAACGGCATTCAAGGAGCCAGGAGGTTTTCTCCCTACACTGTCCATTGAGTTGTCCTCAAAACCAATATACATCCTGCTATATCTCCCACATGGAAAGTGCCAGGAGGGAGAAGTGGGGATTATGTTTAGACTTTCTCGGAACTGCTTCAAATCAACTAGATATCTTTGTGCTGTAAATCTCCCAACAGCCAAACGCAAAAGCAGCAAACATCTCGCTGTATGTCCCACATCCAAAGTGCCAAGAGAGAGCTTGCTCTCCCTGTCTTTGAGTACTGTTTTCACTGTCCCGGTTACCTCTTTGCTAACATTCTCTTCAGAGCTGCAGTGAAACCAGGAACCACGTGGAGAAAGCACCCACACTGAAAGTGCCTGGAGGGAACATTGGGGCTTCTTCTCAGTGTCTCTGACATAGGGTTTCACTGTCCCGGGAAAGTCTCTGCTAACACCGTGCAGAGCGCTGTGCCCAATATACAGAAACGTCTTGCGGTATCTCCTACAGGGAAAGTGCCAGGAGGGAATTGCGGAGCTTGTTCTCAGTGTCTCTGAGAATTGCTCTGATTATCTGTGTGACCTCTTTGCTAAGACTCTCCAGAGAGCCGTCCTCAAAACAAACACACATCTTGACATATCTCCCACATTGATCGCAGTGTCTCCAGAAACGGCATTCAAGGAGCCAGGACCTTTTCTCCCTACACTGTCCATTGAGTTGTCCTCAAAACCAATTACATCCTGCTATATCTCCCACATGGAAAGTGCCAGGAGGGAGAAGTGGGGATTATGTTTAGACTTTCTCGGAACTGCTTCAAATCAACTAGATATCTTTGTGCTGTAAATCTCCCAACAGCCAAACGCAAAAGCAGCAAACATCTCGCTGTATGTCCCACATCCAAAGTGCCAAGAGAGAGCTTGCTCTCCCTGTCTTTGAGTACTGTTTTCACTGTCCCGGTTACCTCTTTGCTAACATTCTCTTCAGAGCTGCAGTGAAACCAGGAACCACGTGGAGAAAGCACCCACACTGAAAGTGCCTGGAGGGAACATTGGGGCTTCTTCTCAGTGTCTCTGACATAGGGTTTCACTGTCCCGGGAAAGTCTCTGCTAACACCGTGCAGAGCGCTGTGCCCAATATACAGAAACGTCTTGCGGTATCTCCTACAGGGAAAGTGCCAGGAGGGAATTGCGGAGCTTGTTCTCAGTGTCTCTGAGAATTGCTCTGATTATCTGTGTGACCTCTTTGCTAAGACTCTCCAGAGAGCCGTCCTCAAAACAAACACACATCTTGACATATCTCCCACATTGATCGCAGTGTCTCCAGAAACGGCATTCAAGGAGCCAGGAGGTTTTCTCCCTACACTGTCCATTGAGTTGTCCTCAAAACCAATATACATCCTGCTATATCTCCCACATGGAAAGTGCCAGGAGGGAGAAGTGGGGATTATGTTTAGACTTTCTCGGAACTGCTTCAAATCAACTAGATATCTTTGTGCTGTAAATCTCCCAACAGCCAAACGCAAAAGCAGCAAACATCTCGCTGTATGTCCCACATCCAAAGTGCCAAGAGAGAGCTTGCTCTCCCTGTCTTTGAGTACTGTTTTCACTGTCCCGGTTACCTCTTTGCTAACATTCTCTTCAGAGCTGCAGTGAAACCAGGAACCACGTGGAGAAAGCACCCACACTGAAAGTGCCTGGAGGGAACATTGGGGCTTCTTCTCAGTGTCTCTGACATAGGGTTTCACTGTCCCGGGAAAGTCTCTGCTAAGACCGTGCAGAGCGCTGTGCCCAATATACAGAAACGTCTTGCGGTATCTCCTACAGGGAAAGTGCCAGGAGGGAATTGCGGAGCTTGTTCTCAGTGTCTCTGAGAATTGCTCTGATTATCTGTGTGACCTCTTTGCTAAGACTCTCCAGAGAGCCGTCCTCAAAACAAACACACATCTTGACATATCTCCCACATTGATCGCAGTGTCTCCAGAAACGGCATTCAAGGAGCCAGGAGGTTTTCTCCCTACACTGTCCATTGAGTTGTCCTCAAAACCAATATACATCCTGCTATATCTCCCACATGGAAAGTGCCAGGAGGGAGAAGTGGGGATTATGTTTAGACTTTCTCGGAACTGCTTCAAATCAACTAGATATCTTTGTGCTGTAAATCTCCCAACAGCCAAACGCAAAAGCAGCAAACATCTCGCTGTATGTCCCACATCCAAAGTGCCAAGAGAGAGCTTGCTCTCCCTGTCTTTGAGTACTGTTTTCACTGTCCCGGTTACCTCTTTGCTAACATTCTCTTCAGAGCCGCAGTGAAACCAGGAACCACGTGGAGAAAGCACCCACACTGAAAGTGCCTGGAGGGAACATTGGGGCTTCTTCTCAGTGTCTCTGACATAGGGTTTCACTGTCCCGGGAAAGTCTCTGCTAACACCGTGCAGAGCGCTGTGCCCAATATACAGAAACGTCTTGCGGTATCTCCTACAGGGAAAGCGCCAGGAGGGAATTGTCGAGCTTGTTCTCAGTGTCTCTGAGAATTGCTCTCATTATCCCTGTGACCTCTTTGCTAAGACGCTCCAGAGAGCCGTCCTCAAAACAAACACACATCTTGACATATCTCCCACATTGATCGCAGTGTCTCCAGAAACGGCATTCAAGGAGCCAGGAGGTTTTCTCCCTACACTGTCCATTGAGTTGTCCTCAAAACCAATATACATCCTGCTATATCTCCCACATGGAAAGTGCCAGGAGGGAGAAGTGGGGATTATGTTTAGACTTTCTCGGAACTGCTTCAAATCAACTAGATATCTTTGTGCTGTAAATCTCCCAACAGCCAAACGCAAAAGCAGCAAACATCTCGCTGTATGTCCCACATCCAAAGTGCCAAGAGAGAGCTTGCTCTCCCTGTCTTTGAGTACTGTTTTCACTGTCCCGGTTACCTCTTTGCTAACATTCTCTTCAGAGCTGCAGTGAAACCAGGAACCACGTGGAGAAAGCACCCACACTGAAAGTGCCTGGAGGGAACATTGGGGCTTCTTCTCAGTGTCTCTGACATAGGGTTTCACTGTCCCGGGAAAGTCTCTGCTAACACCGTGCAGAGCGCTGTGCCCAATATACAGAAACGTCTTGCGGTATCTCCTACAGGGAAAGTGCCAGGAGGGAACTGTGGAGCTTGTTCTCAGTGTCTCTGAGAATTGCTCTGATTATCCCTGTGACCTCTTTGCTAAGACTCTCCAGAGAGCCGTCCTCAAAACAAACACACATCTTGACATATCTCCCACATTGATCGCAGTGTCTCCAGAAACGGCATTCAAGGAGCCAGGACCTTTTCTCCCTACACTGTCCATTGAGTTGTCCTCAAAACCAATTACATCCTGCTATATCTCCCACATGGAAAGTGCCAGGAGGGAGAAGTGGGGATTATGTTTAGACTTTCTCGGAACTGCTTCAAATCAACTAGATATCTTTGTGCTGTAAATCTCCCAACAGCCAAATGCAAAAGCAGCAAACATCTCGCTGTATGTCCCACATCCAAAGTGCCAAGAGAGAGCTTGCTCTCCCTGTCTTTGAGTACTGTTTTCACTGTCCCGGTTACCTCTTTGCTAACATTCTCTTCAGAGCTGCAGTGAAACCAGGAACCACGTGGAGAAAGCACCCACACTGAAAGTGCCTGGAGGGAACATTGGGGCTTCTTCTCAGTGTCTCTGACATAGGGTTTCACTGTCCCGGGAAAGTCTCTGCTAAGACCGTGCAGAGCGCTGTGCCCAATATACAGAAACGTCTTGCGGTATCTCCTACAGGGAAAGTGCCAGGAGGGAATTGCGGAGCTTGTTCTCAGTGTCTCTGAGAATTGCTCTGATTATCTGTGTGACCTCTTTGCTAAGACTCTCCAGAGAGCCGTCCTCAAAACAAACACACATCTTGACATATCTCCCACATTGATCGCAGTGTCTCCAGAAACGGCATTCAAGGAGCCAGGACCTTTTCTCCCTACACTGTCCATTGAGTTGTCCTCAAAACCAATATACATCCTGCTATATCTCCCACATGGAAAGTGCCAGGAGGGAGAAGTGGGGATTATGTTTAGACTTTCTCGGAACTGCTTCAAATCAACTAGATATCTTTGTGCTGTAAATCTCCCAACAGCCAAACGCAAAAGCAGCAAACATCTCGCTGTATGTCCCACATCCAAAGTGCCAAGAGAGAGTTTGCTCTCCCTGTCTTTGAGTACTGTTTTCACTGTCCCGGTTACCTCTTTGCTAACATTCTCTTCAGAGCTGCAGTGAAACCAGGAACCACGTGGAGAAAGCACCCACACTGAAAGTGCCTGGAGGGAACATTGGGGCTTCTTCTCAGTGTCTCTGACATAGGGTTTCACTGTCCCGGGAAAGTCTCTGCTAACACCGTGCAGAGCGCTGTGCCCAATATACAGAAACGTCTTGCGGTATCTCCTACAGGGAAAGTGCCAGGAGGGAATTGCGGAGCTTGTTCTCAGTGTCTCTGAGAATTGCTCTGATTATCTGTGTGACCTCTTTGCTAAGACTCTCCAGAGAGCTGTCCTCAAAACAAACACACATCTTGACATATCTCCCGCATTGATCGCAGTGTCTCCAGAAACGGCATTCAAGGAGCCAGGAGGTTTTCTCCCTACACTGTCCATTGAGTTGTCCTCAAAACCAATATACATCCTGCTATATCTCCCACATGGAAAGTGCCAGGAGGGAGAAGAGGGGATTATGTTTAGACTTTCTCGGAACTGCTTCAAATCAACTAGATATCTTTGTGCTGTAAATCTCCCAACAGCCAAACGCAAAAGCAGCAAACATCTCGCTGTATGTCCCACATCCAAAGTGCCAAGAGAGAGCTTGCTCTCCCTGTCTTTGAGTACTGTTTTCACTGTCCCGGTTACCTCTTTGCTAACATTCTCTTCAGAGCCGCAGTGAAACCAGGAACCATGTGGAGAAAGCACCCACACTGAAAGTGCCTGGAGGGAACATTGGGGCTTCTTCTCAGTGTCTCTGACATAGGGTTTCACTGTCCCGGGAAAGTCTCTGCTAACACCGTGCAGAGCGCTGTGCCCAATATACAGAAACGTCTTGCGGTATCTCCTACATGGAAAGTGCCAGGAGGGAATTGCGGAGCTTGTTCTCAGTGTCTCTGAGAATTGCTCTGATTATCTGTGTGACCTCTTTGCTAAGACTCTCCAGAGAGCCGTCCTCAAAACAAACACACATCTTGACATATCTCCCACATTGATCGCAGTGTCTCCAGAAACGGCATTCAAGGAGCCAGGACCTTTTCTCCCTACACTGTCCATTGAGTTGTCCTCAAAACCAATATACATCCTGCTATATCTCCCACATGGAAAGTGCCAGGAGGGAGAAGTGGGGATTATGTTTAGACTTTCTCGGAACTGCTTCAAATCAACTAGATATCTTTGTGCTGTAAATCTCCCAACAGCCAAACGCAAAAGCAGCAAACATCTCGCTGTATGTCCCACATCCAAAGTGCCAAGAGAGAGTTTGCTCTCCCTGTCTTTGAGTACTGTTTTCACTGTCCCGGTTACCTCTTTGCTAACATTCTCTTCAGAGCTGCAGTGAAACCAGGAACCACGTGGAGAAAGCACCCACACTGAAAGTGCCTGGAGGGAACATTGGGGCTTCTTCTCAGTGTCTCTGACATAGGGTTTCACTGTCCCGGGAAAGTCTCTGCTAACACCGTGCAGAGCGCTGTGCCCAATATACAGAAACGTCTTGCGGTATCTCCTACAGGGAAAGTGCCAGGAGGGAATTGCGGAGCTTGTTCTCAGTGTCTCTGAGAATTGCTCTGATTATCTGTGTGACCTCTTTGCTAAGACTCTCCAGAGAGCCGTCCTCAAAACAAACACACATCTTGACATATCTCCCACATTGATCGCAGTGTCTCCAGAAACGGCATTCAAGGAGCCAGGAGGTTTTCTCCCTACACTGTCCATTGAGTTGTCCTCAAAACCAATATACATCCTGCTATATCTCCCACATGGAAAGTGCCAGGAGGGAGAAGTGGGGATTATGTTTAGACTTTCTCGGAACTGCTTCAAATCAACTAGATATCTTTGTGCTGTAAATCTCCCAACAGCCAAACGCAAAAGCAGCAAACATCTCGCTGTATGTCCCACATCCAAAGTGCCAAGAGAGAGCTTGCTCTCCCTGTCTTTGAGTACTGTTTTCACTGTCCCGGTTACCTCTTTGCTAACATTCTCTTCAGAGCTGCAGTGAAACCAGGAACCACGTGGAGAAAGCACCCACACTGAAAGTGCCTGGAGGGAACATTGGGGCTTCTTCTCAGTGTCTCTGACATAGGGTTTCACTGTCCCGGGAAAGTCTCTGCTAACACCGTGCAGAGCGCTGTGCCCAATATACAGAAACGTCTTGCGGTATCTCCTACAGGGAAAGTGCCAGGAGGGAATTGCGGAGCTTGTTCTCAGTGTCTCTGAGAATTGCTCTCATTATCCCTGTGACCTCTTTGCTAAGACTCTCCAGAGAGCCGTCCTCAAAACAAACACACATCTTGACATATCTCCCACATTGATCGCAGTGTCTCCAGAAACGGCATTCAAGGAGCCAGGACCTTTTCTCCCTACACTGTCCATTGAGTTGTCCTCAAAACCAATTACATCCTGCTATATCTCCCACATGGAAAGTGCCAGGAGGGAGAAGTGGGGATTATGTTTAGACTTTCTCGGAACTGCTTCAAATCAACTAGATATCTTTGTGCTGTAAATCTCCCAACAGCCAAACGCAAAAGCAGCAAACATCTCGCTGTATGTCCCACATCCAAAGTGCCAAGAGAGAGCTTGCTCTCCCTGTCTTTGAGTACTGTTTTCACTGTCCCGGTTACCTCTTTGCTAACATTCTCTTCAGAGCCGCAGTGAAACCAGGAACCACGTGGAGAAAGCACCCACACTGAAAGTGCCTGGAGGGAACATTGGGGCTTCTTCTCAGTGTCTCTGACATAGGGTTTCACTGTCCCGGGAAAGTCTCTGCTAACACCGTGCAGAGCGCTGTGCCCAATATACAGAAACGTCTTGCGGTATCTCCTACAGGGAAAGTGCCAGGAGGGAATTGCGGAGCTTGTTCTCAGTGTCTCTGAGAATTGCTCTGATTATCTGTGTGACCTCTTTGCTAAGACTCTCCAGAGAGCCGTCCTCAAAACCAACACACATCTTGACATATCTCCCACATTGATCGCAGTGTCTCCAGAAACGGCATTCAAGGAGCCAGGAGGTTTTCTCCCTACACTGTCCATTGAGTTGTCCTCAAAACCAATATACATCCTGCTATATCTCCCACATGGAAAGTGCCAGGAGGGAGAAGTGGGGATTATGTTTAGACTTTCTCGGAACTGCTTCAAATCAACTAGATATCTTTGTGCTGTAAATCTCCCAACAGCCAAACGCAAAAGCAGCAAACATCTCGCTGTATGTCCCACATCCAAAGTGCCAAGAGAGAGCTTGCTCTCCCTGTCTTTGAGTACTGTTTTCACTGTCCCGGTTACCTCTTTGCTAACATTCTCTTCAGAGCCGCAGTGAAACCAGGAACCATGTGGAGAAAGCACCCACACTGAAAGTGCCTGGAGGGAACATTGGGGCTTCTTCTCAGTGTCTCTGACATAGGGTTTCACTGTCCCGGGAAAGTCTCTGCTAACACCGTGCAGAGCGCTGTGCCCAATATACAGAAACGTCTTGCGGTATCTCCTACAGGGAAAGCGCCAGGAGGGAATTGTCGAGCTTGTTCTCAGTGTCTCTGAGAATTGCTCTCATTATCCCTGTGACCTCTTTGCTAAGACTCTCCAGAGAGCCGTCCTCAAAACCAACACACATCTTGACATATCTCCCACATTGATCGCAGTGTCTCCAGAAACGGCATTCAAGGAGCCAGGACCTTTTCTCCCTACACTGTCCATTGAGTTGTCCTCAAAACCAATATACATCCTGCTATATCTCCCACATGGAAAGTGCCAGGAGGGAGAAGTGGGGATTATGTTTAGACTTTCTCGGAACTGCTTCAAATCAACTAGATATCTTTGTGCTGTAAATCTCCCAACAGCCAAACGCAAAAGCAGCAAACATCTCGCTGTATGTCCCACATCCAAAGTGCCAAGAGAGAGCTTGCTCTCCCTGTCTTTGAGTACTGTTTTCACTGTCCCGGTTACCTCTTTGCTAACATTCTCTTCAGAGCTGCAGTGAAACCAGGAACCACGTGGAGAAAGCACCCACACTGAAAGTGCCTGGAGGGAACATTGGGGCTTCTTCTCAGTGTCTCTGACATAGGGTTTCACTGTCCCGGGAAAGTCTCTGCTAACACCGTGCAGAGCGCTGTGCCCAATATACAGAAACGTCTTGCGGTATCTCCTACAGGGAAAGTGCCAGGAGGGAATTGCGGAGCTTGTTCTCAGTGTCTCTGAGAATTGCTCTGATTATCTGTGTGACCTCTTTGCTAAGACTCTCCAGAGAGCCGTCCTCAAAACCAACACACATCTTGACATATCTCCCACATTGATCGCAGTGTCTCCAGAAACGGCATTCAAGGAGCCAGGAGGTTTTCTCCCTACACTGTCCATTGAGTTGTCCTCAAAACCAATTACATCCTGCTATATCTCCCACATGGAAAGTGCCAGGAGGGAGAAGTGGGGATTATGTTTAGACTTTCTCGGAACTGCTTCAAATCAACTAGATATCTTTGTGCTGTAAATCTCCCAACAGCCAAACGCAAAAGCAGCAAACATCTCGCTGTATGTCCCACATCCAAAGTGCCAAGAGAGAGCTTGCTCTCCCTGTCTTTGAGTACTGTTTTCACTGTCCCGGTTACCTCTTTGCTAACATTCTCTTCAGAGCTGCAGTGAAACCAGGAACCACGTGGAGAAAGCACCCACACTGAAAGTGCCTGGAGGGAACATTGGGGCTTCTTCTCAGTGTCTCTGACATAGGGTTTCACTGTCCCGGGAAAGTCTCTGCTAACACCGTGCAGAGCGCTGTGCCCAATATACAGAAACGTCTTGCGGTATCTCCTACAGGGAAAGTGCCAGGAGGGAATTGCGGAGCTTGTTCTCAGTGTCTCTGAGAATTGCTCTGATTATCTGTGTGACCTCTTTGCTAAGACTCTCCAGAGAGCCGTCCTCAAAACAAACACACATCTTGACATATCTCCCACATTGATCGCAGTGTCTCCAGAAACGGCATTCAAGGAGCCAGGAGGTTTTCTCCCTACACTGTCCATTGAGTTGTCCTCAAAACCAATATACATCCTGCTATATCTCCCACATGGAAAGTGCCAGGAGGGAGAAGTGGGGATTATGTTTAGACTTTCTCGGAACTGCTTCAAATCAACTAGATATCTTTGTGCTGTAAATCTCCCAACAGCCAAACGCAAAAGCAGCAAACATCTCGCTGTATGTCCCACATCCAAAGTGCCAAGAGAGAGCTTGCTCTCCCTGTCTTTGAGTACTGTTTTCACTGTCCCGGTTACCTCTTTGCTAACATTCTCTTCAGAGCTGCAGTGAAACCAGGAACCACGTGGAGAAAGCACCCACACTGAAAGTGCCTGGAGGGAACATTGGGGCTTCTTCTCAGTGTCTCTGACATAGGGTTTCACTGTCCCGGGAAAGTCTCTGCTAACACCGTGCAGAGCGCTGTGCCCAATATACAGAAACGTCTTGCGGTATCTCCTACAGGGAAAGTGCCAGGAGGGAATTGCGGAGCTTGTTCTCAGTGTCTCTGAGAATTGCTCTCATTATCCCTGTGACCTCTTTGCTAAGACTCTCCAGAGAGCCGTCCTCAAAACAAACACACATCTTGACATATCTCCCACATTGATCGCAGTGTCTCCAGAAACGGCATTCAAGGAGCCAGGACCTTTTCTCCCTACACTGTCCATTGAGTTGTCCTCAAAACCAATTACATCCTGCTATATCTCCCACATGGAAAGTGCCAGGAGGGAGAAGTGGGGATTATGTTTAGACTTTCTCGGAACTGCTTCAAATCAACTAGATATCTTTGTGCTGTAAATCTCCCAACAGCCAAACGCAAAAGCAGCAAACATCTCGCTGTATGTCCCATATCCAAAGTGCCAAGAGAGAGCTTGCTCTCCCTGTCTTTGAGTACTGTTTTCAATGTCCCGGTTACCTCTTTGCTAACATTCTCTTCAGAGCCGCAGTGAAACCAGGAACCATGTGGAGAAAGCACCCACACTGAAAGTGCCTGGAGGGAACATTGGGGCTTCTTCTCAGTGTCTCTGACATAGGGTTTCACTGTCCCAGGAAAGTCTCTGCTAACACCGTGCAGAGCGCTGTGCCCAATATACAGAAACGTCTTGCGGTATCTCCTACAGGGAAAGTGCCAGGAGGGAATTGCAGAGCTTGTTCTCAGTGTCTCTGAGAATTGCTCTGATTATCTGTGTGACCTCTTTGCTAAGACTCTCCAGAGAGCCGTCCTCAAAACAAACACACATCTTGACATATCTCCCACATTGATCGCAGTGTCTCCAGAAACGGCATTCAAGGAGCCAGGACCTTTTCTCCCTACACTGTCCATTGAGTTGTCCTCAAAACCAATATACATCCTGCTATATCTCCCACATGGAAAGTGCCAGGAGGGAGAAGTGGGGATTATGTTTAGACTTTCTCGGAACTGCTTCAAATCAACTAGATATCTTTGTGCTGTAAATCTCCCAACAGCCAAACGCAAAAGCAGCAAACATCTCGCTGTATGTCCCACATCCAAAGTGCCAAGAGAGAGTTTGCTCTCCCTGTCTTTGAGTACTGTTTTCACTGTCCCGGTTACCTCTTTGCTAACATTCTCTTCAGAGCTGCAGTGAAACCAGGAACCACGTGGAGAAAGCACCCACACTGAAAGTGCCTGGAGGGAACATTGGGGCTTCTTCTCAGTGTCTCTGACATAGGGTTTCACTGTCCCGGGAAAGTCTCTGCTAACACCGTGCAGAGCGCTGTGCCCAATATACAGAAACGTCTTGCGGTATCTCCTACAGGGAAAGTGCCAGGAGGGAATTGCGGAGCTTGTTCTCAGTGTCTCTGAGAATTGCTCTGATTATCTGTGTGACCTCTTTGCTAAGACTCTCCAGAGAGCCGTCCTCAAAACAAACACACATCTTGACATATCTCCCACATTGATCGCAGTGTCTCCAGAAACGGCATTCAAGGAGCCAGGAGGTTTTCTCCCTACACTGTCCATTGAGTTGTCCTCAAAACCAATATACATCCTGCTATATCTCCCACATGGAAAGTGCCAGGAGGGAGAAGTGGGGATTATGTTTAGACTTTCTCGGAACTGCTTCAAATCAACTAGATATCTTTGTGCTGTAAATCTCCCAACAGCCAAACGCAAAAGCAGCAAACATCTCGCTGTATGTCCCACATCCAAAGTGCCAAGAGAGAGCTTGCTCTCCCTGTCTTTGAGTACTGTTTTCACTGTCCCGGTTACCTCTTTGCTAACATTCTCTTCAGAGCTGCAGTGAAACCAGGAACCACGTGGAGAAAGCACCCACACTGAAAGTGCCTGGAGGGAACATTGGGGCTTCTTCTCAGTGTCTCTGACATAGGGTTTCACTGTCCCGGGAAAGTCTCTGCTAACACCGTGCAGAGCGCTGTGCCCAATATACAGAAACGTCTTGCGGTATCTCCTACAGGGAAAGTGCCAGGAGGGAATTGCGGAGCTTGTTCTCAGTGTCTCTGAGAATTGCTCTCATTATCCCTGTGACCTCTTTGCTAAGACTCTCCAGAGAGCCGTCCTCAAAACAAACACACATCTTGACATATCTCCCACATTGATCGCAGTGTCTCCAGAAACGGCATTCAAGGAGCCAGGACCTTTTCTCCCTACACTGTCCATTGAGTTGTCCTCAAAACCAATTACATCCTGCTATATCTCCCACATGGAAAGTGCCAGGAGGGAGAAGTGGGGATTATGTTTAGACTTTCTCGGAACTGCTTCAAATCAACTAGATATCTTTGTGCTGTAAATCTCCCAACAGCCAAACGCAAAAGCAGCAAACATCTCGCTGTATGTCCCATATCCAAAGTGCCAAGAGAGAGCTTGCTCTCCCTGTCTTTGAGTACTGTTTTCACTGTCCCGGTTACCTCTTTGCTAACATTCTCTTCAGAGCCGCAGTGAAACCAGGAACCACGTGGAGAAAGCACCCACACTGAAAGTGCCTGGAGGGAACATTGGGGCTTCTTCTCAGTGTCTCTGACATAGGGTTTCACTGTCCCGGGAAAGTCTCTGCTAACACCGTGCAGAGCGCTGTGCCCAATATACAGAAACGTCTTGCGGTATCTCCTACAGGGAAAGTGCCAGGAGGGAATTGCGGAGCTTGTTCTCAGTGTCTCTGAGAATTGCTCTGATTATCTGTGTGACCTCTTTGCTAAGACTCTCCAGAGAGCCGTCCTCAAAACCAACACACATCTTGACATATCTCCCACATTGATCGCAGTGTCTCCAGAAACGGCATTCAAGGAGCCAGGAGGTTTTCTCCCTACACTGTCCATTGAGTTGTCCTCAAAACCAATATACATCCTGCTATATCTCCCACATGGAAAGTGCCAGGAGGGAGAAGTGGGGATTATGTTTAGACTTTCTCGGAACTGCTTCAAATCAACTAGATATCTTTGTGCTGTAAATCTCCCAACAGCCAAACGCAAAAGCAGCAAACATCTCGCTGTATGTCCCACATCCAAAGTGCCAAGAGAGAGCTTGCTCTCCCTGTCTTTGAGTACTGTTTTCACTGTCCCGGTTACCTCTTTGCTAACATTCTCTTCAGAGCCGCAGTGAAACCAGGAACCATGTGGAGAAAGCACCCACACTGAAAGTGCCTGGAGGGAACATTGGGGCTTCTTCTCAGTGTCTCTGACATAGGGTTTCACTGTCCCGGGAAAGTCTCTGCTAACACCGTGCAGAGCGCTGTGCCCAATATACAGAAACGTCTTGCGGTATCTCCTACAGGGAAAGCGCCAGGAGGGAATTGTCGAGCTTGTTCTCAGTGTCTCTGAGAATTGCTCTCATTATCCCTGTGACCTCTTTGCTAAGACTCTCCAGAGAGCCGTCCTCAAAACCAACACACATCTTGACATATCTCCCACATTGATCGCAGTGTCTCCAGAAACGGCATTCAAGGAGCCAGGACCTTTTCTCCCTACACTGTCCATTGAGTTGTCCTCAAAACCAATATACATCCTGCTATATCTCCCACATGGAAAGTGCCAGGAGGGAGAAGTGGGGATTATGTTTAGACTTTCTCGGAACTGCTTCAAATCAACTAGATATCTTTGTGCTGTAAATCTCCCAACAGCCAAACGCAAAAGCAGCAAACATCTCGCTGTATGTCCCACATCCAAAGTGCCAAGAGAGAGCTTGCTCTCCCTGTCTTTGAGTACTGTTTTCACTGTCCCGGTTACCTCTTTGCTAACATTCTCTTCAGAGCTGCAGTGAAACCAGGAACCACGTGGAGAAAGCACCCACACTGAAAGTGCCTGGAGGGAACATTGGGGCTTCTTCTCAGTGTCTCTGACATAGGGTTTCACTGTCCCGGGAAAGTCTCTGCTAACACCGTGCAGAGCGCTGTGCCCAATATACAGAAACGTCTTGCGGTATCTCCTACAGGGAAAGTGCCAGGAGGGAATTGCGGAGCTTGTTCTCAGTGTCTCTGAGAATTGCTCTGATTATCTGTGTGACCTCTTTGCTAAGACTCTCCAGAGAGCCGTCCTCAAAACCAACACACATCTTGACATATCTCCCACATTGATCGCAGTGTCTCCAGAAACGGCATTCAAGGAGCCAGGAGGTTTTCTCCCTACACTGTCCATTGAGTTGTCCTCAAAACCAATTACATCCTGCTATATCTCCCACATGGAAAGTGCCAGGAGGGAGAAGTGGGGATTATGTTTAGACTTTCTCGGAACTGCTTCAAATCAACTAGATATCTTTGTGCTGTAAATCTCCCAACAGCCAAATGCAAAAGCAGCAAACATCTCGCTGTATGTCCCACATCCAAAGTGCCAAGAGAGAGCTTGCTCTCCCTGTCTTTGAGTACTGTTTTCAATGTCCCGGTTACCTCTTTGCTAACATTCTCTTCAGAGCCGCAGTGAAACCAGGAACCATGTGGAGAAAGCACCCACACTGAAAGTGCCTGGAGGGAACATTGGGGCTTCTTCTCAGTGTCTCTGACATAGGGTTTCACTGTCCCAGGAAAGTCTCTGCTAACACCGTGCAGAGCGCTGTGCCCAATATACAGAAACGTCTTGCGGTATCTCCTACAGGGAAAGTGCCAGGAGGGAATTGCGGAGCTTGTTCTCAGTGTCTCTGAGAATTGCTCTGATTATCTGTGTGACCTCTTTGCTAAGACTCTCCAGAGAGCCGTCCTCAAAACAAACACACATCTTGACATATCTCCCACATTGATCGCAGTGTCTCCAGAAACGGCATTCAAGGAGCCAGGACCTTTTCTCCCTACACTGTCCATTGAGTTGTCCTCAAAACCAATTACATCCTGCTATATCTCCCACATGGAAAGTGCCAGGAGGGAGAAGTGGGGATTATGTTTAGACTTTCTCGGAACTGCTTCAAATCAACTAGATATCTTTGTGCTGTAAATCTCCCAACAGCCAAACGCAAAAGCAGCAAACATCTCGCTGTATGTCCCACATCCAAAGTGCCAAGAGAGAGCTTGCTCTCCCTGTCTTTGAGTACTGTTTTCACTGTCCCGGTTACCTCTTTGCTAACATTCTCTTCAGAGCTGCAGTGAAACCAGGAACCACGTGGAGAAAGCACCCACACTGAAAGTGCCTGGAGGGAACATTGGGGCTTCTTCTCAGTGTCTCTGACATAGGGTTTCACTGTCCCGGGAAAGTCTCTGCTAACACCGTGCAGAGCGCTGTGCCCAATATACAGAAACGTCTTGCGGTATCTCCTACAGGGAAAGTGCCAGGAGGGAATTGCGGAGCTTGTTCTCAGTGTCTCTGAGAATTGCTCTGATTATCTGTGTGACCTCTTTGCTAAGACTCTCCAGAGAGCCGTCCTCAAAACAAACACACATCTTGACATATCTCCCACATTGATCGCAGTGTCTCCAGAAACGGCATTCAAGGAGCCAGGACCTTTTCTCCCTACACTGTCCATTGAGTTGTCCTCAAAACCAATTACATCCTGCTATATCTCCCACATGGAAAGTGCCAGGAGGGAGAAGTGGGGATTATGTTTAGACTTTCTCGGAACTGCTTCAAATCAACTAGATATCTTTGTGCTGTAAATCTCCCAACAGCCAAACGCAAAAGCAGCAAACATCTCGCTGTATGTCCCACATCCAAAGTGCCAAGAGAAAGCTTGCTCTCCCTGTCTTTGAGTACTGTTTTCACTGTCCCGGTTACCTCTTTGCTAACATTCTCTTCAGAGCCGCAGTGAAACCAGGAACCACGTGGAGAAAGCACCCACACTGAAAGTGCCTGGAGGGAACATTGGGGCTTCTTCTCAGTGTCTCTGACATAGGGTTTCACTGTCCCGGGAAAGTCTCTGCTAACACCGTGCAGAGCGCTGTGCCCAATATACAGAAACGTCTTGCGGTATCTCCTACAGGGAAAGTGCCAGGAGGGAATTGCGGAGCTTGTTCTCAGTGTCTCTGAGAATTGCTCTGATTATCTGTGTGACCTCTTTGCTAAGACTCTCCAGAGAGCCGTCCTCAAAACAAACACACATCTTGACATATCTCCCACATTGATCGCAGTGTCTCCAGAAACGGCATTCAAGGAGCCAGGAGGTTTTCTCCCTACACTGTCCATTGAGTTGTCCTCAAAACCAATATACATCCTGCTATATCTCCCACATGGAAAGTGCCAGGAGGGAGAAGTGGGGATTATGTTTAGACTTTCTCGGAACTGCTTCAAATCAACTAGATATCTTTGTGCTGTAAATCTCCCAACAGCCAAACGCAAAAGCAGCAAACATCTCGCTGTATGTCCCACATCCAAAGTGCCAAGAGAGAGCTTGCTCTCCCTGTCTTTGAGTACTGTTTTCACTGTCCCGGTTACCTCTTTGCTAACATTCTCTTCAGAGCCGCAGTGAAACCAGGAACCATGTGGAGAAAGCACCCACACTGAAAGTGCCTGGAGGGAACATTGGGGCTTCTTCTCAGTGTCTCTGACATAGGGTTTCACTGTCCCGGGAAAGTCTCTGCTAACACCGCGCAGAGCGCTGTGCCCAATATACAGAAACGTCTTGCGGTATCTCCTACAGGGAAAGCGCCAGGAGGGAATTGTCGAGCTTGTTCTCAGTGTCTCTGAGAATTGCTCTCATTATCCCTGTGACCTCTTTGCTAAGACTCTCCAGAGAGCCGTCCTCAAAACCAACACACATCTTGACATATCTCCCACATTGATCGCAGTGTCTCCAGAAACGGCATTCAAGGAGCCAGGACCTTTTCTCCCTACACTGTCCATTGAGTTGTCCTCAAAACCAATATACATCCTGCTATATCTCCCACATGGAAAGTGCCAGGAGGGAGAAGTGGGGATTATGTTTAGACTTTCTCGGAACTGCTTCAAATCAACTAGATATCTTTGTGCTGTAAATCTCCCAACAGCCAAACGCAAAAGCAGCAAACATCTCGCTGTATGTCCCACATCCAAAGTGCCAAGAGAGAGCTTGCTCTCCCTGTCTTTGAGTACTGTTTTCACTGTCCCGGTTACCTCTTTGCTAACATTCTCTTCAGAGCTGCAGTGAAACCAGGAACCACGTGGAGAAAGCACCCACACTGAAAGTGCCTGGAGGGAACATTGGGGCTTCTTCTCAGTGTCTCTGACATAGGGTTTCACTGTCCCGGGAAAGTCTCTGCTAACACCGTGCAGAGCGCTGTGCCCAATATACAGAAACGTCTTGCGGTATCTCCTACAGGGAAAGTGCCAGGAGGGAATTGCGGAGCTTGTTCTCAGTGTCTCTGAGAATTGCTCTGATTATCTGTGTGACCTCTTTGCTAAGACGCTCCAGAGAGCCGTCCTCAAAACAAACACACATCTTGACATATCTCCCACATTGATCGCAGTGTCTCCAGAAACGGCATTCAAGGAGCCAGGACCTTTTCTCCCTACACTGTCCATTGAGTTGTCCTCAAAACCAATATACATCCTGCTATATCTCCCACATGGAAAGTGCCAGGAGGGAGAAGTGGGGATTATGTTTAGACTTTCTCGGAACTGCTTCAAATCAACTAGATATCTTTGTGCTGTAAATCTCCCAACAGCCAAACGCAAAAGCAGCAAACATCTCGCTGTATGTCCCACATCCAAAGTGCCAAGAGAGAGCTTGCTCTCCCTGTCTTTGAGTACTGTTTTCACTGTCCCGGTTACCTCTTTGCTAACATTCTCTTCAGAGCTGCAGTGAAACCAGGAACCACGTGGAGAAAGCACCCACACTGAAAGTGCTTGGAGGGAACATTGGGGCTTCTTCTCAGTGTCTCTGACATAGGGTTTCACTGTCCCGGGAAAGTCTCTGCTAACACCGTGCAGAGCGCTGTGCCCAATATACAGAAACGTCTTGCGGTATCTCCTACAGGGAAAGTGCCAGGAGGGAATTGCGGAGCTTGTTCTCAGTGTCTCTGAGAATTGCTCTGATTATCTGTGTGACCTCTTTGCTAGGACTCTCCAGAGAGCCGTCCTCAAAACAAACACACATCTTGACATATCTCTCACATTGATCGCAGTGTCTCCAGAAACGGCATTCAAGGAGCCAGGACCTTTTCTCCCTACACTGTCCATTGAGTTGTCCTCAAAACCAATATACATCCTGCTATATCTCCTACATGGAAAGTGCCAGGAGGGAGAAGTGGGGATTATGTTTAGACTTTCTCGGAACTGCTTCAAATCAACTAGATATCTTTGTGCTGTAAATCTCCCAACAGCCAAATGCAAAAGCAGCAAACATCTCGCTGTATGTCCCACATCCAAAGTGCCAAGAGAGAGCTTGCTCTCCCTGTCTTTGAGTACTGTTTTCACTGTCCCGGTTACCTCTTTGCTAACATTCTCTTCAGAGCTGCAGTGAAACCAGGAACCACGTGGAGAAAGCACCCACACTGAAAGTGCCTGGAGGGAACATTGGGGCTTCTTCTCAGTGTCTCTGACATAGGGTTTCACTGTCCCGGGAAAGTCTCTGCTAACACCGTGCAGAGCGCTGTGCCCAATATACAGAAACGTCTTGCGGTATCTCCTACAGGGAAAGTGCCAGGAGGGAATTGCGGAGCTTGTTCTCAGTGTCTCTGAGAATTGCTCTGATTATCTGTGTGACCTCTTTGCTAAGACTCTCCAGAGAGCCGTCCTCAAAACAAACACACATCTTGACATATCTCCCACATTGATCGCAGTGTCTCCAGAAACGGCATTCAAGGAGCCAGGACCTTTTCTCCCTACACTGTCCATTGAGTTGTCCTCAAAACCAATATACATCCTGCTATATCTCCCACATGGAAAGTGCCAGGAGGGAGAAGTGGGGATTATGTTTAGACTTTCTCGGAACTGCTTCAAATCAACTAGATATCTTTGTGCTGTAAATCTCCCAACAGCCAAACGCAAAAGCAGCAAACATCTCGCTGTATGTCCCACATCCAAAGTGCCAAGAGAGAGCTTGCTCTCCCTGTCTTTGAGTACTGTTTTCACTGTCCCGGTTACCTCTTTGCTAACATTCTCTTCAGAGCTGCAGTGAAACCAGGAACCACGTGGAGAAAGCACCCACACTGAAAGTGCCTGGAGGGAACATTGGGGCTTCTTCTCAGTGTCTCTGACATAGGGTTTCACTGTCCCGGGAAAGTCTCTGCTAACACCGTGCAGAGCGCTGTGCCCAATATACAGAAACGTCTTGCGGTATCTCCTACAGGGAAAGTGCCAGGAGGGAATTGCGGAGCTTGTTCTCAGTGTCTCTGAGAATTGCTCTGATTATCTGTGTGACCTCTTTGCTAAGACTCTCCAGAGAGCCGTCCTCAAAACAAACACACATCTTGACATATCTCCCACATTGATCGCAGTGTCTCCAGAAACGGCATTCAAGGAGCCAGGACCTTTTCTCCCTACACTGTCCATTGAGTTGTCCTCAAAACCAATATACATCCTGCTATATCTCCCACATGGAAAGTGCCAGGAGGGAGAAGTGGGGATTATGTTTAGACTTTCTCGGAACTGCTTCAAATCAACTAGATATCTTTGTGCTGTAAATCTCCCAACAGCCAAACACAAAAGCAGCAAACATCTCGCTGTATGTCCCACATCCAAAGTGCCAAGAGAGAGCTTGCTCTCCCTGTCTTTGAGTACTGTTTTCACTGTCCCGGTTACCTCTTTGCTAGCATTTTCTTCAGAGCCGCAGTGAAACCAGGAACCATGTGGAGAAAGCACCCACACTGAAAGTGCCTGGAGGGAACATTGGGGCTTCTTCTCAGTGTCTCTGACATAGGGTTTCACTGTCCCGGGAAAGTCTCTGCTAACACCGTGCAGAGCGCTGTGCCCAATATACAGAAACGTCTTGCGGTATCTCCTACAGGGAAAGTGCCAGGAGGGAATTGCGGAGCTTGTTCTCAGTGTCTCTGAGAATTGCTCTGATTATCTGTGTGACCTCTTTGCTAAGACTCTCCAGAGAGCCGTCCTCAAAACCAACACACATCTTGACATATCTCCCACATTGATCGCAGTGTCTCCAGAAACGGCATTCAAGGAGCCAGGACCTTTTCTCCCTACACTGTCCATTGAGTTGTCCTCAAAACCAATATACATCCTGCTATATCTCCCACATGGAAAGTGCCAGGAGGGAGAAGTGGGGATTATGTTTAGACTTTCTCGGAACTGCTTCAAATCAACTAGATATCTTTGTGCTGTAAATCTCCCAACAGCCAAACGCAAAAGCAGCAAACATCTCGCTGTATGTCCCACATCCAAAGTGCCAAGAGAGAGCTTGCTCTCCCTGTCTTTGAGTACTGTTTTCACTGTCCCGGTTACCTCTTTGCTAACATTCTCTTCAGAGCTGCAGTGAAACCAGGAACCACGTGGAGAAAGCACCCACACTGAAAGTGCCTGGAGGGAACATTGGGGCTTCTTCTCAGTGTCTCTGACATAGGGTTTCACTGTCCCGGGAAAGTCTCTGCTAACACCGTGCAGAGCGCTGTGCCCAATATACAGAAACGTCTTGCGGTATCTCCTACAGGGAAAGTGCCAGGAGGGAATTGCGGAGCTTGTTCTCAGTGTCTCTGAGAATTGCTCTGATTATCTGTGTGACCTCTTTGCTAAGACTCTCCAGAGAGCCGTCCTCAAAACAAACACACATCTTGACATATCTCCCACATTGATCGCAGTGTCTCCAGAAACGGCATTCAAGGAGCCAGGACCTTTTCTCCCTACACTGTCCATTGAGTTGTCCTCAAAACCAATATACATCCTGCTATATCTCCCACATGGAAAGTGCCAGGAGGGAGAAGTGGGGATTATGTTTAGACTTTCTCGGAACTGCTTCAAATCAACTAGATATCTTTGTGCTGTAAATCTCCCAACAGCCAAACACAAAAGCAGCAAACATCTCGCTGTATGTCCCACATCCAAAGTGCCAAGAGAGAGCTTGCTCTCCCTGTCTTTGAGTACTGTTTTCACTGTCCCGGTTACCTCTTTGCTAACATTCTCTTCAGAGCTGCAGTGAAACCAGGAACCACGTGGAGAAAGCACCCACACTGAAAGTGCCTGGAGGGAACATTGGGGCTTCTTCTCAGTGTCTCTGACATAGGGTTTCACTGTCCCGGGAAAGTCTCTGCTAACACCGTGCAGAGCGCTGTGCCCAATATACAGAAACGTCTTGCGGTATCTCCTACAGGGAAAGTGCCAGGAGGGAATTGCGGAGCTTGTTCTCAGTGTCTCTGAGAATTGCTCTGATTATCTGTGTGACCTCTTTGCTAAGACTCTCCAGAGAGCCGTCCTCAAAACAAACACACATCTGACATATCTCCCACATTGATCGCAGTGTCTCCAGAAACGGCATTCAAGGAGCCAGGAGGTTTTCTCCCTACACTGTCCATTGAGTTGTCCTCAAAACCAATTACATCCTGCTATATCTCCCACATGGAAAGTGCCAGGAGGGAGAAGTGGGGATTATGTTTAGACTTTCTCGGAACTGCTTCAAATCAACTAGATATCTTTGTGCTGTAAATCTCCCAACAGCCAAACGCAAAAGCAGCAAACATCTCGCTGTATGTCCCACATCCAAAGTGCCAAGAGAGAGCTTGCTCTCCCTGTCTTTGAGTACTGTTTTCACTGTCCCGGTTACCTCTTTGCTAACATTCTCTTCAGAGCTGCAGTGAAACCAGGAACCACGTGGAGAAAGCACCCACACTGAAAGTGCCTGGAGGGAACATTGGGGCTTCTTCTCAGTGTCTCTGACATAGGGTTTCACTGTCCCGGGAAAGTCTCTGCTAACACCGTGCAGAGCGCTGTGCCCAATATACAGAAACGTCTTGCGGTATCTCCTACAGGGAAAGTGCCAGGAGGGAATTGCGGAGCTTGTTCTCAGTGTCTCTGAGAATTGCTCTGATTATCTGTGTGACCTCTTTGCTAAGACGCTCCAGAGAGCCGTCCTCAAAACAAACACACATCTTGACATATCTCCCACATTGATCGCAGTGTCTCCAGAAACGGCATTCAAGGAGCCAGGACCTTTTCTCCCTACACTGTCCATTGAGTTGTCCTCAAAACCAATATACATCCTGCTATATCTCCCACATGGAAAGTGCCAGGAGGGAGAAGTGGGGATTATGTTTAGACTTTCTCGGAACTGCTTCAAATCAACTAGATATCTTTGTGCTGTAAATCTCCCAACAGCCAAACGCAAAAGCAGCAAACATCTCGCTGTATGTCCCACATCCAAAGTGCCAAGAGAGAGCTTGCTCTCCCTGTCTTTGAGTACTGTTTTCACTGTCCCGGTTACCTCTTTGCTAACATTCTCTTCAGAGCTGCAGTGAAACCAGGAACCACGTGGAGAAAGCACCCACACTGAAAGTGCTTGGAGGGAACATTGGGGCTTCTTCTCAGTGTCTCTGACATAGGGTTTCACTGTCCCGGGAAAGTCTCTGCTAACACCGTGCAGAGCGCTGTGCCCAATATACAGAAACGTCTTGCGGTATCTCCTACAGGGAAAGTGCCAGGAGGGAATTGCGGAGCTTGTTCTCAGTGTCTCTGAGAATTGCTCTGATTATCTGTGTGACCTCTTTGCTAGGACTCTCCAGAGAGCCGTCCTCAAAACAAACACACATCTTGACATATCTCTCACATTGATCGCAGTGTCTCCAGAAACGGCATTCAAGGAGCCAGGACCTTTTCTCCCTACACTGTCCATTGAGTTGTCCTCAAAACCAATATACATCCTGCTATATCTCCTACATGGAAAGTGCCAGGAGGGAGAAGTGGGGATTATGTTTAGACTTTCTCGGAACTGCTTCAAATCAACTAGATATCTTTGTGCTGTAAATCTCCCAACAGCCAAATGCAAAAGCAGCAAACATCTCGCTGTATGTCCCACATCCAAAGTGCCAAGAGAGAGCTTGCTCTCCCTGTCTTTGAGTACTGTTTTCACTGTCCCGGTTACCTCTTTGCTAACATTCTCTTCAGAGCTGCAGTGAAACCAGGAACCACGTGGAGAAAGCACCCACACTGAAAGTGCCTGGAGGGAACATTGGGGCTTCTTCTCAGTGTCTCTGACATAGGGTTTCACTGTCCCGGGAAAGTCTCTGCTAACACCGTGCAGAGCGCTGTGCCCAATATACAGAAACGTCTTGCGGTATCTCCTACAGGGAAAGTGCCAGGAGGGAATTGCGGAGCTTGTTCTCAGTGTCTCTGAGAATTGCTCTGATTATCTGTGTGACCTCTTTGCTAAGACTCTCCAGAGAGCCGTCCTCAAAACCAACACACATCTTGACATATCTCCCACATTGATCGCAGTGTCTCCAGAAACGGCATTCAAGGAGCCAGGACCTTTTCTCCCTACACTGTCCATTGAGTTGTCCTCAAAACCAATATACATCCTGCTATATCTCCCACATGGAAAGTGCCAGGAGGGAGAAGTGGGGATTATGTTTAGACTTTCTCGGAACTGCTTCAAATCAACTAGATATCTTTGTGCTGTAAATCTCCCAACAGCCAAACGCAAAAGCAGCAAACATCTCGCTGTATGTCCCACATCCAAAGTGCCAAGAGAGAGCTTGCTCTCCCTGTCTTTGAGTACTGTTTTCACTGTCCCGGTTACCTCTTTGCTAACATTCTCTTCAGAGCTGCAGTGAAACCAGGAACCACGTGGAGAAAGCACCCACACTGAAAGTGCCTGGAGGGAACATTGGGGCTTCTTCTCAGTGTCTCTGACATAGGGTTTCACTGTCCCGGGAAAGTCTCTGCTAACACCGTGCAGAGCGCTGTGCCCAATATACAGAAACGTCTTGCGGTATCTCCTACAGGGAAAGTGCCAGGAGGGAATTGCGGAGCTTGTTCTCAGTGTCTCTGAGAATTGCTCTGATTATCTGTGTGACCTCTTTGCTAAGACTCTCCAGAGAGCCGTCCTCAAAACAAACACACATCTTGACATATCTCCCACATTGATCGCAGTGTCTCCAGAAACGGCATTCAAGGAGCCAGGACCTTTTCTCCCTACACTGTCCATTGAGTTGTCCTCAAAACCAATATACATCCTGCTATATCTCCCACATGGAAAGTGCCAGGAGGGAGAAGTGGGGATTATGTTTAGACTTTCTCGGAACTGCTTCAAATCAACTAGATATCTTTGTGCTGTAAATCTCCCAACAGCCAAACGCAAAAGCAGCAAACATCTCGCTGTATGTCCCACATCCAAAGTGCCAAGAGAGAGCTTGCTCTCCCTGTCTTTGAGTACTGTTTTCACTGTCCCGGTTACCTCTTTGCTAGCATTTTCTTCAGAGCCGCAGTGAAACCAGGAACCATGTGGAGAAAGCACCCACACTGAAAGTGCCTGGAGGGAACATTGGGGCTTCTTCTCAGTGTCTCTGACATAGGGTTTCACTGTCCCGGGAAAGTCTCTGCTAACACCGTGCAGAGCGCTGTGCCCAATATACAGAAACGTCTTGCGGTATCTCCTACAGGGAAAGTGCCAGGAGGGAATTGCGGAGCTTGTTCTCAGTGTCTCTGAGAATTGCTCTGATTATCTGTGTGACCTCTTTGCTAAGACTCTCCAGAGAGCCGTCCTCAAAACCAACACACATCTTGACATATCTCCCACATTGATCGCAGTGTCTCCAGAAACGGCATTCAAGGAGCCAGGACCTTTTCTCCCTACACTGTCCATTGAGTTGTCCTCAAAACCAATATACATCCTGCTATATCTCCCACATGGAAAGTGCCAGGAGGGAGAAGTGGGGATTATGTTTAGACTTTCTCGGAACTGCTTCAAATCAACTAGATATCTTTGTGCTGTAAATCTCCCAACAGCCAAACGCAAAAGCAGCAAACATCTCGCTGTATGTCCCACATCCAAAGTGCCAAGAGAGAGCTTGCTCTCCCTGTCTTTGAGTACTGTTTTCACTGTCCCGGTTACCTCTTTGCTAACATTCTCTTCAGAGCTGCAGTGAAACCAGGAACCACGTGGAGAAAGCACCCACACTGAAAGTGCCTGGAGGGAACATTGGGGCTTCTTCTCAGTGTCTCTGACATAGGGTTTCACTGTCCCGGGAAAGTCTCTGCTAACACCGTGCAGAGCGCTGTGCCCAATATACAGAAACGTCTTGCGGTATCTCCTACAGGGAAAGTGCCAGGAGGGAATTGCGGAGCTTGTTCTCAGTGTCTCTGAGAATTGCTCTGATTATCTGTGTGACCTCTTTGCTAAGACTCTCCAGAGAGCCGTCCTCAAAACAAACACACATCTTGACATATCTCCCACATTGATCGCAGTGTCTCCAGAAACGGCATTCAAGGAGCCAGGACCTTTTCTCCCTACACTGTCCATTGAGTTGTCCTCAAAACCAATATACATCCTGCTATATCTCCCACATGGAAAGTGCCAGGAGGGAGAAGTGGGGATTATGTTTAGACTTTCTCGGAACTGCTTCAAATCAACTAGATATCTTTGTGCTGTAAATCTCCCAACAGCCAAACACAAAAGCAGCAAACATCTCGCTGTATGTCCCACATCCAAAGTGCCAAGAGAGAGCTTGCTCTCCCTGTCTTTGAGTACTGTTTTCACTGTCCCGGTTACCTCTTTGCTAACATTCTCTTCAGAGCTGCAGTGAAACCAGGAACCACGTGGAGAAAGCACCCACACTGAAAGTGCCTGGAGGGAACATTGGGGCTTCTTCTCAGTGTCTCTGACATAGGGTTTCACTGTCCCGGGAAAGTCTCTGCTAACACCGTGCAGAGCGCTGTGCCCAATATACAGAAACGTCTTGCGGTATCTCCTACAGGGAAAGTGCCAGGAGGGAATTGCGGAGCTTGTTCTCAGTGTCTCTGAGAATTGCTCTGATTATCTGTGTGACCTCTTTGCTAAGACTCTCCAGAGAGCCGTCCTCAAAACAAACACACATCTTGACATATCTCCCACATTGATCGCAGTGTCTCCAGAAACGGCATTCAAGGAGCCAGGAGGTTTTCTCCCTACACTGTCCATTGAGTTGTCCTCAAAACCAATTACATCCTGCTATATCTCCCACATGGAAAGTGCCAGGAGGGAGAAGTGGGGATTATGTTTAGACTTTCTCGGAACTGCTTCAAATCAACTAGATATCTTTGTGCTGTAAATCTCCCAACAGCCAAACGCAAAAGCAGCAAACATCTCGCTGTATGTCCCACATCCAAAGTGCCAAGAGAGAGCTTGCTCTCCCTGTCTTTGAGTACTGTTTTCACTGTCCCGGTTACCTCTTTGCTAACATTCTCTTCAGAGCTGCAGTGAAACCAGGAACCACGTGGAGAAAGCACCCACACTGAAAGTGCCTGGAGGGAACATTGGGGCTTCTTCTCAGTGTCTCTGACATAGGGTTTCACTGTCCCGGGAAAGTCTCTGCTAACACCGTGCAGAGCGCTGTGCCCAATATACAGAAACGTCTTGCGGTATCTCCTACAGGGAAAGTGCCAGGAGGGAATTGCGGAGCTTGTTCTCAGTGTCTCTGAGAATTGCTCTGATTATCTGTGTGACCTCTTTGCTAGGACTCTCCAGAGAGCCGTCCTCAAAACAAACACACATCTTGACATATCTCTCACATTGATCGCAGTGTCTCCAGAAACGGCATTCAAGGAGCCAGGACCTTTTCTCCCTACACTGTCCATTGAGTTGTCCTCAAAACCAATATACATCCTGCTATATCTCCTACATGGAAAGTGCCAGGAGGGAGAAGTGGGGATTATGTTTAGACTTTCTCGGAACTGCTTCAAATCAACTAGATATCTTTGTGCTGTAAATCTCCCAACAGCCAAATGCAAAAGCAGCAAACATCTCGCTGTATGTCCCACATCCAAAGTGCCAAGAGAGAGCTTGCTCTCCCTGTCTTTGAGTACTGTTTTCACTGTCCCGGTTACCTCTTTGCTAACATTCTCTTCAGAGCTGCAGTGAAACCAGGAACCACGTGGAGAAAGCACCCACACTGAAAGTGCCTGGAGGGAACATTGGGGCTTCTTCTCAGTGTCTCTGACATAGGGTTTCACTGTCCCGGGAAAGTCTCTGCTAACACCGTGCAGAGCGCTGTGCCCAATATACAGAAACGTCTTGCGGTATCTCCTACAGGGAAAGTGCCAGGAGGGAATTGCGGAGCTTGTTCTCAGTGTCTCTGAGAATTGCTCTGATTATCTGTGTGACCTCTTTGCTAAGACTCTCCAGAGAGCCGTCCTCAAAACAAACACACATCTTGACATATCTCC
The DNA here is from genome assembly GCF_964199755.1 of Larus michahellis. NCBI lineage: Eukaryota > Metazoa > Chordata > Aves > Charadriiformes > Laridae > Larus > Larus michahellis. The sequence continues at coordinate 1,735,306 of NC_133921.1, forward strand.
CACATTGATCGCAGTGTCTCCAGAAACGGCATTCAAGGAGCCAGGACCTTTTCTCCCTACACTGTCCATTGAGTTGTCCTCAAAACCAATATACATCCTGCTATATCTCCCACATGGAAAGTGCCAGGAGGGAGAAGTGGGGATTATGTTTAGACTTTCTCGGAACTGCTTCAAATCAACTAGATATCTTTGTGCTGTAAATCTCCCAACAGCCAAACGCAAAAGCAGCAAACATCTCGCTGTATGTCCCACATCCAAAGTGCCAAGAGAGAGCTTGCTCTCCCTGTCTTTGAGTACTGTTTTCACTGTCCCGGTTACCTCTTTGCTAACATTCTCTTCAGAGCTGCAGTGAAACCAGGAACCACGTGGAGAAAGCACCCACACTGAAAGTGCCTGGAGGGAACATTGGGGCTTCTTCTCAGTGTCTCTGACATAGGGTTTCACTGTCCCGGGAAAGTCTCTGCTAACACCGTGCAGAGCGCTGTGCCCAATATACAGAAACGTCTTGCGGTATCTCCTACAGGGAAAGTGCCAGGAGGGAATTGCGGAGCTTGTTCTCAGTGTCTCTGAGAATTGCTCTGATTATCTGTGTGACCTCTTTGCTAAGACTCTCCAGAGAGCCGTCCTCAAAACAAACACACATCTTGACATATCTCCCACATTGATCGCAGTGTCTCCAGAAACGGCATTCAAGGAGCCAGGACCTTTTCTCCCTACACTGTCCATTGAGTTGTCCTCAAAACCAATATACATCCTGCTATATCTCCCACATGGAAAGTGCCAGGAGGGAGAAGTGGGGATTATGTTTAGACTTTCTCGGAACTGCTTCAAATCAACTAGATATCTTTGTGCTGTAAATCTCCCAACAGCCAAACACAAAAGCAGCAAACATCTCGCTGTATGTCCCACATCAAAAGTGCCAAGAGAGAGCTTGCTCTCCCTGTCTTTGAGTACTGTTTTCACTGTCCCGGTTACCTCTTTGCTAGCATTTTCTTCAGAGCCGCAGTGAAACCAGGAACCACGTGGAGAAGGCAGCCACACTGAAAGTGCCTGGAGGGAACATTGGGGCTTCTTCTCAGTGTCTCTGACATAGGGTTTCACTGTCCCGGGAAAGTCTCTGCTAACACCGTGCAGAGCGCTGTGCCCAATATACAGAAACGTCTTGCGGTATCTCCTACAGGGAAAGTGCCAGGAGGGAATTGCGGAGCTTGTTCTCAGTGTCTCTGAGAATTGCTCTGATTATCTGTGTGACCTCTTTGCTAAGACTCTCCAGAGAGCCGTCCTCAAAACAAACACACATCTTGACATATCTCCCACATTGATCGCAGTGTCTCCAGAAACGGCATTCAAGGAGCCAGGACCTTTTCTCCCTACACTGTCCATTGAGTTGTCCTCAAAACCAATATACATCCTGCTATATCTCCCACATGGAAAGTGCCAGGAGGGAGAAGTGGGGATTATGTTTAGACTTTCTCGGAACTGCTTCAAATCAACTAGATATCTTTGTGCTGTAAATCTCCCAACAGCCAAACGCAAAAGCAGCAAACATCTCGCTGTATGTCCCACATCCAAAGTGCCAAGAGAGAGCTTGCTCTCCCTGTCTTTGAGTACTGTTTTCACTGTCCCGGTTACCTCTTTGCTAACATTCTCTTCAGAGCTGCAGTGAAACCAGGAACCACGTGGAGAAAGCACCCACACTGAAAGTGCCTGGAGGGAACATTGGGGCTTCTTCTCAGTGTCTCTGACATAGGGTTTCACTGTCCCGGGAAAGTCTCTGCTAACACCGTGCAGAGCGCTGTGCCCAATATACAGAAACGTCTTGCGGTATCTCCTACAGGGAAAGTGCCAGGAGGGAATTGCGGAGCTTGTTCTCAGTGTCTCTGAGAATTGCTCTGATTATCTCTGTGGCCTCTTTGCTAAGACTCTCCAGAGAGCCGTCCTCAAAACAAACACACATCTTGACATATCTCCCACATTGATCGCAGTGTCTCCAGAAACGGCATTCAAGGAGCCAGGACCTTTTCTCCCTACACTGTCCATTGAGTTGTCCTCAAAACCAATATACATCCTGCTATATCTCCCACATGGAAAGTGCCAGGAGGGAGAAGTGGGGATTATGTTTAGACTTTCTCGGAACTGCTTCAAATCAACTAGATATCTTTGTGCTGTAAATCTCCCAACAGCCAAACGCAAAAGCAGCAAACATCTCGCTGTATGTCCCACATCCAAAGTGCCAAGAGAGAGCTTGCTCTCCCTGTCTTTGAGTACTGTTTTCACTGTCCCGGTTACCTCTTTGCTAACATTCTCTTCAGAGCTGCAGTGAAACCAGGAACCACGTGGAGAAAGCACCCACACTGAAAGTGCCTGGAGGGAACATTGGGGCTTCTTCTCAGTGTCTCTGACATAGGGTTTCACTGTCCCGGGAAAGTCTCTGCTAACACCGCGCAGAGCGCTGTGCCCAATATACAGAAACGTCTTGCGGTATCTCCTACAGGGAAAGTGCCAGGAGGGAATTGCGGAGCTTGTTCTCAGTGTCTCTGAGAATTGCTCTGATTATCTGTGTGACCTCTTTGCTAAGACTCTCCAGAGAGCCGTCCTCAAAACAAACACACATCTTGACATATCTCCCACATTGATCGCAGTGTCTCCAGAAACGGCATTCAAGGAGCCAGGACCTTTTCTCCCTACACTGTCCATTGAGTTGTCCTCAAAACCAATATACATCCTGCTATATCTCCCACATGGAAAGTGCCAGGAGGGAGAAGTGGGGATTATGTTTAGACTTTCTCGGAACTGCTTCAAATCAACTAGATATCTTTGTGCTGTAAATCTCCCAACAGCCAAACGCAAAAGCAGCAAACATCTCGCTGTATGTCCCACATCCAAAGTGCCAAGAGAGAGCTTGCTCTCCCTGTCTTTGAGTACTGTTTTCACTGTCCCGGTTACCTCTTTGCTAACATTCTCTTCAGAGCTGCAGTGAAACCAGGAACCACGTGGAGAAAGCACCCACACTGAAAGTGCCTGGAGGGAACATTGGGGCTTCTTCTCAGTGTCTCTGACATAGGGTTTCACTGTCCCGGGAAAGTCTCTGCTAACACCGCGCAGAGCGCTGTGCCCAATATACAGAAAGATCTTGTGGTATCTCCTACAGGGAAAGTGCCAGGAGGGAATTGCGGAGCTTGTTCTCAGTGTCTCTGAGAATTGCTCTGATTATCTGTGTGACCTCTTTGCTAAGACTCTCCAGAGAGCCGTCCTCAAAACAAACACACATCTTGACATATCTCCCACATTGATCGCAGTGTCTCCAGAAACGGCATTCAAGGAGCCAGGAGGTTTTCTCCCTACACTGTCCATTGAGTTGTCCTCAAAACCAATATACATCCTGCTATATCTCCCACATGGAAAGTGCCAGGAGGGAGAAGTGGGGATTATGTTTAGACTTTCTCGGAACTGCTTCAAATCAACTAGATATCTTTGTGCTGTAAATCTCCCAACAGCCAAACGCAAAAGCAGCAAACATCTCGCTGTATGTCCCACATCCAAAGTGCCAAGAGAGAGCTTGCTCTCCCTGTCTTTGAGTACTGTTTTCACTGTCCCGGTTACCTCTTTGCTAACATTCTCTTCAGAGCCGCAGTGAAACCAGGAACCACGTGGAGAAAGCACCCACACTGAAAGTGCCTGGAGGGAACATTGGGGCTTCTTCTCAGTGTCTCTGACATAGGGTTTCACTGTCCCGGGAAAGTCTCTGCTAACACCGTGCAGAGCGCTGTGCCCAATATACAGAAACGTCTTGCGGTATCTCCTACAGGGAAAGTGCCAGGAGGGAATTGCGGAGCTTGTTCTCAGTGTCTCTGAGAATTGCTCTGATTATCTGTGTGACCTCTTTGCTAAGACTCTCCAGAGAGCCGTCCTCAAAACAAACACACATCTTGACATATCTCCCACATTGATCGCAGTGTCTCCAGAAACGGCATTCAAGGAGCCAGGAGGTTTTCTCCCTACACTGTCCATTGAGTTGTCCTCAAAACCAATATACATCCTGCTATATCTCCCACATGGAAAGTGCCAGGAGGGAGAAGTGGGGATTATGTTTAGACTTTCTCGGAACTGCTTCAAATCAACTAGATATCTTTGTGCTGTAAATCTCCCAACAGCCAAACGCAAAAGCAGCAAACATCTCGCTGTATGTCCCACATCCAAAGTGCCAAGAGAGAGCTTGCTCTCCCTGTCTTTGAGTACTGTTTTCACTGTCCCGGTTACCTCTTTGCTAGCATTCTCTTCAGAGCCGCAGTGAAACCAGGAACCACGTGGAGAAAGCACCCACACTGAAAGTGCCTGGAGGGAACATTGGGGCTTCTTCTCAGTGTCTCTGACATAGGGTTTCACTGTCCCGGGAAAGTCTCTGCTAACACCGTGCAGAGCGCTGTGCCCAATATACAGAAACGTCTTGCGGTATCTCCTACAGGGAAAGTGCCAGGAGGGAATTGCGGAGCTTGTTCTCAGTGTCTCTGAGAATTGCTCTGATTATCTGTGTGACCTCTTTGCTAAGACTCTCCAGAGAGCCGTCCTCAAAACAAACACACATCTTGACATATCTCCCACATTGATCGCAGTGTCTCCAGAAACGGCATTCAAGGAGCCAGGACCTTTTCTCCCTACACTGTCCATTGAGTTGTCCTCAAAACCAATATACATCCTGCTATATCTCCCACATGGAAAGTGCCAGGAGGGAGAAGTGGGGATTATGTTTAGACTTTCTCGGAACTGCTTCAAATCAACTAGATATCTTTGTGCTGTAAATCTCCCAACAGCCAAACGCAAAAGCAGCAAACATCTCGCTGTATGTCCCACATCCAAAGTGCCAAGAGAGAGCTTGCTCTCCCTGTCTTTGAGTACTGTTTTCACTGTCCCGGTTACCTCTTTGCTAACATTCTCTTCAGAGCTGCAGTGAAACCAGGAACCACGTGGAGAAAGCAGCCACACTGAAAGTGCCTGGAGGGAACATTGGGGCTTCTTCTCAGTGTCTCTGACATAGGGTTTCACTGTCCCGGGAAAGTCTCTGCTAACACCGTGCAGAGCGCTGTGCCCAATATACAGAAACGTCTTGCGGTATCTCCTACAGGGAAAGTGCCAGGAGGGAATTGCGGAGCTTGTTCTCAGTGTCTCTGAGAATTGCTCTGATTATCTGTGTGACCTCTTTGCTAAGACTCTCCAGAGAGCCGTCCTCAAAACAAACACACATCTTGACATATCTCCCACATTGATCGCAGTGTCTCCAGAAACGGCATTCAAGGAGCCAGGAGGTTTTCTCCCTACACTGTCCATTGAGTTGTCCTCAAAACCAATATACATCCTGCTATATCTCCCACATGGAAAGTGCCAGGAGGGAGAAGTGGGGATTATGTTTAGACTTTCTCGGAACTGCTTCAAATCAACTAGATATCTTTGTGCTGTAAATCTCCCAACAGCCAAACGCAAAAGCAGCAAACATCTCGCTGTATGTCCCACATCCAAAGTGCCAAGAGAGAGCTTGCTCTCCCTGTCTTTGAGTACTGTTTTCACTGTCCCGGTTACCTCTTTGCTAACATTCTCTTCAGAGCTGCAGTGAAACCAGGAACCACGTGGAGAAAGCACCCACACTGAAAGTGCCTGGAGGGAACATTGGGGCTTCTTCTCAGTGTCTCTGACATAGGGTTTCACTGTCCCGGGAAAGTCTCTGCTAACACCGTGCAGAGCGCTGTGCCCAATATACAGAAACGTCTTGCGGTATCTCCTACAGGGAAAGTGCCAGGAGGGAATTGCGGAGCTTGTTCTCAGTGTCTCTGAGAATTGCTCTGATTATCTGTGTGACCTCTTTGCTAAGACTCTCCAGAGAGCCGTCCTCAAAACAAACACACATCTTGACATATCTCCCACATTGATCGCAGTGTCTCCAGAAACGGCATTCAAGGAGCCAGGACCTTTTCTCCCTACACTGTCCATTGAGTTGTCCTCAAAACCAATATACATCCTGCTATATCTCCCACATGGAAAGTGCCAGGAGGGAGAAGTGGGGATTATGTTTAGACTTTCTCGGAACTGCTTCAAATCAACTAGATATCTTTGTGCTGTAAATCTCCCAACAGCCAAACGCAAAAGCAGCAAACATCTCGCTGTATGTACCACATCCAAAGTGCCAAGAGAGAGCTTGCTCTCCCTGTCTTTGAGTACTGTTTTCACTGTCCCAGTTACCTCTTTGCTAACATTCTCTTCAGAGCTGCAGTGAAACCAGGAACCACGTGGAGAAAGCACCCACACTGAAAGTGCCTGGAGGGAACATTGGGGCTTCTTCTCAGTGTCTCTGACATAGGGTTTCACTGTCCCGGGAAAGTCTCTGCTAACACCGCGCAGAGCGCTGTGCCCAATATACAGAAAGATCTTGCGGTATCTCCTACAGGGAAAGTGCCAGGAGGGAATTGCGGAGCTTGTTCTCAGTGTCTCTGAGAATTGCTCTGATTATCTGTGTGACCTCTTTGCTAAGACTCTCCAGAGAGCCGTCCTCAAAACAAACACACATCTTGACATATCTCCCACATTGATCGCAGTGTCTCCAGAAACGGCATTCAAGGAGCCAGGAGGTTTTCTCCCTACACTGTCCATTGAGTTGTCCTCAAAACCAATATACATCCTGCTATATCTCCCACATGGAAAGTGCCAGGAGGGAGAAGTGGGGATTATGTTTAGACTTTCTCGGAACTGCTTCAAATCAACTAGATATCTTTGTGCTGTAAATCTCCCAACAGCCAAACGCAAAAGCAGCAAACATCTCGCTGTATGTCCCACATCCAAAGTGCCAAGAGAGAGCTTGCTCTCCCTGTCTTTGAGTACTGTTTTCACTGTCCCGGTTACCTCTTTGCTAACATTCTCTTCAGAGCTGCAGTGAAACCAGGAACCACGTGGAGAAAGCACCCACACTGAAAGTGCCTGGAGGGAACATTGGGGCTTCTTCTCAGTGTCTCTGACATAGGGTTTCACTGTCCCGGCAAAGTCTCTGCTAACACCGTGCAGAGCGCTGTGCCCAATATACAGAAACGTCTTGCGGTATCTCCTACAGGGAAAGTGCCAGGAGGGAATTGCGGAGCTTGTTCTCAGTGTCTCTGAGAATTGCTCTGATTATCTGTGTGACCTCTTTGCTAAGACTCTCCAGAGAGCCGTCCTCAAAACAAACACACATCTTGACATATCTCCCACATTGATCGCAGTGTCTCCAGAAACGGCATTCAAGGAGCCAGGACCTTTTCTCCCTACACTGTCCATTGAGTTGTCCTCAAAACCAATATACATCCTGCTATATCTCCCACATGGAAAGTGCCAGGAGGGAGAAGTGGGGATTATGTTTAGACTTTCTCGGAACTGCTTCAAATCAACTAGATATCTTTGTGCTGTAAATCTCCCAACAGCCAAACGCAAAAGCAGCAAACATCTCGCTGTATGTCCCACATCAAAAGTGCCAAGAGAGAGCTTGCTCTCCCTGTCTTTGAGTACTGTTTTCACTGTCCCGGTTACCTCTTTGCTAGCATTTTCTTCAGAGCCGCAGTGAAACCAGGAACCACGTGGAGAAGGCAGCCACACTGAAAGTGCCTGGAGGGAACATTGGGGCTTCTTCTCAGTGTCTCTGACATAGGGTTTCACTGTCCCGGGAAAGTCTCTGCTAACACCGTGCAGAGCGCTGTGCCCAATATACAGAAACGTCTTGCGGTATCTCCTACAGGGAAAGTGCCAGGAGGGAATTGCGGAGCTTGTTCTCAGTGTCTCTGAGAATTGCTCTGATTATCTGTGTGACCTCTTTGCTAAGACTCTCCAGAGAGCCGTCCTCAAAACAAACACACATCTTGACATATCTCCCACATTGATCGCAGTGTCTCCAGAAACGGCATTCAAGGAGCCAGGACCTTTTCTCCCTACACTGTCCATTGAGTTGTCCTCAAAACCAATATACATCCTGCTATATCTCCCACATGGAAAGTGCCAGGAGGGAGAAGTGGGGATTATGTTTAGACTTTCTCGGAACTGCTTCAAATCAACTAGATATCTTTGTGCTGTAAATCTCCCAACAGCCAAACGCAAAAGCAGCAAACATCTCGCTGTATGTCCCACATCCAAAGTGCCAAGAGAGAGCTTGCTCTCCCTGTCTTTGAGTACTGTTTTCACTGTCCCGGTTACCTCTTTGCTAACATTCTCTTCAGAGCTGCAGTGAAACCAGGAACCACGTGGAGAAAGCACCCACACTGAAAGTGCCTGGAGGGAACATTGGGGCTTCTTCTCAGTGTCTCTGACATAGGGTTTCACTGTCCCGGGAAAGTCTCTGCTAACACCGTGCAGAGCGCTGTGCCCAATATACAGAAACGTCTTGCGGTATCTCCTACAGGGAAAGTGCCAGGAGGGAATTGCGGAGCTTGTTCTCAGTGTCTCTGAGAATTGCTCTGATTATCTCTGTGGCCTCTTTGCTAAGACTCTCCAGAGAGCCGTCCTCAAAACAAACACACATCTTGACATATCTCCCACATTGATCGCAGTGTCTCCAGAAACGGCATTCAAGGAGCCAGGACCTTTTCTCCCTACACTGTCCATTGAGTTGTCCTCAAAACCAATATACATCCTGCTATATCTCCCACATGGAAAGTGCCAGGAGGGAGAAGTGGGGATTATGTTTAGACTTTCTCGGAACTGCTTCAAATCAACTAGATATCTTTGTGCTGTAAATCTCCCAACAGCCAAACGCAAAAGCAGCAAACATCTCGCTGTATGTCCCACATCCAAAGTGCCAAGAGAGAGCTTGCTCTCCCTGTCTTTGAGTACTGTTTTCACTGTCCCGGTTACCTCTTTGCTAACATTCTCTTCAGAGCTGCAGTGAAACCAGGAACCACGTGGAGAAAGCACCCACACTGAAAGTGCCTGGAGGGAACATTGGGGCTTCTTCTCAGTGTCTCTGACATAGGGTTTCACTGTCCCGGGAAAGTCTCTGCTAACACCGCGCAGAGCGCTGTGCCCAATATACAGAAAGATCTTGTGGTATCTCCTACAGGGAAAGTGCCAGGAGGGAATTGCGGAGCTTGTTCTCAGTGTCTCTGAGAATTGCTCTGATTATCTGTGTGACCTCTTTGCTAAGACTCTCCAGAGAGCCGTCCTCAAAACAAACACACATCTTGACATATCTCCCACATTGATCGCAGTGTCTCCAGAAACGGCATTCAAGGAGCCAGGAGGTTTTCTCCCTACACTGTCCATTGAGTTGTCCTCAAAACCAATATACATCCTGCTATATCTCCCACATGGAAAGTGCCAGGAGGGAGAAGTGGGGATTATGTTTAGACTTTCTCGGAACTGCTTCAAATCAACTAGATATCTTTGTGCTGTAAATCTCCCAACAGCCAAACGCAAAAGCAGCAAACATCTCGCTGTATGTCCCACATCCAAAGTGCCAAGAGAGAGCTTGCTCTCCCTGTCTTTGAGTACTGTTTTCACTGTCCCGGTTACCTCTTTGCTAACATTCTCTTCAGAGCCGCAGTGAAACCAGGAACCACGTGGAGAAAGCACCCACACTGAAAGTGCCTGGAGGGAACATTGGGGCTTCTTCTCAGTGTCTCTGACATAGGGTTTCACTGTCCCGGGAAAGTCTCTGCTAACACCGTGCAGAGCGCTGTGCCCAATATACAGAAACGTCTTGCGGTATCTCCTACAGGGAAAGTGCCAGGAGGGAATTGCGGAGCTTGTTCTCAGTGTCTCTGAGAATTGCTCTGATTATCTGTGTGACCTCTTTGCTAAGACTCTCCAGAGAGCCGTCCTCAAAACAAACACACATCTTGACATATCTCCCACATTGATCGCAGTGTCTCCAGAAACGGCATTCAAGGAGCCAGGAGGTTTTCTCCCTACACTGTCCATTGAGTTGTCCTCAAAACCAATATACATCCTGCTATATCTCCCACATGGAAAGTGCCAGGAGGGAGAAGTGGGGATTATGTTTAGACTTTCTCGGAACTGCTTCAAATCAACTAGATATCTTTGTGCTGTAAATCTCCCAACAGCCAAACGCAAAAGCAGCAAACATCTCGCTGTATGTCCCACATCCAAAGTGCCAAGAGAGAGCTTGCTCTCCCTGTCTTTGAGTACTGTTTTCACTGTCCCGGTTACCTCTTTGCTAGCATTCTCTTCAGAGCCGCAGTGAAACCAGGAACCACGTGGAGAAAGCACCCACACTGAAAGTGCCTGGAGGGAACATTGGGGCTTCTTCTCAGTGTCTCTGACATAGGGTTTCACTGTCCCGGGAAAGTCTCTGCTAACACCGTGCAGAGCGCTGTGCCCAATATACAGAAACGTCTTGCGGTATCTCCTACAGGGAAAGTGCCAGGAGGGAATTGCGGAGCTTGTTCTCAGTGTCTCTGAGAATTGCTCTGATTATCTGTGTGACCTCTTTGCTAAGACTCTCCAGAGAGCCGTCCTCAAAACAAACACACATCTTGACATATCTCCCACATTGATCGCAGTGTCTCCAGAAACGGCATTCAAGGAGCCAGGACCTTTTCTCCCTACACTGTCCATTGAGTTGTCCTCAAAACCAATATACATCCTGCTATATCTCCCACATGGAAAGTGCCAGGAGGGAGAAGTGGGGATTATGTTTAGACTTTCTCGGAACTGCTTCAAATCAACTAGATATCTTTGTGCTGTAAATCTCCCAACAGCCAAACGCAAAAGCAGCAAACATCTCGCTGTATGTCCCACATCCAAAGTGCCAAGAGAGAGCTTGCTCTCCCTGTCTTTGAGTACTGTTTTCACTGTCCCGGTTACCTCTTTGCTAACATTCTCTTCAGAGCTGCAGTGAAACCAGGAACCACGTGGAGAAAGCAGCCACACTGAAAGTGCCTGGAGGGAACATTGGGGCTTCTTCTCAGTGTCTCTGACATAGGGTTTCACTGTCCCGGGAAAGTCTCTGCTAACACCGTGCAGAGCGCTGTGCCCAATATACAGAAACGTCTTGCGGTATCTCCTACAGGGAAAGTGCCAGGAGGGAATTGCGGAGCTTGTTCTCAGTGTCTCTGAGAATTGCTCTGATTATCTGTGTGACCTCTTTGCTAAGACTCTCCAGAGAGCCGTCCTCAAAACAAACACACATCTTGACATATCTCCCACATTGATCGCAGTGTCTCCAGAAACGGCATTCAAGGAGCCAGGAGGTTTTCTCCCTACACTGTCCATTGAGTTGTCCTCAAAACCAATATACATCCTGCTATATCTCCCACATGGAAAGTGCCAGGAGGGAGAAGTGGGGATTATGTTTAGACTTTCTCGGAACTGCTTCAAATCAACTAGATATCTTTGTGCTGTAAATCTCCCAACAGCCAAACGCAAAAGCAGCAAACATCTCGCTGTATGTCCCACATCCAAAGTGCCAAGAGAGAGCTTGCTCTCCCTGTCTTTGAGTACTGTTTTCACTGTCCCGGTTACCTCTTTGCTAACATTCTCTTCAGAGCTGCAGTGAAACCAGGAACCACGTGGAGAAAGCACCCACACTGAAAGTGCCTGGAGGGAACATTGGGGCTTCTTCTCAGTGTCTCTGACATAGGGTTTCACTGTCCCGGGAAAGTCTCTGCTAACACCGTGCAGAGCGCTGTGCCCAATATACAGAAACGTCTTGCGGTATCTCCTACAGGGAAAGTGCCAGGAGGGAATTGCGGAGCTTGTTCTCAGTGTCTCTGAGAATTGCTCTGATTATCTGTGTGACCTCTTTGCTAAGACTCTCCAGAGAGCCGTCCTCAAAACAAACACACATCTTGACATATCTCCCACATTGATCGCAGTGTCTCCAGAAACGGCATTCAAGGAGCCAGGACCTTTTCTCCCTACACTGTCCATTGAGTTGTCCTCAAAACCAATATACATCCTGCTATATCTCCCACATGGAAAGTGCCAGGAGGGAGAAGTGGGGATTATGTTTAGACTTTCTCGGAACTGCTTCAAATCAACTAGATATCTTTGTGCTGTAAATCTCCCAACAGCCAAACGCAAAAGCAGCAAACATCTCGCTGTATGTACCACATCCAAAGTGCCAAGAGAGAGCTTGCTCTCCCTGTCTTTGAGTACTGTTTTCACTGTCCCAGTTACCTCTTTGCTAACATTCTCTTCAGAGCTGCAGTGAAACCAGGAACCACGTGGAGAAAGCACCCACACTGAAAGTGCCTGGAGGGAACATTGGGGCTTCTTCTCAGTGTCTCTGACATAGGGTTTCACTGTCCCGGGAAAGTCTCTGCTAACACCGCGCAGAGCGCTGTGCCCAATATACAGAAAGATCTTGCGGTATCTCCTACAGGGAAAGTGCCAGGAGGGAATTGCGGAGCTTGTTCTCAGTGTCTCTGAGAATTGCTCTGATTATCTGTGTGACCTCTTTGCTAAGACTCTCCAGAGAGCCGTCCTCAAAACAAACACACATCTTGACATATCTCCCACATTGATCGCAGTGTCTCCAGAAACGGCATTCAAGGAGCCAGGAGGTTTTCTCCCTACACTGTCCATTGAGTTGTCCTCAAAACCAATATACATCCTGCTATATCTCCCACATGGAAAGTGCCAGGAGGGAGAAGTGGGGATTATGTTTAGACTTTCTCGGAACTGCTTCAAATCAACTAGATATCTTTGTGCTGTAAATCTCCCAACAGCCAAACGCAAAAGCAGCAAACATCTCGCTGTATGTCCCACATCCAAAGTGCCAAGAGAGAGCTTGCTCTCCCTGTCTTTGAGTACTGTTTTCACTGTCCCGGTTACCTCTTTGCTAACATTCTCTTCAGAGCTGCAGTGAAACCAGGAACCACGTGGAGAAAGCACCCACACTGAAAGTGCCTGGAGGGAACATTGGGGCTTCTTCTCAGTGTCTCTGACATAGGGTTTCACTGTCCCGGCAAAGTCTCTGCTAACACCGTGCAGAGCGCTGTGCCCAATATACAGAAACGTCTTGCGGTATCTCCTACAGGGAAAGTGCCAGGAGGGAATTGTGGAGCTTGTTCTCAGTGTCTCTGAGAATTGCTCTGATTATCTGTGTGACCTCTTTGCTAAGACTCTCCAGAGAGCCGTCCTCAAAACAAACACACATCTTGACATATCTCCCACATTGATCGCAGTGTCTCCAGAAACGGCATTCAAGGAGCCAGGAGGTTTTCTCCCTACACTGTCCATTGAGTTGTCCTCAAAACCAATATACATCCTGCTATATCTCCCACATGGAAAGTGCCAGGAGGGAGAAGTGGGGATTATGTTTAGACTTTCTCGGAACTGCTTCAAATCAACTAGATATCTTTGTGCTGTAAATCTCCCAACAGCCAAACGCAAAAGCAGCAAACATCTCGCTGTATGTCCCACATCCAAAGTGCCAAGAGAGAGCTTGCTCTCCCTGTCTTTGAGTACTGTTTTCACTGTCCCGGTTACCTCTTTGCTAACATTCTCTTCAGAGCTGCAGTGAAACCAGGAACCACGTGGAGAAAGCACCCACACTGAAAGTGCCTGGAGGGAACATTGGGGCTTCTTCTCAGTGTCTCTGACATAGGGTTTCACTGTCCCGGGAAAGTCTCTGCTAACACCGTGCAGAGCGCTGTGCCCAATATACAGAAACGTCTTGCGGTATCTCCTACAGGGAAAGTGCCAGGAGGGAATTGCGGAGCTTGTTCTCAGTGTCTCTGAGAATTGCTCTGATTATCTGTGTGACCTCTTTGCTAAGACTCTCCAGAGAGCCGTCCTCAAAACAAACACACATCTTGACATATCTCCCACATTGATCGCAGTGTCTCCAGAAACGGCATTCAAGGAGCCAGGACCTTTTCTCCCTACACTGTCCATTGAGTTGTCCTCAAAACCAATATACATCCTGCTATATCTCCCACATGGAAAGTGCCAGGAGGGAGAAGTGGGGATTATGTTTAGACTTTCTCGGAACTGCTTCAAATCAACTAGATATCTTTGTGCTGTAAATCTCCCAACAGCCAAACGCAAAAGCAGCAAACATCTCGCTGTATGTACCACATCCAAAGTGCCAAGAGAGAGCTTGCTCTCCCTGTCTTTGAGTACTGTTTTCACTGTCCCAGTTACCTCTTTGCTAACATTCTCTTCAGAGCTGCAGTGAAACCAGGAACCACGTGGAGAAAGCACCCACACTGAAAGTGCCTGGAGGGAACATTGGGGCTTCTTCTCAGTGTCTCTGACATAGGGTTTCACTGTCCCGGGAAAGTCTCTGCTAACACCGCGCAGAGCGCTGTGCCCAATATACAGAAAGATCTTGCGGTATCTCCTACAGGGAAAGTGCCAGGAGGGAATTGCGGAGCTTGTTCTCAGTGTCTCTGAGAATTGCTCTGATTATCTGTGTGACCTCTTTGCTAAGACTCTCCAGAGAGCCGTCCTCAAAACAAACACACATCTTGACATATCTCCCACATTGATCGCAGTGTCTCCAGAAACGGCATTCAAGGAGCCAGGAGGTTTTCTCCCTACACTGTCCATTGAGTTGTCCTCAAAACCAATATACATCCTGCTATATCTCCCACATGGAAAGTGCCAGGAGGGAGAAGTGGGGATTATGTTTAGACTTTCTCGGAACTGCTTCAAATCAACTAGATATCTTTGTGCTGTAAATCTCCCAACAGCCAAACGCAAAAGCAGCAAACATCTCGCTGTATGTCCCACATCCAAAGTGCCAAGAGAGAGCTTGCTCTCCCTGTCTTTGAGTACTGTTTTCACTGTCCCGGTTACCTCTTTGCTAACATTCTCTTCAGAGCTGCAGTGAAACCAGGAACCACGTGGAGAAAGCAGCCACACTGAAAGTGCCTGGAGGGAACATTGGGGCTTCTTCTCAGTGTCTCTGACATAGGGTTTCACTATCCCGGGAAAGTCTCTGCTAACACCGTGCTGAGCGCTGTGCCCAATATACAGAAACGTCTTGCGGTATCTCCTACAGGGAAAGTGCCAGGAGGGAATTGCGGAGCTTGTTCTCAGTGTCTCTGAGAATTGCTCTGATTATCTGTGTGACCTCTTTGCTAAGACTCTCCAGAGAGCCGTCCTCAAAACAAACACACATCTTGACATATCTCCCACATTGATCGCAGTGTCTCCAGAAACGGCATTCAAGGAGCCAGGAGGTTTTCTCCCTACACTGTCCATTGAGTTGTCCTCAAAACCAATATACATCCTGCTATATCTCCCACATGGAAAGTGCCAGGAGGGAGAAGTGGGGATTATGTTTAGACTTTCTCGGAACTGCTTCAAATCAACTAGATATCTTTGTGCTGTAAATCTCCCAACAGCCAAACGCAAAAGCAGCAAACATCTCGCTGTATGTCCCACATCCAAAGTGCCAAGAGAGAGCTTGCTCTCCCTGTCTTTGAGTACTGTTTTCACTGTCCCGGTTACCTCTTTGCTAACATTCTCTTCAGAGCCGCAGTGAAACCAGGAACCACGTGGAGAAAGCACCCACACTGAAAGTGCCTGGAGGGAACATTGGGGCTTCTTCTCAGTGTCTCTGACATAGGGTTTCACTGTCCCGGGAAAGTCTCTGCTAACACCGTGCAGAGCGCTGTGCCCAATATACAGAAACGTCTTGCGGTATCTCCTACAGGGAAAGTGCCAGGAGGGAATTGCGGAGCTTGTTCTCAGTGTCTCTGAGAATTGCTCTGATTATCTGTGTGACCTCTTTGCTAAGACTCTCCAGAGAGCCGTCCTCAAAACAAACACACATCTTGACATATCTCCCACATTGATCGCAGTGTCTCCAGAAACGGCATTCAAGGAGCCAGGACCTTTTCTCCCTACACTGTCCATTGAGTTGTCCTCAAAACCAATATACATCCTGCTATATCTCCCACATGGAAAGTGCCAGGAGGGAGAAGTGGGGATTATGTTTAGACTTTCTCGGAACTGCTTCAAATCAACTAGATATCTTTGTGCTGTAAATCTCCCAACAGCCAAACGCAAAAGCAGCAAACATCTCGCTGTATGTCCCACATCCAAAGTGCCAAGAGAGAGCTTGCTCTCCCTGTCTTTGAGTACTGTTTTCACTGTCCCAGTTACCTCTTTGCTAACATTCTCTTCAGAGCTGCAGTGAAACCAGGAACCACGTGGAGAAAGCACCCACACTGAAAGTGCCTGGAGGGAACATTGGGGCTTCTTCTCAGTGTCTCTGACATAGGGTTTCACTGTCCCGGGAAAGTCTCTGCTAACACCGCGCAGAGCGCTGTGCCCAATATACAGAAAGATCTTGCGGTATCTCCTACAGGGAAAGTGCCAGGAGGGAATTGTGGAGCTTGTTCTCAGTGTCTCTGAGAATTGCTCTGATTATCTGTGTGACCTCTTTGCTAAGACTCTCCAGAGAGCCGTCCTCAAAACAAACACACATCTTGACATATCTCCCACATTGATCGCAGTGTCTCCAGAAACGGCATTCAAGGAGCCAGGACCTTTTCTCCCTACACTGTCCATTGAGTTGTCCTCAAAACCAATATACATCCTGCTATATCTCCCACATGGAAAGTGCCAGGAGGGAGAAGTGGGGATTATGTTTAGACTTTCTCGGAACTGCTTCAAATCAACTAGATATCTTTGTGCTGTAAATCTCCCAACAGCCAAACGCAAAAGCAGCAAACATCTCGCTGTATGTCCCACATCCAAAGTGCCAAGAGAGAGCTTGCTCTCCCTGTCTTTGAGTACTGTTTTCACTGTCCCGGTTACCTCTTTGCTAACATTCTCTTCAGAGCTGCAGTGAAACCAGGAACCACGTGGAGAAAGCACCCACACTGAAAGTGCCTGGAGGGAACATTGGGGCTTCTTCTCAGTGTCTCTGACATAGGGTTTCACTGTCCCGGGAAAGTCTCTGCTAACACCGTGCAGAGCGCTGTGCCCAATATACAGAAACGTCTTGCGGTATCTCCTACAGGGAAAGTGCCAGGAGGGAATTGCGGAGCTTGTTCTCAGTGTCTCTGAGAATTGCTCTGATTATCTGTGTGACCTCTTTGCTAAGACTCTCCAGAGAGCCGTCCTCAAAACAAACACACATCTTGACATATCTCCCACATTGATCGCAGTGTCTCCAGAAACGGCATTCAAGGAGCCAGGACCTTTTCTCCCTACACTGTCCATTGAGTTGTCCTCAAAACCAATATACATCCTGCTATATCTCCCACATGGAAAGTGCCAGGAGGGAGAAGTGGGGATTATGTTTAGACTTTCTCGGAACTGCTTCAAATCAACTAGATATCTTTGTGCTGTAAATCTCCCAACAGCCAAACGCAAAAGCAGCAAACATCTCGCTGTATGTACCACATCCAAAGTGCCAAGAGAGAGCTTGCTCTCCCTGTCTTTGAGTACTGTTTTCACTGTCCCAGTTACCTCTTTGCTAACATTCTCTTCAGAGCTGCAGTGAAACCAGGAACCACGTGGAGAAAGCACCCACACTGAAAGTGCCTGGAGGGAACATTGGGGCTTCTTCTCAGTGTCTCTGACATAGGGTTTCACTGTCCCGGGAAAGTCTCTGCTAACACCGCGCAGAGCGCTGTGCCCAATATACAGAAAGATCTTGCGGTATCTCCTACAGGGAAAGTGCCAGGAGGGAATTGCGGAGCTTGTTCTCAGTGTCTCTGAGAATTGCTCTGATTATCTGTGTGACCTCTTTGCTAAGACTCTCCAGAGAGCCGTCCTCAAAACCAACACACATCTTGACATATCTCCCACATTGATCGCAGTGTCTCCAGAAACGGCATTCAAGGAGCCAGGAGGTTTTCTCCCTACACTGTCCATTGAGTTGTCCTCAAAACCAATATACATCCTGCTATATCTCCCACATGGAAAGTGCCAGGAGGGAGAAGTGGGGATTATGTTTAGACTTTCTCGGAACTGCTTCAAATCAACTAGATATCTTTGTGCTGTAAATCTCCCAACAGCCAAACGCAAAAGCAGCAAACATCTCGCTGTATGTCCCACATCCAAAGTGCCAAGAGAGAGCTTGCTCTCCCTGTCTTTGAGTACTGTTTTCACTGTCCCGGTTACCTCTTTGCTAACATTCTCTTCAGAGCTGCAGTGAAACCAGGAACCACGTGGAGAAAGCAGCCACACTGAAAGTGCCTGGAGGGAACATTGGGGCTTCTTCTCAGTGTCTCTGACATAGGGTTTCACTATCCCGGGAAAGTCTCTGCTAACACCGTGCAGAGCGCTGTGCCCAATATACAGAAACGTCTTGCGGTATCTCCTACAGGGAAAGTGCCAGGAGGGAATTGCGGAGCTTGTTCTCAGTGTCTCTGAGAATTGCTCTGATTATCTGTGTGACCTCTTTGCTAAGACTCTCCAGAGAGCCGTCCTCAAAACAAACACACATCTTGACATATCTCCCACATTGATCGCAGTGTCTCCAGAAACGGCATTCAAGGAGCCAGGACCTTTTCTCCCTACACTGTCCATTGAGTTGTCCTCAAAACCAATATACATCCTGCTATATCTCCCACATGGAAAGTGCCAGGAGGGAGAAGTGGGGATTATGTTTAGACTTTCTCGGAACTGCTTCAAATCAACTAGATATCTTTGTGCTGTAAATCTCCCAACAGCCAAACGCAAAAGCAGCAAACATCTCGCTGTATGTTCCACATCCAAAGTGCCAAGAGAGAGCTTGCTCTCCCTGTCTTTGAGTACTGTTTTCACTGTCCCAGTTACCTCTTTGCTAACATTCTCTTCAGAGCTGCAGTGAAACCAGGAACCACGTGGAGAAAGCACCCACACTGAAAGTGCCTGGAGGGAACATTGGGGCTTCTTCTCAGTGTCTCTGACATAGGGTTTCACTGTCCCGGGAAAGTCTCTGCTAACACCGCGCAGAGCGCTGTGCCCAATATACAGAAAGATCTTGCGGTATCTCCTACAGGGAAAGTGCCAGGAGGGAATTGCGGAGCTTGTTCTCAGTGTCTCTGAGAATTGCTCTGATTATCTGTGTGACCTCTTTGCTAAGACTCTCCAGAGAGCCGTCCTCAAAACAAACACACATCTTGACATATCTCCCACATTGATCGCAGTGTCTCCAGAAACGGCATTCAAGGAGCCAGGAGGTTTTCTCCCTACACTGTCCATTGAGTTGTCCTCAAAACCAATATACATCCTGCTATATCTCCCACATGGAAAGTGCCAGGAGGGAGAAGTGGGGATTATGTTTAGACTTTCTCGGAACTGCTTCAAATCAACTAGATATCTTTGTGCTGTAAATCTCCCAACAGCCAAACGCAAAAGCAGCAAACATCTCGCTGTATGTCCCACATCCAAAGTGCCAAGAGAGAGCTTGCTCTCCCTGTCTTTGAGTACTGTTTTCACTGTCCCGGTTACCTCTTTGCTAACATTCTCTTCAGAGCCGCAGTGAAACCAGGAACCACGTGGAGAAAGCACCCACACTGAAAGTGCCTGGAGGGAACATTGGGGCTTCTTCTCAGTGTCTCTGACATAGGGTTTCACTGTCCCGGGAAAGTCTCTGCTAACACCGTGCAGAGCGCTGTGCCCAATATACAGAAACGTCTTGCGGTATCTCCTACAGGGAAAGTGCCAGGAGGGAATTGCGGAGCTTGTTCTCAGTGTCTCTGAGAATTGCTCTGATTATCTGTGTGACCTCTTTGCTAAGACTCTCCAGAGAGCCGTCCTCAAAACAAACACACATCTTGACATATCTCCCACATTGATCGCAGTGTCTCCAGAAACGGCATTCAAGGAGCCAGGAGGTTTTCTCCCTACACTGTCCATTGAGTTGTCCTCAAAACCAATATACATCCTGCTATATCTCCCACATGGAAAGTGCCAGGAGGGAGAAGTGGGGATTATGTTTAGACTTTCTCGGAACTGCTTCAAATCAACTAGATATCTTTGTGCTGTAAATCTCCCAACAGCCAAACGCAAAAGCAGCAAACATCTCGCTGTATGTCCCACATCCAAAGTGCCAAGAGAGAGCTTGCTCTCCCTGTCTTTGAGTACTGTTTTCACTGTCCCGGTTACCTCTTTGCTAACATTCTCTTCAGAGCTGCAGTGAAACCAGGAACCACGTGGAGAAAGCACCCACACTGAAAGTGCCTGGAGGGAACATTGGGGCTTCTTCTCAGTGTCTCTGACATAGGGTTTCACTGTCCCGGGAAAGTCTCTGCTAACACCGTGCAGAGCGCTGTGCCCAATATACAGAAACGTCTTGCGGTATCTCCTACAGGGAAAGTGCCAGGAGGGAATTGTGGAGCTTGTTCTCAGTGTCTCTGAGAATTGCTCTGATTATCTGTGTGACCTCTTTGCTAAGACTCTCCAGAGAGCCGTCCTCAAAACAAACACACATCTTGACATATCTCCCACATTGATCGCAGTGTCTCCAGAAACGGCATTCAAGGAGCCAGGAGGTTTTCTCCCTACACTGTCCATTGAGTTGTCCTCAAAACCAATATACATCCTGCTATATCTCCCACATGGAAAGTGCCAGGAGGGAGAAGTGGGGATTATGTTTAGACTTTCTCGGAACTGCTTCAAATCAACTAGATATCTTTGTGCTGTAAATCTCCCAACAGCCAAACGCAAAAGCAGCAAACATCTCGCTGTATGTCCCACATCCAAAGTGCCAAGAGAGAGTTTGCTCTCCCTGTCTTTGAGTACTGTTTTCACTGTCCCGGTTACCTCTTTGCTAACATTCTCTTCAGAGCCGCAGTGAAACCAGGAACCACGTGGAGAAGGCAGCCACACTGAAAGTGCCTGGAGGGAACATTGGGGCTTCTTCTCAGTGTCTCTGACATAGGGTTTCACTGTCCCGGGAAAGTCTCTGCTAACACCGTGCAGAGCGCTGTGCCCAATATACAGAAACGTCTTGCGGTATCTCCTACAGGGAAAGTGCCAGGAGGGAATTGCGGAGCTTGTTCTCAGTGTCTCTGAGAATTGCTCTGATTATCTGTGTGACCCCTTTGCTAAGACTCTCCAGAGAGCCGTCCTCAAAACAAACACACATCTTGACATATCTCCCACATTGATCGCAGTGTCTCCAGAAACGGCATTCAAGGAGCCAGGAGGTTTTCTCCCTACACTGTCCATTGAGTTGTCCTCAAAACCAATATACATCCTGCTATATCTCCCACATGGAAAGTGCCAGGAAGGAGAAGTGGGGATTATGTTTAGACTTTCTCGGAACTGCTTCAAATCAACTAGATATCTTTGTGCTGTAAATCTCCCAACAGCCAAACGCAAAAGCAGCAAACATCTCGCTGTATGTCCCACATCCAAAGTGCCAAGAGAGAGCTTGCTCTCCCTGTCTTTGAGTACTGTTTTCACTGTCCCGGTTACCTCTTTGCTAACATTCTCTTCAGAGCTGCAGTGAAACCAGGAACCACGTGGAGAAAGCACCCACACTGAAAGTGCCTGGAGGGAACATTGGGGCTTCTTCTCAGTGTCTCTGACATAGGGTTTCACTGTCCCGGGAAAGTCTCTGCTAACACCGTGCAGAGCGCTGTGCCCAATATACAGAAACGTCTTGCGGTATCTCCTACAGGGAAAGTGCCAGGAGGGAATTGCGGAGCTTGTTCTCAGTGTCTCTGAGAATTGCTCTGATTATCTGTGTGACCTCTTTGCTAAGACTCTCCAGAGAGCCGTCCTCAAAACAAACACACATCTTGACATATCTCCCACATTGATCGCAGTGTCTCCAGAAACGGCATTCAAGGAGCCAGGAGGTTTTCTCCCTACACTGTCCATTGAGTTGTCCTCAAAACCAATATACATCCTGCTATATCTCCCACATGGAAAGTGCCAGGAGGGAGAAGTGGGGATTATGTTTAGACTTTCTCGGAACTGCTTCAAATCAACTAGATATCTTTGTGCTGTAAATCTCCCAACAGCCAAACGCAAAAGCAGCAAACATCTCGCTGTATGTCCCACATCCAAAGTGCCAAGAGAGAGCTTGCTCTCCCTGTCTTTGAGTACTGTTTTCACTGTCCCGGTTACCTCTTTGCTAGCATTCTCTTCAGAGCCGCAGTGAAACCAGGAACCACGTGGAGAAGGCAGCCACACTGAAAGTGCCTGGAGGGAACATTGGGGCTTCTTCTCAGTGTCTCTGACATAGGGTTTCACTGTCCCGGGAAAGTCTCTGCTAACACCGTGCAGAGCGCTGTGCCCAATATACAGAAACGTCTTGCGGTATCTCCTACAGGGAAAGTGCCAGGAGGGAATTGCGGAGCTTGTTCTCAGTGTCTCTGAGAATTGCTCTGATTATCTGTGTGACCTCTTTGCTAAGACTCTCCAGAGAGCCGTCCTCAAAACAAACACACATCTTGACATATCTCCCACATTGATCGCAGTGTCTCCAGAAACGGCATTCAAGGAGCCAGGAGGTTTTCTCCCTACACTGTCCATTGAGTTGTCCTCAAAACCAATATACATCCTGCTATATCTCCCACATGGAAAGTGCCAGGAGGGAGAAGTGGGGATTATGTTTAGACTTTCTCGGAACTGCTTCAAATCAACTAGATATCTTTGTGCTGTAAATCTCCCAACAGCCAAACGCAAAAGCAGCAAACATCTCGCTGTATGTCCCACATCCAAAGTGCCAAGAGAGAGCTTGCTCTCCCTGTCTTTGAGTACTGTTTTCACTGTCCCGGTTACCTCTTTGCTAACATTCTCTTCAGAGCTGCAGTGAAACCAGGAACCACGTGGAGAAAGCACCCACACTGAAAGTGCCTGGAGGGAACATTGGGGCTTCTTCTCAGTGTCTCTGACATAGGGTTTCACTGTCCCGGGAAAGTCTCTGCTAACACCGTGCAGAGCGCTGTGCCCAATATACAGAAACGTCTTGCGGTATCTCCTACAGGGAAAGTGCCAGGAGGGAATTGTGGAGCTTGTTCTCAGTGTCTCTGAGAATTGCTCTGATTATCTGTGTGACCTCTTTGCTAAGACTCTCCAGAGAGCCGTCCTCAAAACAAACACACATCTTGACATATCTCCCACATTGATCGCAGTGTCTCCAGAAACGGCATTCAAGGAGCCAGGAGGTTTTCTCCCTACACTGTCCATTGAGTTGTCCTCAAAACCAATATACATCCTGCTATATCTCCCACATGGAAAGTGCCAGGAGGGAGAAGTGGGGATTATGTTTAGACTTTCTCGGAACTGCTTCAAATCAACTAGATATCTTTGTGCTGTAAATCTCCCAACAGCCAAACGCAAAAGCAGCAAACATCTCGCTGTATGTCCCACATCCAAAGTGCCAAGAGAGAGCTTGCTCTCCCTGTCTTTGAGTACTGTTTTCACTGTCCCGGTTACCTCTTTGCTAACATTCTCTTCAGAGCCGCAGTGAAACCAGGAACCACGTGGAGAAGGCAGCCACACTGAAAGTGCCTGGAGGGAACATTGGGGCTTCTTCTCAGTGTCTCTGACATAGGGTTTCACTGTCCCGGGAAAGTCTCTGCTAACACCGTGCAGAGCGCTGTGCCCAATATACAGAAACGTCTTGCGGTATCTCCTACAGGGAAAGTGCCAGGAGGGAATTGCGGAGCTTGTTCTCAGTGTCTCTGAGAATTGCTCTGATTATCTGTGTGACCCCTTTGCTAAGACTCTCCAGAGAGCCGTCCTCAAAACAAACACACATCTTGACATATCTCCCACATTGATCGCAGTGTCTCCAGAAACGGCATTCAAGGAGCCAGGAGGTTTTCTCCCTACACTGTCCATTGAGTTGTCCTCAAAACCAATATACATCCTGCTATATCTCCCACATGGAAAGTGCCAGGAAGGAGAAGTGGGGATTATGTTTAGACTTTCTCGGAACTGCTTCAAATCAACTAGATATCTTTGTGCTGTAAATCTCCCAACAGCCAAACGCAAAAGCAGCAAACATCTCGCTGTATGTCCCACATCCAAAGTGCCAAGAGAGAGCTTGCTCTCCCTGTCTTTGAGTACTGTTTTCACTGTCCCGGTTACCTCTTTGCTAACATTCTCTTCAGAGCTGCAGTGAAACCAGGAACCACGTGGAGAAAGCACCCACACTGAAAGTGCCTGGAGGGAACATTGGGGCTTCTTCTCAGTGTCTCTGACATAGGGTTTCACTGTCCCGGGAAAGTCTCTGCTAACACCGCGCAGAGCGCTGTGCCCAATATACAGAAACGTCTTGCGGTATCTCCTACAGGGAAAGTGCCAGGAGGGAATTGCGGAGCTTGTTCTCAGTGTCTCTGAGAATTGCTCTGATTATCTGTGTGACCTCTTTGCTAAGACTCTCCAGAGAGCCGTCCTCAAAACAAACACACATCTTGACATATCTCCCACATTGATCGCAGTGTCTCCAGAAACGGCATTCAAGGAGCCAGGAGGTTTTCTCCCTACACTGTCCATTGAGTTGTCCTCAAAACCAATATACATCCTGCTATATCTCCCACATGGAAAGTGCCAGGAGGGAGAAGTGGGGATTATGTTTAGACTTTCTCGGAACTGCTTCAAATCAACTAGATATCTTTGTGCTGTAAATCTCCCAACAGCCAAACGCAAAAGCAGCAAACATCTCGCTGTATGTCCCACATCCAAAGTGCCAAGAGAGAGCTTGCTCTCCCTGTCTTTGAGTACTGTTTTCACTGTCCCGGTTACCTCTTTGCTAACATTCTCTTCAGAGCTGCAGTGAAACCAGGAACCACGTGGTGAAGGCAGCCACACTGAAAGTGCCTGGAGGGAACACTGGGGATTCTTCTCAGTGTCTCTGACATAGAGTTTCACTGTGCCGGGAAAGTCTCTGCTAACACCGCGCAGAGCGCTGTGCCCAATATACAGAAACGTCTTGCGGTATTTCCTACAGGGAAAGTGCCAGGAGGGAATTGCGGAGCTTGTTCTCAGTGTCTCTGAGAATTGCTCTGATTATCTGTGTGACCTCTTTGCTAAGACTCTCCAGAGAGCCGTCCTCAAAACAAACACACATCTTGACATATCTCCCACATTGATCGCAGTGTCTCCAGAAACGGCATTCAAGGAGCCAGGAGGTTTTCTCCCTACACTGTCCATTGAGTTGTCCTCAAAACCAATATACATCCTGCTATATCTCCCACATGGAAAGTGCCAGGAGGGAGAAGTGGGGATTATGTTTAGACTTTCTCGGAACTGCTTCAAATCAACTAGATATCTTTGTGCTGTAAATCTCCCAACAGCCAAACGCAAAAGCAGCAAACATCTCGCTGTATGTCCCACATCCAAAGTGCCAAGAGAGAGTTTGCTCTCCCTGTCTTTGAGTACTGTTTTCACTGTCCCGGTTACCTCTTTGCTAGCATTCTCTTCAGAGCCGCAGTGAAACCAGGAACCACGTGGAGAAGGCAGCCACACTGAAAGTGCCTGGAGGGAACATTGGGGCTTCTTCTCAGTGTCTCTGACATAGGGTTTCACTGTCCCGGGAAAGTCTCTGCTAACACCGCGCAGAGCGCTGTGCCCAATATACAGAAACGTCTTGCGGTATCTCCTACAGGGAAAGTGCCAGGAGGGAATTGTGGAGCTTGTTCTCAGTGTCTCTGAGAATTGCTCTGATTATCTGTGTGACCTCTTTGCTAAGACTCTCCAGAGAGCCGTCCTCAAAACAAACACACATCTTGACATATCTCCCACATTGATCGCAGTGTCTCCAGAAACGGCATTCAAGGAGCCAGGAGGTTTTCTCCCTACACTGTCCATTGAGTTGTCCTCAAAACCAATATACATCCTGCTATATCTCCCACATGGAAAGTGCCAGGAGGGAGAAGTGGGGATTATGTTTAGACTTTCTCGGAACTGCTTCAAATCAACTAGATATCTTTGTGCTGTAAATCTCCCAACAGCCAAACGCAAAAGCAGCAAACATCTCGCTGTATGTCCCACATCCAAAGTGCCAAGAGAGAGCTTGCTCTCCCTGTCTTTGAGTACTGTTTTCACTGTCCCGGTTACCTCTTTGCTAACATTCTCTTCAGAGCTGCAGTGAAACCAGGAACCACGTGGAGAAAGCACCCACACTGAAAGTGCCTGGAGGGAACATTGGGGCTTCTTCTCAGTGTCTCTGACATAGGGTTTCACTGTCCCGGGAAAGTCTCTGCTAACACCGTGCAGAGCGCTGTGCCCAATATACAGAAACGTCTTGCGGTATCTCCTACAGGGAAAGTGCCAGGAGGGAATTGCGGAGCTTGTTCTCAGTGTCTCTGAGAATTGCTCTGATTATCTGTGTGACCTCTTTGCTAAGACTCTCCAGAGAGCCGTCCTCAAAACAAACACACATCTTGACATATCTCCCACATTGATCGCAGTGTCTCCAGAAACGGCATTCAAGGAGCCAGGAGGTTTTCTCCCTACACTGTCCATTGAGTTGTCCTCAAAACCAATATACATCCTGCTATATCTCCCACATGGAAAGTGCCAGGAGGGAGAAGTGGGGATTATGTTTAGACTTTCTCGGAACTGCTTCAAATCAACTAGATATCTTTGTGCTGTAAATCTCCCAACAGCCAAACGCAAAAGCAGCAAACATCTCGCTGTATGTCCCACATCCAAAGTGCCAAGAGAGAGTTTGCTCTCCCTGTCTTTGAGTACTGTTTTCACTGTCCCGGTTACCTCTTTGCTAGCATTCTCTTCAGAGCCGCAGTGAAACCAGGAACCACGTGGAGAAAGCACCCACACTGAAAGTGCCTGGAGGGAACATTGGGGCTTCTTCTCAGTGTCTCTGACATAGGGTTTCACTGTCCCGGGAAAGTCTCTGCTAACACCGCGCAGAGCGCTGTGCCCAATATACAGAAAGATCTTTCGGTATCTCCTACAGGGAAAGTGCCAGGAGGGAATTGCGGAGCTTGTTCTCAGTGTCTCTGAGAATTGCTCTGATTATCTGTGTGACCTCTTTGCTAAGACTCTCCAGAGAGCCGTCCTCAAAACAAACACACATCTTGACATATCTCCCACATTGATCGCAGTGTCTCCAGAAACGGCATTCAAGGAGCCAGGACCTTTTCTCCCTACACTGTCCATTGAGTTGTCCTCAAAACCAATATACATCCTGCTATATCTCCCACATGGAAAGTGCCAGGAGGGAGAAGTGGGGATTATGTTTAGACTTTCTCGGAACTGCTTCAAATCAACTAGATATCTTTGTGCTGTAAATCTCCCAACAGCCAAACGCAAAAGCAGCAAACATCTCGCTGTATGTCCCACATCCAAAGTGCCAAGAGAGAGCTTGCTCTCCCTGTCTTTGAGTACTGTTTTCACTGTCCCGGTTACCTCTTTGCTAACATTCTCTTCAGAGCCGCAGTGAAACCAGGAACCACGTGGAGAAAGCACCCACACTGAAAGTGCCTGGAGGGAACATTGGGGCTTCTTCTCAGTGTCTCTGACATAGGGTTTCACTGTCCCGGGAAAGTCTCTGCTAACACCGTGCAGAGCGCTGTGCCCAATATACAGAAACGTCTTGCGGTATCTCCTACAGGGAAAGTGCCAGGAGGGAATTGCGGAGCTTGTTCTCAGTGTCTCTGAGAATTGCTCTGATTATCTGTGTGACCTCTTTGCTAAGACTCTCCAGAGAGCCGTCCTCAAAACAAACACACATCTTGACATATCTCCCACATTGATCGCAGTGTCTCCAGAAACGGCATTCAAGGAGCCAGGAGGTTTTCTCCCTACACTGTCCATTGAGTTGTCCTCAAAACCAATATACATCCTGCTATATCTCCCACATGGAAAGTGCCAGGAGGGAGAAGTGGGGATTATGTTTAGACTTTCTCGGAACTGCTTCAAATCAACTAGATATCTTTGTGCTGTAAATCTCCCAACAGCCAAACGCAAAAGCAGCAAACATCTCGCTGTATGTCCCACATCCAAAGTGCCAAGAGAGAGCTTGCTCTCCCTGTCTTTGAGTACTGTTTTCACTGTCCCGGTTACCTCTTTGCTAACATTCTCTTCAGAGCTGCAGTGAAACCAGGAACCACGTGGAGAAAGCACCCACACTGAAAGTGCCTGGAGGGAACATTGGGGCTTCTTCTCAGTGTCTCTGACATAGGGTTTCACTGTCCCGGGAAAGTCTCTGCTAACACCGTGCAGAGCGCTGTGCCCAATATACAGAAACGTCTTGCGGTATCTCCTACAGGGAAAGTGCCAGGAGGGAATTGCGGAGCTTGTTCTCAGTGTCTCTGAGAATTGCTCTGATTATCTGTGTGACCTCTTTGCTAAGACTCTCCAGAGAGCCGTCCTCAAAACAAACACACATCTTGACATATCTCCCACATTGATCGCAGTGTCTCCAGAAACGGCATTCAAGGAGCCAGGAGGTTTTCTCCCTACACTGTCCATTGAGTTGTCCTCAAAACCAATATACATCCTGCTATATCTCCCACATGGAAAGTGCCAGGAGGGAGAAGTGGGGATTATGTTTAGACTTTCTCGGAACTGCTTCAAATCAACTAGATATCTTTGTGCTGTAAATCTCCCAACAGCCAAACGCAAAAGCAGCAAACATCTCGCTGTATGTCCCACATCCAAAGTGCCAAGAGAGAGTTTGCTCTCCCTGTCTTTGAGTACTGTTTTCACTGTCCCGGTTACCTCTTTGCTAGCATTCTCTTCAGAGCCGCAGTGAAACCAGGAACCACGTGGAGAAGGCAGCCACACTGAAAGTGCCTGGAGGGAACATTGGGGCTTCTTCTCAGTGTCTCTGACATAGGGTTTCACTGTCCCGGGAAAGTCTCTGCTAACACCGTGCAGAGCGCTGTGCCAAATATACAGAAACGTCTTGCGGTATCTCCTACAGGGAAAGTGCCAGGAGGGAATTGCGGAGCTTGTTCTCAGTGTCTCTGAGAATTGCTCTGATTATCTGTGTGACCTCTTTGCTAAGACTCTCCAGAGAGCCGTCCTCAAAACAAACACACATCTTGACATATCTCCCACATTGATCGCAGTGTCTCCAGAAACGGCATTCAAGGAGCCAGGACCTTTTCTCCCTACACTGTCCATTGAGTTGTCCTCAAAACCAATATACATCCTGCTATATCTCCCACATGGAAAGTGCCAGGAGGGAGAAGTGGGGATTATGTTTAGACTTTCTCGGAACTGCTTCAAATCAACTAGATATCTTTGTGCTGTAAATCTCCCAACAGCCAAACGCAAAAGCAGCAAACATCTCGCTGTATGTCCCACATCCAAAGTGCCAAGAGAGAGCTTGCTCTCCCTGTCTTTGAGTACTGTTTTCACTGTCCCGGTTACCTCTTTGCTAACATTCTCTTCAGAGCTGCAGTGAAACCAGGAACCACGTGGAGAAAGCACCCACACTGAAAGTGCCTGGAGGGAACATTGGGGCTTCTTCTCAGTGTCTCTGACATAGGGTTTCACTGTCCCGGGAAAGTCTCTGCTAACACCGTGCAGAGCGCTGTGCCCAATATACAGAAACGTCTTGCGGTATCTCCTACAGGGAAAGTGCCAGGAGGGAATTGCGGAGCTTGTTCTCAGTGTCTCTGAGAATTGCTCTGATTATCTGTGTGACCTCTTTGCTAAGACTCTCCAGAGAGCCATCCTCAAAACAAACACACATCTTGACATATCTCCCACATTGATCGCAGTGTCTCCAGAAACGGCATTCAAGGAGCCAGGAGGTTTTCTCCCTACACTGTCCATTGAGTTGTCCTCAAAACCAATATACATCCTGCTATATCTCCCACATGGAAAGTGCCAGGAGGGAGAAGTGGGGATTATGTTTAGACTTTCTCGGAACTGCTTCAAATCAACTAGATATCTTTGTGCTGTAAATCTCCCAACAGCCAAACGCAAAAGCAGCAAACATCTCGCTGTATGTCCCACATCCAAAGTGCCAAGAGAGAGCTTGCTCTCCCTGTCTTTGAGTACTGTTTTCACTGTCCCGGTTACCTCTTTGCTAACATTCTCTTCAGAGCCGCAGTGAAACCAGGAACCACGTGGAGAAGGCAGCCACACTGAAAGTGCCTGGAGGGAACATTGGGGCTTCTTCTCAGTGTCTCTGACATAGGGTTTCACTGTCCCGGGAAAGTCTCTGCTAACACCGTGCAGAGCGCTGTGCCCAATATACAGAAACGTCTTGCGGTATCTCCTACAGGGAAAGTGCCAGGAGGGAATTGCGGAGCTTGTTCTCAGTGTCTCTGAGAATTGCTCTGATTATCTGTGTGACCTCTTTGCTAAGACTCTCCAGAGAGCCGTCCTCAAAACAAACACACATCTTGACATATCTCCCACATTGATCGCAGTGTCTCCAGAAACGGCATTCAAGGAGCCAGGAGGTTTTCTCCCTACACTGTCCATTGAGTTGTCCTCAAAACCAATATACATCCTGCTATATCTCCCACATGGAAAGTGCCAGGAGGGAGAAGTGGGGATTATGTTTAGACTTTCTCGGAACTGCTTCAAATCAACTAGATATCTTTGTGCTGTAAATCTCCCAACAGCCAAATGCAAAAGCAGCAAACATCTCGCTGTATGTCCCACATCCAAAGTGCCAAGAGAGAGTTTGCTCTCCCTGTCTTTGAGTACTGTTTTCACTGTCCCGGTTACCTCTTTGCTAGCATTCTCTTCAGAGCCGCAGTGAAACCAGGAACCACGTGGAGAAGGCAGCCACACTGAAAGTGCCTGGAGGGAACATTGGGGCTTCTTCTCAGTGTCTCTGACATAGGGTTTCACTGTCCCGGGAAAGTCTCTGCTAACACCGCGCAGAGCGCTGTGCCCAATATACAGAAACGTCTTGCGGTATCTCCTACAGGGAAAGTGCCAGGAGGGAATTGCGGAGCTTGTTCTCAGTGTCTCTGAGAATTGCTCTGATTATCTGTGTGACCTCTTTGCTAAGACTCTCCAGAGAGCCGTCCTCAAAACCAACACACATCTTGACATATCTCCCACATTGATCGCAGTGTCTCCAGAAACGGCATTCAAGGAGCCAGGAGGTTTTCTCCCTACACTGTCCATTGAGTTGTCCTCAAAACCAATATACATCCTGCTATATCTCCCACATGGAAAGTGCCAGGAGGGAGAAGTGGGGATTATGTTTAGACTTTCTCGGAACTGCTTCAAATCAACTAGATATCTTTGTGCTGTAAATCTCCCAACAGCCAAACGCAAAAGCAGCAAACATCTCGCTGTATGTCCCACATCCAAAGTGCCAAGAGAGAGCTTGCTCTCCCTGTCTTTGAGTACTGTTTTCACTGTCCCGGTTACCTCTTTGCTAACATTCTCTTCAGAGCTGCAGTGAAACCAGGAACCACGTGGAGAAAGCACCCACACTGAAAGTGCCTGGAGGGAACATTGGGGCTTCTTCTCAGTGTCTCTGACATAGGGTTTCACTGTCCCGGGAAAGTCTCTGCTAACACCGTGCAGAGCGCTGTGCCCAATATACAGAAACGTCTTGCGGTATCTCCTACAGGGAAAGTGCCAGGAGGGAATTGCGGAGCTTGTTCTCAGTGTCTCTGAGAATTGCTCTGATTATCTGTGTGACCTCTTTGCTAAGACTCTCCAGAGAGCCGTCCTCAAAACAAACACACATCTTGACATATCTCCCACATTGATCGCAGTGTCTCCAGAAACGGCATTCAAGGAGCCAGGAGGTTTTCTCCCTACACTGTCCATTGAGTTGTCCTCAAAACCAATATACATCCTGCTATATCTCCCACATGGAAAGTGCCAGGAGGGAGAAGTGGGGATTATGTTTAGACTTTCTCGGAACTGCTTCAAATCAACTAGATATCTTTGTGCTGTAAATCTCCCAACAGCCAAACGCAAAAGCAGCAAACATCTCGCTGTATGTCCCACATCCAAAGTGCCAAGAGAGAGTTTGCTCTCCCTGTCTTTGAGTACTGTTTTCACTGTCCCGGTTACCTCTTTGCTAGCATTCTCTTCAGAGCCGCAGTGAAACCAGGAACCACGTGGAGAAGGCAGCCACACTGAAAGTGCCTGGAGGGAACATTGGGGCTTCTTCTCAGTGTCTCTGACATAGGGTTTCACTGTCCCGGGAAAGTCTCTGCTAACACCGTGCAGAGCGCTGTGCCCAATATACAGAAACGTCTTGCGGTATCTCCTACAGGGAAAGTGCCAGGAGGGAATTGCGGAGCTTGTTCTCAGTGTCTCTGAGAATTGCTCTGATTATCTGTGTGACCTCTTTGCTAAGACTCTCCAGAGAGCCGTCCTCAAAACAAACACACATCTTGACATATCTCCCACATTGATCGCAGTGTCTCCAGAAACGGCATTCAAGGAGCCAGGACCTTTTCTCCCTACACTGTCCATTGAGTTGTCCTCAAAACCAATATACATCCTGCTATATCTCCCACATGGAAAGTGCCAGGAGGGAGAAGTGGGGATTATGTTTAGACTTTCTCGGAACTGCTTCAAATCAACTAGATATCTTTGTGCTGTAAATCTCCCAACAGCCAAACGCAAAAGCAGCAAACATCTCGCTGTATGTCCCACATCCAAAGTGCCAAGAGAGAGCTTGCTCTCCCTGTCTTTGAGTACTGTTTTCACTGTCCCGGTTACCTCTTTGCTAACATTCTCTTCAGAGCCGCAGTGAAACCAGGAACCACGTGGAGAAAGCACCCACACTGAAAGTGCCTGGAGGGAACATTGGGGCTTCTTCTCAGTGTCTCTGACATAGGGTTTCACTGTCCCGGGAAAGTCTCTGCTAACACCGTGCAGAGCGCTGTGCCCAATATACAGAAACGTCTTGCGGTATCTCCTACAGGGAAAGTGCCAGGAGGGAATTGCGGAGCTTGTTCTCAGTGTCTCTGAGAATTGCTCTGATTATCTGTGTGACCTCTTTGCTAAGACTCTCCAGAGAGCCGTCCTCAAAACAAACACACATCTTGACATATCTCCCACATTGATCGCAGTGTCTCCAGAAACGGCATTCAAGGAGCCAGGAGGTTTTCTCCCTACACTGTCCATTGAGTTGTCCTCAAAACCAATATACATCCTGCTATATCTCCCACATGGAAAGTGCCAGGAGGGAGAAGTGGGGATTATGTTTAGACTTTCTCGGAACTGCTTCAAATCAACTAGATATCTTTGTGCTGTAAATCTCCCAACAGCCAAACGCAAAAGCAGCAAACATCTCGCTGTATGTCCCACATCCAAAGTGCCAAGAGAGAGCTTGCTCTCCCTGTCTTTGAGTACTGTTTTCACTGTCCCGGTTACCTCTTTGCTAACATTCTCTTCAGAGCCGCAGTGAAACCAGGAACCACGTGGAGAAGGCAGCCACACTGAAAGTGCCTGGAGGGAACATTGGGGCTTCTTCTCAGTGTCTCTGACATAGGGTTTCACTGTCCCGGGAAAGTCTCTGCTAACACCGTGCAGAGCGCTGTGCCCAATATACAGAAACGTCTTGCGGTATCTCCTACAGGGAAAGTGCCAGGAGGGAATTGCGGAGCTTGTTCTCAGTGTCTCTGAGAATTGCTCTGATTATCTGTGTGACCTCTTTGCTAAGACTCTCCAGAGAGCCGTCCTCAAAACAAACACACATCTTGACATATCTCCCACATTGATCGCAGTGTCTCCAGAAACGGCATTCAAGGAGCCAGGAGGTTTTCTCCCTACACTGTCCATTGAGTTGTCCTCAAAACCAATATACATCCTGCTATATCTCCCACATGGAAAGTGCCAGGAGGGAGAAGTGGGGATTATGTTTAGACTTTCTCGGAACTGCTTCAAATCAACTAGATATCTTTGTGCTGTAAATCTCCCAACAGCCAAATGCAAAAGCAGCAAACATCTCGCTGTATGTCCCACATCCAAAGTGCCAAGAGAGAGTTTGCTCTCCCTGTCTTTGAGTACTGTTTTCACTGTCCCGGTTACCTCTTTGCTAGCATTCTCTTCAGAGCCGCAGTGAAACCAGGAACCACGTGGAGAAGGCAGCCACACTGAAAGTGCCTGGAGGGAACATTGGGGCTTCTTCTCAGTGTCTCTGACATAGGGTTTCACTGTCCCGGGAAAGTCTCTGCTAACACCGCGCAGAGCGCTGTGCCCAATATACAGAAACGTCTTGCGGTATCTCCTACAGGGAAAGTGCCAGGAGGGAATTGCGGAGCTTGTTCTCAGTGTCTCTGAGAATTGCTCTGATTATCTGTGTGACCTCTTTGCTAAGACTCTCCAGAGAGCCGTCCTCAAAACCAACACACATCTTGACATATCTCCCACATTGATCGCAGTGTCTCCAGAAACGGCATTCAAGGAGCCAGGAGGTTTTCTCCCTACACTGTCCATTGAGTTGTCCTCAAAACCAATATACATCCTGCTATATCTCCCACATGGAAAGTGCCAGGAGGGAGAAGTGGGGATTATGTTTAGACTTTCTCGGAACTGCTTCAAATCAACTAGATATCTTTGTGCTGTAAATCTCCCAACAGCCAAACGCAAAAGCAGCAAACATCTCGCTGTATGTCCCACATCCAAAGTGCCAAGAGAGAGCTTGCTCTCCCTGTCTTTGAGTACTGTTTTCACTGTCCCGGTTACCTCTTTGCTAACATTCTCTTCAGAGCTGCAGTGAAACCAGGAACCACGTGGAGAAAGCACCCACACTGAAAGTGCCTGGAGGGAACATTGGGGCTTCTTCTCAGTGTCTCTGACATAGGGTTTCACTGTCCCGGGAAAGTCTCTGCTAACACCGTGCAGAGCGCTGTGCCCAATATACAGAAACGTCTTGCGGTATCTCCTACAGGGAAAGTGCCAGGAGGGAATTGCGGAGCTTGTTCTCAGTGTCTCTGAGAATTGCTCTGATTATCTGTGTGACCTCTTTGCTAAGACTCTCCAGAGAGCCGTCCTCAAAACAAACACACATCTTGACATATCTCCCACATTGATCGCAGTGTCTCCAGAAACGGCATTCAAGGAGCCAGGAGGTTTTCTCCCTACACTGTCCATTGAGTTGTCCTCAAAACCAATATACATCCTGCTATATCTCCCACATGGAAAGTGCCAGGAGGGAGAAGTGGGGATTATGTTTAGACTTTCTCGGAACTGCTTCAAATCAACTAGATATCTTTGTGCTGTAAATCTCCCAACAGCCAAACGCAAAAGCAGCAAACATCTCGCTGTATGTCCCACATCCAAAGTGCCAAGAGAGAGCTTGCTCTCCCTGTCTTTGAGTACTGTTTTCACTGTCCCGGTTACCTCTTTGCTAACATTCTCTTCAGAGCTGCAGTGAAACCAGGAACCACGTGGAGAAAGCACCCACACTGAAAGTGCCTGGAGGGAACATTGGGGCTTCTTCTCAGTGTCTCTGACATAGGGTTTCACTGTCCCGGGAAAGTCTCTGCTAACACCGTGCAGAGCGCTGTGCCCAATATACAGAAACGTCTTGCGGTATCTCCTACAGGGAAAGTGCCAGGAGGGAATTGCGGAGCTTGTTCTCAGTGTCTCTGAGAATTGCTCTGATTATCTGTGTGACCTCTTTGCTAAGACTCTCCAGAGAGCCATCCTCAAAACAAACACACATCTTGACATATCTCCCACATTGATCGCAGTGTCTCCAGAAACGGCATTCAAGGAGCCAGGAGGTTTTCTCCCTACACTGTCCATTGAGTTGTCCTCAAAACCAATATACATCCTGCTATATCTCCCACATGGAAAGTGCCAGGAGGGAGAAGTGGGGATTATGTTTAGACTTTCTCGGAACTGCTTCAAATCAACTAGATATCTTTGTGCTGTAAATCTCCCAACAGCCAAACGCAAAAGCAGCAAACATCTCGCTGTATGTCCCACATCCAAAGTGCCAAGAGAGAGCTTGCTCTCCCTGTCTTTGAGTACTGTTTTCACTGTCCCGGTTACCTCTTTGCTAACATTCTCTTCAGAGCCGCAGTGAAACCAGGAACCACGTGGAGAAAGCACCCACACTGAAAGTGCCTGGAGGGAACATTGGGGCTTCTTCTCAGTGTCTCTGACATAGGGTTTCACTGTCCCGGGAAAGTCTCTGCTAACACCGCGCAGAGCGCTGTGCCCAATATACAGAAACGTCTTGCGGTATCTCCTACAGGGAAAGTGCCAGGAGGGAATTGCGGAGCTTGTTCTCAGTGTCTCTGAGAATTGCTCTGATTATCTGTGTGACCTCTTTGCTAAGACTCTCCAGAGAGCCGTCCTCAAAACAAACACACATCTTGACATATCTCCCACATTGATCGCAGTGTCTCCAGAAACGGCATTCAAGGAGCCAGGAGGTTTTCTCCCTACACTGTCCATTGAGTTGTCCTCAAAACCAATATACATCCTGCTATATCTCCCACATGGAAAGTGCCAGGAGGGAGAAGTGGGGATTATGTTTAGACTTTCTCGGAACTGCTTCAAATCAACTAGATATCTTTGTGCTGTAAATCTCCCAACAGCCAAACGCAAAAGCAGCAAACATCTCGCTGTATGTCCCACATCCAAAGTGCCAAGAGAGAGTTTGCTCTCCCTGTCTTTGAGTACTGTTTTCACTGTCCCGGTTACCTCTTTGCTAACATTCTCTTCAGAGCTGCAGTGAAACCAGGAACCACGTGGAGAAAGCACCCACACTGAAAGTGCCTGGAGGGAACATTGGGGCTTCTTCTCAGTGTCTCTGACATAGGGTTTCACTGTCCCGGGAAAGTCTCTGCTAACACCGCGCAGAGCGCTGTGCCCAATATACAGAAAGATCTTTCGGTATCTCCTACAGGGAAAGTGCCAGGAGGGAATTGCGGAGCTTGTTCTCAGTGTCTCTGAGAATTGCTCTGATTATCTGTGTGACCTCTTTGCTAAGACTCTCCAGAGAGCCGTCCTCAAAACAAACACACATCTTGACATATCTCCCACATTGATCGCAGTGTCTCCAGAAACGGCATTCAAGGAGCCAGGACCTTTTCTCCCTACACTGTCCATTGAGTTGTCCTCAAAACCAATATACATCCTGCTATATCTCCCACATGGAAAGTGCCAGGAGGGAGAAGTGGGGATTATGTTTAGACTTTCTCGGAACTGCTTCAAATCAACTAGATATCTTTGTGCTGTAAATCTCCCAACAGCCAAACGCAAAAGCAGCAAACATCTCGCTGTATGTCCCACATCCAAAGTGCCAAGAGAGAGCTTGCTCTCCCTGTCTTTGAGTACTGTTTTCACTGTCCCGGTTACCTCTTTGCTAACATTCTCTTCAGAGCTGCAGTGAAACCAGGAACCACGTGGAGAAAGCACCCACACTGAAAGTGCCTGGAGGGAACATTGGGGCTTCTTCTCAGTGTCTCTGACATAGGGTTTCACTGTCCCGGGAAAGTCTCTGCTAACACCGTGCAGAGCGCTGTGCCCAATATACAGAAACGTCTTGCGGTATCTCCTACAGGGAAAGTGCCAGGAGGGAATTGCGGAGCTTGTTCTCAGTGTCTCTGAGAATTGCTCTGATTATCTGTGTGACCTCTTTGCTAAGACTCTCCAGAGAGCCGTCCTCAAAACAAACACACATCTTGACATATCTCCCACATTGATCGCAGTGTCTCCAGAAACGGCACTCAAGGAGCCAGGACCTTTTCTCCCTACACTGTCCATTGAGTTGTCCTCAAAACCAATATACATCCTGCTATATCTCCCACATGGAAAGTGCCAGGAGGGAGAAGTGGGGATTATGTTTAGACTTTCTCGGAACTGCTTCAAATCAACTAGATATCTTTGTGCTGTAAATCTCCCAACAGCCAAACGCAAAAGCAGCAAACATCTCGCTGTATGTCCCACATCCAAAGTGCCAAGAGAGAGCTTGCTCTCCCTGTCTTTGAGTACTGTTTTCACTGTCCCGGTTACCTCTTTGCTAACATTCTCTTCAGAGCTGCAGTGAAACCAGGAACCACGTGGAGAAAGCACCCACACTGAAAGTGCCTGGAGGGAACATTGGGGCTTCTTCTCAGTGTCTCTGACATAGGGTTTCACTGTCCCGGGAAAGTCTCTGCTAACACCGTGCAGAGCGCTGTGCCCAATATACAGAAACGTCTTGCGGTATCTCCTACAGGGAAAGTGCC
Organism: Larus michahellis; assembly: GCF_964199755.1. Lineage (NCBI taxonomy): Eukaryota > Metazoa > Chordata > Aves > Charadriiformes > Laridae > Larus > Larus michahellis. The sequence continues at coordinate 1,773,288 of NC_133921.1, forward strand.
AGGAGGGAATTGCGGAGCTTGTTCTCAGTGTCTCTGAGAATTGCTCTGATTATCTGTGTGACCTCTTTGCTAAGACTCTCCAGAGAGCCGTCCTCAAAACAAACACACATCTTGACATATCTCCCACATTGATCGCAGTGTCTCCAGAAACGGCATTCAAGGAGCCAGGACCTTTTCTCCCTACACTGTCCATTGAGTTGTCCTCAAAACCAATATACATCCTGCTATATCTCCCACATGGAAAGTGCCAGGAGGGAGAAGTGGGGATTATGTTTAGACTTTCTCGGAACTGCTTCAAATCAACTAGATATCTTTGTGCTGTAAATCTCCCAACAGCCAAACGCAAAAGCAGCAAACATCTCGCTGTATGTCCCACATCCAAAGTGCCAAGAGAGAGCTTGCTCTCCCTGTCTTTGAGTACTGTTTTCACTGTCCCGGTTACCTCTTTGCTAACATTCTCTTCAGAGCTGCAGTGAAACCAGGAACCACGTGGAGAAAGCACCCACACTGAAAGTGCCTGGAGGGAACATTGGGGCTTCTTCTCAGTGTCTCTGACATAGGGTTTCACTGTCCCGGGAAAGTCTCTGCTAACACCGCGCAGAGCGCTGTGCCCAATATACAGAAACGTCTTGCGGTATCTCCTACAGGGAAAGTGCCAGGAGGGAATTGCGGAGCTTGTTCTCAGTGTCTCTGAGAATTGCTCTGATTATCTGTGTGACCTCTTTGCTAAGACTCTCCAGAGAGCCGTCCTCAAAACAAACACACATCTTGACATATCTCCCACATTGATCGCAGTGTCTCCAGAAACGGCATTCAAGGAGCCAGGAGGTTTTCTCCCTACACTGTCCATTGAGTTGTCCTCAAAACCAATATACATCCTGCTATATCTCCCACATGGAAAGTGCCAGGAGGGAGAAGTGGGGATTATGTTTAGACTTTCTCGGAACTGCTTCAAATCAACTAGATATCTTTGTGCTGTAAATCTCCCAACAGCCAAACGCAAAAGCAGCAAACATCTCGCTGTATGTCCCACATCCAAAGTGCCAAGAGAGAGTTTGCTCTCCCTGTCTTTGAGTACTGTTTTCACTGTCCCGGTTACCTCTTTGCTAGCATTCTCTTCAGAGCCGCAGTGAAACCAGGAACCACGTGGAGAGGGCAGCCACACTGAAAGTGCCTGGAGGGAACATTGGGGCTTCTTCTCAGTGTCTCTGACATAGGGTTTCACTGTCCCGGGAAAGTCTCTGCTAACACCGCGCAGAGCGCTGTGCCCAATATACAGAAACGTCTTGCGGTATCTCCTACAGGGAAAGTGCCAGGAGGGAATTGTGGAGCTTGTTCTCAGTGTCTCTGAGAATTGCTCTGATTATCTGTGTGACCTCTTTGCTAAGACTCTCCAGAGAGCCGTCCTCAAAACAAACACACATCTTGACATATCTCCCACATTGATCGCAGTGTCTCCAGAAACGGCATTCAAGGAGCCAGGAGGTTTTCTCCCTACACTGTCCATTGAGTTGTCCTCAAAACCAATATACATCCTGCTATATCTCCCACATGGAAAGTGCCAGGAGGGAGAAGTGGGGATTATGTTTAGACTTTCTCGGAACTGCTTCAAATCAACTAGATATCTTTGTGCTGTAAATCTCCCAACAGCCAAACGCAAAAGCAGCAAACATCTCGCTGTATGTCCCACATCCAAAGTGCCAAGAGAGAGCTTGCTCTCCCTGTCTTTGAGTACTGTTTTCACTGTCCCGGTTACCTCTTTGCTAACATTCTCTTCAGAGCTGCAGTGAAACCAGGAACCACGTGGAGAAAGCACCCACACTGAAAGTGCCTGGAGGGAACATTGGGGCTTCTTCTCAGTGTCTCTGACATAGGGTTTCACTGTCCCGGGAAAGTCTCTGCTAACACCGCGCAGAGCGCTGTGCCCAATATACAGAAACGTCTTGCGGTATCTCCTACAGGGAAAGTGCCAGGAGGGAATTGCGGAGCTTGTTCTCAGTGTCTCTGAGAATTGCTCTGATTATCTGTGTGACCTCTTTGCTAAGACTCTCCAGAGAGCCGTCCTCAAAACAAACACACATCTTGACATATCTCCCACATTGATCGCAGTGTCTCCAGAAACGGCATTCAAGGAGCCAGGAGGTTTTCTCCCTACACTGTCCATTGAGTTGTCCTCAAAACCAATATACATCCTGCTATATCTCCCACATGGAAAGTGCCAGGAGGGAGAAGTGGGGATTATGTTTAGACTTTCTCGGAACTGCTTCAAATCAACTAGATATCTTTGTGCTGTAAATCTCCCAACAGCCAAACGCAAAAGCAGCAAACATCTCGCTGTATGTCCCACATCCAAAGTGCCAAGAGAGAGTTTGCTCTCCCTGTCTTTGAGTACTGTTTTCACTGTCCCGGTTACCTCTTTGCTAGCATTCTCTTCAGAGCCGCAGTGAAACCAGGAACCACGTGGAGAGGGCAGCCACACTGAAAGTGCCTGGAGGGAACATTGGGGCTTCTTCTCAGTGTCTCTGACATAGGGTTTCACTGTCCCGGGAAAGTCTCTGCTAACACCGTGCAGAGCGCTGTGCCCAATATACAGAAACGTCTTGCGGTATCTCCTACAGGGAAAGTGCCAGGAGGGAATTGCGGAGCTTGTTCTCAGTGTCTCTGAGAATTGCTCTGATTATCTGTGTGACCTCTTTGCTAAGACTCTCCAGAGAGCCGTCCTCAAAACAAACACACATCTTGACATATCTCCCACATTGATCGCAGTGTCTCCAGAAACGGCATTCAAGGAGCCAGGACCTTTTCTCCCTACACTGTCCATTGAGTTGTCCTCAAAACCAATATACATCCTGCTATATCTCCCACATGGAAAGTGCCAGGAGGGAGAAGTGGGGATTATGTTTAGACTTTCTCGGAACTGCTTCAAATCAACTAGATATCTTTGTGCTGTAAATCTCCCAACAGCCAAACGCAAAAGCAGCAAACATCTCGCTGTATGTCCCACATCCAAAGTGCCAAGAGAGAGCTTGCTCTCCCTGTCTTTGAGTACTGTTTTCACTGTCCCGGTTACCTCTTTGCTAACATTCTCTTCAGAGCTGCAGTGAAACCAGGAACCACGTGGAGAAAGCACCCACACTGAAAGTGCCTGGAGGGAACATTGGGGCTTCTTCTCAGTGTCTCTGACATAGGGTTTCACTGTCCCGGGAAAGTCTCTGCTAACACCGCGCAGAGCGCTGTGCCCAATATACAGAAAGATCTTTCGGTATCTCCTACAGGGAAAGTGCCAGGAGGGAATTGCGGAGCTTGTTCTCAGTGTCTCTGAGAATTGCTCTGATTATCTGTGTGACCTCTTTGCTAAGACTCTCCAGAGAGCCGTCCTCAAAACAAACACACATCTTGACATATCTCCCACATTGATCGCAGTGTCTCCAGAAACGGCATTCAAGGAGCCAGGACCTTTTCTCCCTACACTGTCCATTGAGTTGTCCTCAAAACCAATATACATCCTGCTATATCTCCCACATGGAAAGTGCCAGGAGGGAGAAGTGGGGATTATGTTTAGACTTTCTCGGAACTGCTTCAAATCAACTAGATATCTTTGTGCTGTAAATCTCCCAACAGCCAAACGCAAAAGCAGCAAACATCTCGCTGTATGTCCCACATCCAAAGTGCCAAGAGAGAGCTTGCTCTCCCTGTCTTTGAGTACTGTTTTCACTGTCCCGGTTACCTCTTTGCTAACATTCTCTTCAGAGCTGCAGTGAAACCAGGAACCACGTGGAGAAAGCACCCACACTGAAAGTGCCTGGAGGGAACATTGGGGCTTCTTCTCAGTGTCTCTGACATAGGGTTTCACTGTCCCGGGAAAGTCTCTGCTAACACCGCGCAGAGCGCTGTGCCCAATATACAGAAACGTCTTGCGGTATCTCCTACAGGGAAAGTGCCAGGAGGGAATTGCGGAGCTTGTTCTCAGTGTCTCTGAGAATTGCTCTGATTATCTGTGTGACCTCTTTGCTAAGACTCTCCAGAGAGCCGTCCTCAAAACAAACACACATCTTGACATATCTCCCACATTGATCGCAGTGTCTCCAGAAACGGCATTCAAGGAGCCAGGAGGTTTTCTCCCTACACTGTCCATTGAGTTGTCCTCAAAACCAATATACATCCTGCTATATCTCCCACATGGAAAGTGCCAGGAGGGAGAAGTGGGGATTATGTTTAGACTTTCTCGGAACTGCTTCAAATCAACTAGATATCTTTGTGCTGTAAATCTCCCAACAGCCAAACGCAAAAGCAGCAAACATCTCGCTGTATGTCCCACATCCAAAGTGCCAAGAGAGAGTTTGCTCTCCCTGTCTTTGAGTACTGTTTTCACTGTCCCGGTTACCTCTTTGCTAGCATTCTCTTCAGAGCCGCAGTGAAACCAGGAACCACGTGGAGAAGGCAGCCACACTGAAAGTGCCTGGAGGGAACATTGGGGCTTCTTCTCAGTGTCTCTGACATAGGGTTTCACTGTCCCGGGAAAGTCTCTGCTAACACCGCGCAGAGCGCTGTGCCCAATATACAGAAACGTCTTGCGGTATCTCCTACAGGGAAAGTGCCAGGAGGGAATTGCGGAGCTTGTTCTCAGTGTCTCTGAGAATTGCTCTGATTATCTGTGTGACCTCTTTGCTAAGACTCTCCAGAGAGCCGTCCTCAAAACAAACACACATCTTGACATATCTCCCACATTGATCGCAGTGTCTCCAGAAACGGCATTCAAGGAGCCAGGAGGTTTTCTCCCTACACTGTCCATTGAGTTGTCCTCAAAACCAATATACATCCTGCTATATCTCCCACATGGAAAGTGCCAGGAGGGAGAAGTGGGGATTATGTTTAGACTTTCTCGGAACTGCTTCAAATCAACTAGATATCTTTGTGCTGTAAATCTCCCAACAGCCAAACGCAAAAGCAGCAAACATCTCGCTGTATGTCCCACATCCAAAGTGCCAAGAGAGAGCTTGCTCTCCCTGTCTTTGAGTACTGTTTTCACTGTCCCGGTTACCTCTTTGCTAACATTCTCTTCAGAGCCGCAGTGAAACCAGGAACCACGTGGAGAGGGCAGCCACACTGAAAGTGCCTGGAGGGAACATTGGGGCTTCTTCTCAGTGTCTCTGACATAGGGTTTCACTGTCCCGGGAAAGTCTCTGCTAACACCGCGCAGAGCGCTGTGCCCAATATACAGAAACGTCTTGCGGTATCTCCTACAGGGAAAGTGCCAGGAGGGAATTGCGGAGCTTGTTCTCAGTGTCTCTGAGAATTGCTCTGATTATCTGTGTGACCTCTTTGCTAAGACTCTCCAGAGAGCCGTCCTCAAAACAAACACACATCTTGACATATCTCCCACATTGATCGCAGTGTCTCCAGAAACGGCATTCAAGGAGCCAGGAGGTTTTCTCCCTACACTGTCCATTGAGTTGTCCTCAAAACCAATATACATCCTGCTATATCTCCCACATGGAAAGTGCCAGGAGGGAGAAGTGGGGATTATGTTTAGACTTTCTCGGAACTGCTTCAAATCAACTAGATATCTTTGTGCTGTAAATCTCCCAACAGCCAAACGCAAAAGCAGCAAACATCTCGCTGTATGTCCCACATCCAAAGTGCCAAGAGAGAGTTTGCTCTCCCTGTCTTTGAGTACTGTTTTCACTGTCCCGGTTACCTCTTTGCTAGCATTCTCTTCAGAGCCGCAGTGAAACCAGGAACCACGTGGAGAGGGCAGCCACACTGAAAGTGCCTGGAGGGAACATTGGGGCTTCTTCTCAGTGTCTCTGACATAGGGTTTCACTGTCCCGGGAAAGTCTCTGCTAACACCGCGCAGAGCGCTGTGCCCAATATACAGAAACGTCTTGCGGTATCTCCTACAGGGAAAGTGCCAGGAGGGAATTGCGGAGCTTGTTCTCAGTGTCTCTGAGAATTGCTCTGATTATCTGTGTGACCTCTTTGCTAAGACTCTCCAGAGAGCCGTCCTCAAAACAAACACACATCTTGACATATCTCCCACATTGATCGCAGTGTCTCCAGAAACGGCATTCAAGGAGCCAGGACCTTTTCTCCCTACACTGTCCATTGAGTTGTCCTCAAAACCAATATACATCCTGCTATATCTCCCACATGGAAAGTGCCAGGAGGGAGAAGTGGGGATTATGTTTAGACTTTCTCGGAACTGCTTCAAATCAACTAGATATCTTTGTGCTGTAAATCTCCCAACAGCCAAACGCAAAAGCAGCAAACATCTCGCTGTATGTCCCACATCCAAAGTGCCAAGAGAGAGCTTGCTCTCCCTGTCTTTGAGTACTGTTTTCACTGTCCCGGTTACCTCTTTGCTAACATTCTCTTCAGAGCTGCAGTGAAACCAGGAACCACGTGGAGAAAGCACCCACACTGAAAGTGCCTGGAGGGAACATTGGGGCTTCTTCTCAGTGTCTCTGACATAGGGTTTCACTGTCCCGGGAAAGTCTCTGCTAACACCGCGCAGAGCGCTGTGCCCAATATACAGAAAGATCTTTCGGTATCTCCTACAGGGAAAGTGCCAGGAGGGAATTGCGGAGCTTGTTCTCAGTGTCTCTGAGAATTGCTCTGATTATCTGTGTGACCTCTTTGCTAAGACTCTCCAGAGAGCCGTCCTCAAAACAAACACACATCTTGACATATCTCCCACATTGATCGCAGTGTCTCCAGAAACGGCATTCAAGGAGCCAGGACCTTTTCTCCCTACACTGTCCATTGAGTTGTCCTCAAAACCAATATACATCCTGCTATATCTCCCACATGGAAAGTGCCAGGAGGGAGAAGTGGGGATTATGTTTAGACTTTCTCGGAACTGCTTCAAATCAACTAGATATCTTTGTGCTGTAAATCTCCCAACAGCCAAACGCAAAAGCAGCAAACATCTCGCTGTATGTCCCACATCCAAAGTGCCAAGAGAGAGCTTGCTCTCCCTGTCTTTGAGTACTGTTTTCACTGTCCCGGTTACCTCTTTGCTAACATTCTCTTCAGAGCTGCAGTGAAACCAGGAACCACGTGGAGAAAGCACCCACACTGAAAGTGCCTGGAGGGAACATTGGGGCTTCTTCTCAGTGTCTCTGACATAGGGTTTCACTGTCCCGGGAAAGTCTCTGCTAACACCGCGCAGAGCGCTGTGCCCAATATACAGAAACGTCTTGCGGTATCTCCTACAGGGAAAGTGCCAGGAGGGAATTGCGGAGCTTGTTCTCAGTGTCTCTGAGAATTGCTCTGATTATCTGTGTGACCTCTTTGCTAAGACTCTCCAGAGAGCCGTCCTCAAAACAAACACACATCTTGACATATCTCCCACATTGATCGCAGTGTCTCCAGAAACGGCATTCAAGGAGCCAGGAGGTTTTCTCCCTACACTGTCCATTGAGTTGTCCTCAAAACCAATATACATCCTGCTATATCTCCCACATGGAAAGTGCCAGGAGGGAGAAGTGGGGATTATGTTTAGACTTTCTCGGAACTGCTTCAAATCAACTAGATATCTTTGTGCTGTAAATCTCCCAACAGCCAAACGCAAAAGCAGCAAACATCTCGCTGTATGTCCCACATCCAAAGTGCCAAGAGAGAGTTTGCTCTCCCTGTCTTTGAGTACTGTTTTCACTGTCCCGGTTACCTCTTTGCTAGCATTCTCTTCAGAGCCGCAGTGAAACCAGGAACCACGTGGAGAGGGCAGCCACACTGAAAGTGCCTGGAGGGAACATTGGGGCTTCTTCTCAGTGTCTCTGACATAGGGTTTCACTGTCCCGGGAAAGTCTCTGCTAACACCGCGCAGAGCGCTGTGCCCAATATACAGAAACGTCTTGCGGTATCTCCTACAGGGAAAGTGCCAGGAGGGAATTGCGGAGCTTGTTCTCAGTGTCTCTGAGAATTGCTCTGATTATCTGTGTGACCTCTTTGCTAAGACTCTCCAGAGAGCCGTCCTCAAAACAAACACACATCTTGACATATCTCCCACATTGATCGCAGTGTCTCCAGAAACGGCATTCAAGGAGCCAGGAGGTTTTCTCCCTACACTGTCCATTGAGTTGTCCTCAAAACCAATATACATCCTGCTATATCTCCCACATGGAAAGTGCCAGGAGGGAGAAGTGGGGATTATGTTTAGACTTTCTCGGAACTGCTTCAAATCAACTAGATATCTTTGTGCTGTAAATCTCCCAACAGCCAAACGCAAAAGCAGCAAACATCTCGCTGTATGTCCCACATCCAAAGTGCCAAGAGAGAGCTTGCTCTCCCTGTCTTTGAGTACTGTTTTCACTGTCCCGGTTACCTCTTTGCTAACATTCTCTTCAGAGCTGCAGTGAAACCAGGAACCACGTGGAGAAAGCACCCACACTGAAAGTGCCTGGAGGGAACATTGGGGCTTCTTCTCAGTGTCTCTGACATAGGGTTTCACTGTCCCGGGAAAGTCTCTGCTAACACCGCGCAGAGCGCTGTGCCCAATATACAGAAACGTCTTGCGGTATCTCCTACAGGGAAAGTGCCAGGAGGGAATTGCGGAGCTTGTTCTCAGTGTCTCTGAGAATTGCTCTGATTATCTGTGTGACCTCTTTGCTAAGACTCTCCAGAGAGCCGTCCTCAAAACAAACACACATCTTGACATATCTCCCACATTGATCGCAGTGTCTCCAGAAACGGCATTCAAGGAGCCAGGAGGTTTTCTCCCTACACTGTCCATTGAGTTGTCCTCAAAACCAATATACATCCTGCTATATCTCCCACATGGAAAGTGCCAGGAGGGAGAAGTGGGGATTATGTTTAGACTTTCTCGGAACTGCTTCAAATCAACTAGATATCTTTGTGCTGTAAATCTCCCAACAGCCAAACGCAAAAGCAGCAAACATCTCGCTGTATGTCCCACATCCAAAGTGCCAAGAGAGAGTTTGCTCTCCCTGTCTTTGAGTACTGTTTTCACTGTCCCGGTTACCTCTTTGCTAGCATTCTCTTCAGAGCCGCAGTGAAACCAGGAACCACGTGGAGAGGGCAGCCACACTGAAAGTGCCTGGAGGGAACATTGGGGCTTCTTCTCAGTGTCTCTGACATAGGGTTTCACTGTCCCGGGAAAGTCTCTGCTAACACCGCGCAGAGCGCTGTGCCCAATATACAGAAACGTCTTGCGGTATCTCCTACAGGGAAAGTGCCAGGAGGGAATTGCGGAGCTTGTTCTCAGTGTCTCTGAGAATTGCTCTGATTATCTGTGTGACCTCTTTGCTAAGACTCTCCAGAGAGCCGTCCTCAAAACAAACACACATCTTGACATATCTCCCACATTGATCGCAGTGTCTCCAGAAACGGCATTCAAGGAGCCAGGAGGTTTTCTCCCTACACTGTCCATTGAGTTGTCCTCAAAACCAATATACATCCTGCTATATCTCCCACATGGAAAGTGCCAGGAGGGAGAAGTGGGGATTATGTTTAGACTTTCTCGGAACTGCTTCAAATCAACTAGATATCTTTGTGCTGTAAATCTCCCAACAGCCAAACGCAAAAGCAGCAAACATCTCGCTGTATGTCCCACATCCAAAGTGCCAAGAGAGAGCTTGCTCTCCCTGTCTTTGAGTACTGTTTTCACTGTCCCGGTTACCTCTTTGCTAACATTCTCTTCAGAGCTGCAGTGAAACCAGGAACCACGTGGAGAAAGCACCCACACTGAAAGTGCCTGGAGGGAACATTGGGGCTTCTTCTCAGTGTCTCTGACATAGGGTTTCACTGTCCCGGGAAAGTCTCTGCTAACACCGCGCAGAGCGCTGTGCCCAATATACAGAAACGTCTTGCGGTATCTCCTACAGGGAAAGTGCCAGGAGGGAATTGCGGAGCTTGTTCTCAGTGTCTCTGAGAATTGCTCTGATTATCTGTGTGACCTCTTTGCTAAGACTCTCCAGAGAGCCGTCCTCAAAACAAACACACATCTTGACATATCTCCCACATTGATCGCAGTGTCTCCAGAAACGGCATTCAAGGAGCCAGGAGGTTTTCTCCCTACACTGTCCATTGAGTTGTCCTCAAAACCAATATACATCCTGCTATATCTCCCACATGGAAAGTGCCAGGAGGGAGAAGTGGGGATTATGTTTAGACTTTCTCGGAACTGCTTCAAATCAACTAGATATCTTTGTGCTGTAAATCTCCCAACAGCCAAACGCAAAAGCAGCAAACATCTCGCTGTATGTCCCACATCCAAAGTGCCAAGAGAGAGTTTGCTCTCCCTGTCTTTGAGTACTGTTTTCACTGTCCCGGTTACCTCTTTGCTAGCATTCTCTTCAGAGCCGCAGTGAAACCAGGAACCACGTGGAGAGGGCAGCCACACTGAAAGTGCCTGGAGGGAACATTGGGGCTTCTTCTCAGTGTCTCTGACATAGGGTTTCACTGTCCCGGGAAAGTCTCTGCTAACACCGCGCAGAGCGCTGTGCCCAATATACAGAAACGTCTTGCGGTATCTCCTACAGGGAAAGTGCCAGGAGGGAATTGCGGAGCTTGTTCTCAGTGTCTCTGAGAATTGCTCTGATTATCTGTGTGACCTCTTTGCTAAGACTCTCCAGAGAGCCGTCCTCAAAACAAACACACATCTTGACATATCTCCCACATTGATCGCAGTGTCTCCAGAAACGGCATTCAAGGAGCCAGGAGGTTTTCTCCCTACACTGTCCATTGAGTTGTCCTCAAAACCAATATACATCCTGCTATATCTCCCACATGGAAAGTGCCAGGAGGGAGAAGTGGGGATTATGTTTAGACTTTCTCGGAACTGCTTCAAATCAACTAGATATCTTTGTGCTGTAAATCTCCCAACAGCCAAACGCAAAAGCAGCAAACATCTCGCTGTATGTCCCACATCCAAAGTGCCAAGAGAGAGCTTGCTCTCCCTGTCTTTGAGTACTGTTTTCACTGTCCCGGTTACCTCTTTGCTAACATTCTCTTCAGAGCTGCAGTGAAACCAGGAACCACGTGGAGAAAGCACCCACACTGAAAGTGCCTGGAGGGAACATTGGGGCTTCTTCTCAGTGTCTCTGACATAGGGTTTCACTGTCCCGGGAAAGTCTCTGCTAACACCGCGCAGAGCGCTGTGCCCAATATACAGAAACGTCTTGCGGTATCTCCTACAGGGAAAGTGCCAGGAGGGAATTGCGGAGCTTGTTCTCAGTGTCTCTGAGAATTGCTCTGATTATCTGTGTGACCTCTTTGCTAAGACTCTCCAGAGAGCCGTCCTCAAAACAAACACACATCTTGACATATCTCCCACATTGATCGCAGTGTCTCCAGAAACGGCATTCAAGGAGCCAGGAGGTTTTCTCCCTACACTGTCCATTGAGTTGTCCTCAAAACCAATATACATCCTGCTATATCTCCCACATGGAAAGTGCCAGGAGGGAGAAGTGGGGATTATGTTTAGACTTTCTCGGAACTGCTTCAAATCAACTAGATATCTTTGTGCTGTAAATCTCCCAACAGCCAAACGCAAAAGCAGCAAACATCTCGCTGTATGTCCCACATCCAAAGTGCCAAGAGAGAGTTTGCTCTCCCTGTCTTTGAGTACTGTTTTCACTGTCCCGGTTACCTCTTTGCTAGCATTCTCTTCAGAGCCGCAGTGAAACCAGGAACCACGTGGAGAGGGCAGCCACACTGAAAGTGCCTGGAGGGAACATTGGGGCTTCTTCTCAGTGTCTCTGACATAGGGTTTCACTGTCCCGGGAAAGTCTCTGCTAACACCGCGCAGAGCGCTGTGCCCAATATACAGAAACGTCTTGCGGTATCTCCTACAGGGAAAGTGCCAGGAGGGAATTGCGGAGCTTGTTCTCAGTGTCTCTGAGAATTGCTCTGATTATCTGTGTGACCTCTTTGCTAAGACTCTCCAGAGAGCCGTCCTCAAAACAAACACACATCTTGACATATCTCCCACATTGATCGCAGTGTCTCCAGAAACGGCATTCAAGGAGCCAGGAGGTTTTCTCCCTACACTGTCCATTGAGTTGTCCTCAAAACCAATATACATCCTGCTATATCTCCCACATGGAAAGTGCCAGGAGGGAGAAGTGGGGATTATGTTTAGACTTTCTCGGAACTGCTTCAAATCAACTAGATATCTTTGTGCTGTAAATCTCCCAACAGCCAAACGCAAAAGCAGCAAACATCTCGCTGTATGTCCCACATCCAAAGTGCCAAGAGAGAGCTTGCTCTCCCTGTCTTTGAGTACTGTTTTCACTGTCCCGGTTACCTCTTTGCTAACATTCTCTTCAGAGCTGCAGTGAAACCAGGAACCACGTGGAGAAAGCACCCACACTGAAAGTGCCTGGAGGGAACATTGGGGCTTCTTCTCAGTGTCTCTGACATAGGGTTTCACTGTCCCGGGAAAGTCTCTGCTAACACCGTGCAGAGCGCTGTGCCCAATATACAGAAACGTCTTGCGGTATCTCCTACAGGGAAAGTGCCAGGAGGGAATTGCGGAGCTTGTTCTCAGTGTCTCTGAGAATTGCTCTGATTATCTGTGTGACCTCTTTGCTAAGACTCTCCAGAGAGCCATCCTCAAAACAAACACACATCTTGACATATCTCCCACATTGATCGCAGTGTCTCCAGAAACGGCATTCAAGGAGCCAGGAGGTTTTCTCCCTACACTGTCCATTGAGTTGTCCTCAAAACCAATATACATCCTGCTATATCTCCCACATGGAAAGTGCCAGGAGGGAGAAGTGGGGATTATGTTTAGACTTTCTCGGAACTGCTTCAAATCAACTAGATATCTTTGTGCTGTAAATCTCCCAACAGCCAAACGCAAAAGCAGCAAACATCTCGCTGTATGTCCCACATCCAAAGTGCCAAGAGAGAGCTTGCTCTCCCTGTCTTTGAGTACTGTTTTCACTGTCCCGGTTACCTCTTTGCTAACATTCTCTTCAGAGCCGCAGTGAAACCAGGAACCACGTGGAGAAAGCACCCACACTGAAAGTGCCTGGAGGGAACATTGGGGCTTCTTCTCAGTGTCTCTGACATAGGGTTTCACTGTCCCGGGAAAGTCTCTGCTAACACCGCGCAGAGCGCTGTGCCCAATATACAGAAACGTCTTGCGGTATCTCCTACAGGGAAAGTGCCAGGAGGGAATTGCGGAGCTTGTTCTCAGTGTCTCTGAGAATTGCTCTGATTATCTGTGTGACCTCTTTGCTAAGACTCTCCAGAGAGCCGTCCTCAAAACAAACACACATCTTGACATATCTCCCACATTGATCGCAGTGTCTCCAGAAACGGCATTCAAGGAGCCAGGACCTTTTCTCCCTACACTGTCCATTGAGTTGTCCTCAAAACCAATATACATCCTGCTATATCTCCCACATGGAAAGTGCCAGGAGGGAGAAGTGGGGATTATGTTTAGACTTTCTCGGAACTGCTTCAAATCAACTAGATATCTTTGTGCTGTAAATCTCCCAACAGCCAAACGCAAAAGCAGCAAACATCTCGCTGTATGTCCCACATCCAAAGTGCCAAGAGAGAGCTTGCTCTCCCTGTCTTTGAGTACTGTTTTCACTGTCCCGGTTACCTCTTTGCTAGCATTCTCTTCAGAGCCGCAGTGAAACCAGGAACCACGTGGAGAGGGCAGCCACACTGAAAGTGCCTGGAGGGAACATTGGGGCTTCTTCTCAGTGTCTCTGACATAGGGTTTCACTGTCCCGGGAAAGTCTCTGCTAACACCGTGCAGAGCGCTGTGCCCAATATACAGAAACGTCTTGCGGTATCTCCTACAGGGAAAGTGCCAGGAGGGAATTGCGGAGCTTGTTCTCAGTGTCTCTGAGAATTGCTCTGATTATCTGTGTGACCTCTTTGCTAAGACTCTCCAGAGAGCCGTCCTCAAAACAAACACACATCTTGACATATCTCCCACATTGATCGCAGTGTCTCCAGAAACGGCATTCAAGGAGCCAGGACCTTTTCTCCCTACACTGTCCATTGAGTTGTCCTCAAAACCAATATACATCCTGCTATATCTCCCACATGGAAAGTGCCAGGAGGGAGAAGTGGGGATTATGTTTAGACTTTCTCGGAACTGCTTCAAATCAACTAGATATCTTTGTGCTGTAAATCTCCCAACAGCCAAACGCAAAAGCAGCAAACATCTCGCTGTATGTCCCACATCCAAAGTGCCAAGAGAGAGCTTGCTCTCCCTGTCTTTGAGTACTGTTTTCACTGTCCCGGTTACCTCTTTGCTAACATTCTCTTCAGAGCTGCAGTGAAACCAGGAACCACGTGGAGAAAGCACCCACACTGAAAGTGCCTGGAGGGAACATTGGGGCTTCTTCTCAGTGTCTCTGACATAGGGTTTCACTGTCCCGGGAAAGTCTCTGCTAACACCGTGCAGAGCGCTGTGCCCAATATACAGAAACGTCTTGCGGTATCTCCTACAGGGAAAGTGCCAGGAGGGAATTGCGGAGCTTGTTCTCAGTGTCTCTGAGAATTGCTCTGATTATCTGTGTGACCTCTTTGCTAAGACTCTCCAGAGAGCCGTCCTCAAAACAAACACACATCTTGACATATCTCCCACATTGATCGCAGTGTCTCCAGAAACGGCATTCAAGGAGCCAGGACCTTTTCTCCCTACACTGTCCATTGAGTTGTCCTCAAAACCAATATACATCCTGCTATATCTCCCACATGGAAAGTGCCAGGAGGGAGAAGTGGGGATTATGTTTAGACTTTCTCGGAACTGCTTCAAATCAACTAGATATCTTTGTGCTGTAAATCTCCCAACAGCCAAACGCAAAAGCAGCAAACATCTCGCTGTATGTCCCACATCCAAAGTGCCAAGAGAGAGCTTGCTCTCCCTGTCTTTGAGTACTGTTTTCACTGTCCCGGTTACCTCTTTGCTAACATTCTCTTCAGAGCTGCAGTGAAACCAGGAACCACGTGGAGAAAGCACCCACACTGAAAGTGCCTGGAGGGAACATTGGGGCTTCTTCTCAGTGTCTCTGACATAGGGTTTCACTGTCCCGGGAAAGTCTCTGCTAACACCGCGCAGAGCGCTGTGCCCAATATACAGAAACGTCTTGCGGTATCTCCTACAGGGAAAGTGCCAGGAGGGAATTGCGGAGCTTGTTCTCAGTGTCTCTGAGAATTGCTCTGATTATCTGTGTGACCTCTTTGCTAAGACTCTCCAGAGAGCCGTCCTCAAAACAAACACACATCTTGACATATCTCCCACATTGATCGCAGTGTCTCCAGAAACGGCATTCAAGGAGCCAGGAGGTTTTCTCCCTACACTGTCCATTGAGTTGTCCTCAAAACCAATATACATCCTGCTATATCTCCCACATGGAAAGTGCCAGGAGGGAGAAGTGGGGATTATGTTTAGACTTTCTCGGAACTGCTTCAAATCAACTAGATATCTTTGTGCTGTAAATCTCCCAACAGCCAAACGCAAAAGCAGCAAACATCTCGCTGTATGTCCCACATCCAAAGTGCCAAGAGAGAGTTTGCTCTCCCTGTCTTTGAGTACTGTTTTCACTGTCCCGGTTACCTCTTTGCTAGCATTCTCTTCAGAGCCGCAGTGAAACCAGGAACCACGTGGAGAGGGCAGCCACACTGAAAGTGCCTGGAGGGAACATTGGGGCTTCTTCTCAGTGTCTCTGACATAGGGTTTCACTGTCCCGGGAAAGTCTCTGCTAACACCGCGCAGAGCGCTGTGCCCAATATACAGAAACGTCTTGCGGTATCTCCTACAGGGAAAGTGCCAGGAGGGAATTGCGGAGCTTGTTCTCAGTGTCTCTGAGAATTGCTCTGATTATCTGTGTGACCTCTTTGCTAAGACTCTCCAGAGAGCCGTCCTCAAAACAAACACACATCTTGACATATCTCCCACATTGATCGCAGTGTCTCCAGAAACGGCATTCAAGGAGCCAGGACCTTTTCTCCCTACACTGTCCATTGAGTTGTCCTCAAAACCAATATACATCCTGCTATATCTCCCACATGGAAAGTGCCAGGAGGGAGAAGTGGGGATTATGTTTAGACTTTCTCGGAACTGCTTCAAATCAACTAGATATCTTTGTGCTGTAAATCTCCCAACAGCCAAACGCAAAAGCAGCAAACATCTCGCTGTATGTCCCACATCCAAAGTGCCAAGAGAGAGTTTGCTCTCCCTGTCTTTGAGTACTGTTTTCACTGTCCCGGTTACCTCTTTGCTAGCATTCTCTTCAGAGCCGCAGTGAAACCAGGAACCACGTGGAGAAGGCAGCCACACTGAAAGTGCCTGGAGGGAACATTGGGGCTTCTTCTCAGTGTCTCTGACATAGGGTTTCACTGTCCCGGGAAAGTCTCTGCTAACACCGCGCAGAGCGCTGTGCCCAATATACAGAAACGTCTTGCGGTATCTCCTACAGGGAAAGTGCCAGGAGGGAATTGCGGAGCTTGTTCTCAGTGTCTCTGAGAATTGCTCTGATTATCTGTGTGACCTCTTTGCTAAGACTCTCCAGAGAGCCGTCCTCAAAACAAACACACATCTTGACATATCTCCCACATTGATCGCAGTGTCTCCAGAAACGGCATTCAAGGAGCCAGGACCTTTTCTCCCTACACTGTCCATTGAGTTGTCCTCAAAACCAATATACATCCTGCTATATCTCCCACATGGAAAGTGCCAGGAGGGAGAAGTGGGGATTATGTTTAGACTTTCTCGGAACTGCTTCAAATCAACTAGATATCTTTGTGCTGTAAATCTCCCAACAGCCAAACGCAAAAGCAGCAAACATCTCGCTGTATGTCCCACATCCAAAGTGCCAAGAGAGAGTTTGCTCTCCCTGTCTTTGAGTACTGTTTTCACTGTCCCGGTTACCTCTTTGCTAGCATTCTCTTCAGAGCCGCAGTGAAACCAGGAACCACGTGGAGAAGGCAGCCACACTGAAAGTGCCTGGAGGGAACATTGGGGCTTCTTCTCAGTGTCTCTGACATAGGGTTTCACTGTCCCGGGAAAGTCTCTGCTAACACCGTGCAGAGCGCTGTGCCCAATATACAGAAACGTCTTGCGGTATCTCCTACAGGGAAAGTGCCAGGAGGGAATTGCGGAGCTTGTTCTCAGTGTCTCTGAGAATTGCTCTGATTATCTGTGTGACCTCTTTGCTAAGACTCTCCAGAGAGCCGTCCTCAAAACAAACACACATCTTGACATATCTCCCACATTGATCGCAGTGTCTCCAGAAACGGCACTCAAGGAGCCAGGACCTTTTCTCCCTACACTGTCCATTGAGTTGTCCTCAAAACCAATATACATCCTGCTATATCTCCCACATGGAAAGTGCCAGGAGGGAGAAGTGGGGATTATGTTTAGACTTTCTCGGAACTGCTTCAAATCAACTAGATATCTTTGTGCTGTAAATCTCCCAACAGCCAAACGCAAAAGCAGCAAACATCTCGCTGTATGTCCCACATCCAAAGTGCCAAGAGAGAGCTTGCTCTCCCTGTCTTTGAGTACTGTTTTCACTGTCCCGGTTACCTCTTTGCTAACATTCTCTTCAGAGCTGCAGTGAAACCAGGAACCACGTGGAGAAAGCACCCACACTGAAAGTGCCTGGAGGGAACATTGGGGCTTCTTCTCAGTGTCTCTGACATAGGGTTTCACTGTCCCGGGAAAGTCTCTGCTAACACCGCGCAGAGCGCTGTGCCCAATATACAGAAACGTCTTGCGGTATCTCCTACAGGGAAAGTGCCAGGAGGGAATTGCGGAGCTTGTTCTCAGTGTCTCTGAGAATTGCTCTGATTATCTGTGTGACCTCTTTGCTAAGACTCTCCAGAGAGCCGTCCTCAAAACAAACACACATCTTGACATATCTCCCACATTGATCGCAGTGTCTCCAGAAACGGCATTCAAGGAGCCAGGAGGTTTTCTCCCTACACTGTCCATTGAGTTGTCCTCAAAACCAATATACATCCTGCTATATCTCCCACATGGAAAGTGCCAGGAGGGAGAAGTGGGGATTATGTTTAGACTTTCTCGGAACTGCTTCAAATCAACTAGATATCTTTGTGCTGTAAATCTCCCAACAGCCAAACGCAAAAGCAGCAAACATCTCGCTGTATGTCCCACATCCAAAGTGCCAAGAGAGAGTTTGCTCTCCCTGTCTTTGAGTACTGTTTTCACTGTCCCGGTTACCTCTTTGCTAGCATTCTCTTCAGAGCCGCAGTGAAACCAGGAACCACGTGGAGAGGGCAGCCACACTGAAAGTGCCTGGAGGGAACATTGGGGCTTCTTCTCAGTGTCTCTGACATAGGGTTTCACTGTCCCGGGAAAGTCTCTGCTAACACCGCGCAGAGCGCTGTGCCCAATATACAGAAACGTCTTGCGGTATCTCCTACAGGGAAAGTGCCAGGAGGGAATTGCGGAGCTTGTTCTCAGTGTCTCTGAGAATTGCTCTGATTATCTGTGTGACCTCTTTGCTAAGACTCTCCAGAGAGCCGTCCTCAAAACAAACACACATCTTGACATATCTCCCACATTGATCGCAGTGTCTCCAGAAACGGCATTCAAGGAGCCAGGACCTTTTCTCCCTACACTGTCCATTGAGTTGTCCTCAAAACCAATATACATCCTGCTATATCTCCCACATGGAAAGTGCCAGGAGGGAGAAGTGGGGATTATGTTTAGACTTTCTCGGAACTGCTTCAAATCAACTAGATATCTTTGTGCTGTAAATCTCCCAACAGCCAAACGCAAAAGCAGCAAACATCTCGCTGTATGTCCCACATCCAAAGTGCCAAGAGAGAGTTTGCTCTCCCTGTCTTTGAGTACTGTTTTCACTGTCCCGGTTACCTCTTTGCTAGCATTCTCTTCAGAGCCGCAGTGAAACCAGGAACCACGTGGAGAAGGCAGCCACACTGAAAGTGCCTGGAGGGAACATTGGGGCTTCTTCTCAGTGTCTCTGACATAGGGTTTCACTGTCCCGGGAAAGTCTCTGCTAACACCGCGCAGAGCGCTGTGCCCAATATACAGAAACGTCTTGCGGTATCTCCTACAGGGAAAGTGCCAGGAGGGAATTGCGGAGCTTGTTCTCAGTGTCTCTGAGAATTGCTCTGATTATCTGTGTGACCTCTTTGCTAAGACTCTCCAGAGAGCCGTCCTCAAAACAAACACACATCTTGACATATCTCCCACATTGATCGCAGTGTCTCCAGAAACGGCATTCAAGGAGCCAGGACCTTTTCTCCCTACACTGTCCATTGAGTTGTCCTCAAAACCAATATACATCCTGCTATATCTCCCACATGGAAAGTGCCAGGAGGGAGAAGTGGGGATTATGTTTAGACTTTCTCGGAACTGCTTCAAATCAACTAGATATCTTTGTGCTGTAAATCTCCCAACAGCCAAACGCAAAAGCAGCAAACATCTCGCTGTATGTCCCACATCCAAAGTGCCAAGAGAGAGTTTGCTCTCCCTGTCTTTGAGTACTGTTTTCACTGTCCCGGTTACCTCTTTGCTAGCATTCTCTTCAGAGCCGCAGTGAAACCAGGAACCACGTGGAGAAGGCAGCCACACTGAAAGTGCCTGGAGGGAACATTGGGGCTTCTTCTCAGTGTCTCTGACATAGGGTTTCACTGTCCCGGGAAAGTCTCTGCTAACACCGCGCAGAGCGCTGTGCCCAATATACAGAAACGTCTTGCGGTATCTCCTACAGGGAAAGTGCCAGGAGGGAATTGCGGAGCTTGTTCTCAGTGTCTCTGAGAATTGCTCTGATTATCTGTGTGACCTCTTTGCTAAGACTCTCCAGAGAGCCGTCCTCAAAACAAACACACATCTTGACATATCTCCCACATTGATCGCAGTGTCTCCAGAAACGGCATTCAAGGAGCCAGGAGGTTTTCTCCCTACACTGTCCATTGAGTTGTCCTCAAAACCAATATACATCCTGCTATATCTCCCACATGGAAAGTGCCAGGAGGGAGAAGTGGGGATTATGTTTAGACTTTCTCGGAACTGCTTCAAATCAACTAGATATCTTTGTGCTGTAAATCTCCCAACAGCCAAACGCAAAAGCAGCAAACATCTCGCTGTATGTCCCACATCCAAAGTGCCAAGAGAGAGCTTGCTCTCCCTGTCTTTGAGTACTGTTTTCACTGTCCCGGTTACCTCTTTGCTAGCATTCTCTTCAGAGCCGCAGTGAAACCAGGAACCACGTGGAGAGGGCAGTCACACTGAAAGTGCCTGGAGGGAACATTGGGGCTTCTTCTCAGTGTCTCTGACATAGGGTTTCACTGTCCCGGGAAAGTCTCTGCTAACACCGCGCAGAGCGCTGTGCCCAATATACAGAAACGTCTTGCGGTATCTCCTACAGGGAAAGTGCCAGGAGGGAATTGCGGAGCTTGTTCTCAGTGTCTCTGAGAATTGCTCTGATTATCTGTGTGACCTCTTTGCTAAGACTCTCCAGAGAGCCGTCCTCAAAACAAACACACATCTTGACATATCTCCCACATTGATCGCAGTGTCTCCAGAAACGGCATTCAAGGAGCCAGGAGGTTTTCTCCCTACACTGTCCATTGAGTTGTCCTCAAAACCAATATACATCCTGCTATATCTCCCACATGGAAAGTGCCAGGAGGGAGAAGTGGGGATTATGTTTAGACTTTCTCGGAACTGCTTCAAATCAACTAGATATCTTTGTGCTGTAAATCTCCCAACAGCCAAACGCAAAAGCAGCAAACATCTCGCTGTATGTCCCACATCCAAAGTGCCAAGAGAGAGTTTGCTCTCCCTGTCTTTGAGTACTGTTTTCACTGTCCCGGTTACCTCTTTGCTAGCATTCTCTTCAGAGCCGCAGTGAAACCAGGAACCACGTGGAGAGGGCAGCCACACTGAAAGTGCCTGGAGGGAACATTGGGGCTTCTTCTCAGTGTCTCTGACATAGGGTTTCACTGTCCCGGGAAAGTCTCTGCTAACACCGCGCAGAGCGCTGTGCCCAATATACAGAAACGTCTTGCGGTATCTCCTACAGGGAAAGTGCCAGGAGGGAATTGCGGAGCTTGTTCTCAGTGTCTCTGAGAATTGCTCTGATTATCTGTGTGACCTCTTTGCTAAGACTCTCCAGAGAGCCGTCCTCAAAACAAACACACATCTTGACATATCTCCCACATTGATCGCAGTGTCTCCAGAAACGGCATTCAAGGAGCCAGGACCTTTTCTCCCTACACTGTCCATTGAGTTGTCCTCAAAACCAATATACATCCTGCTATATCTCCCACATGGAAAGTGCCAGGAGGGAGAAGTGGGGATTATGTTTAGACTTTCTCGGAACTGCTTCAAATCAACTAGATATCTTTGTGCTGTAAATCTCCCAACAGCCAAACGCAAAAGCAGCAAACATCTCGCTGTATGTCCCACATCCAAAGTGCCAAGAGAGAGCTTGCTCTCCCTGTCTTTGAGTACTGTTTTCACTGTCCCGGTTACCTCTTTGCTAACATTCTCTTCAGAGCTGCAGTGAAACCAGGAACCACGTGGAGAAAGCACCCACACTGAAAGTGCCTGGAGGGAACATTGGGGCTTCTTCTCAGTGTCTCTGACATAGGGTTTCACTGTCCCGGGAAAGTCTCTGCTAACACCGTGCAGAGCGCTGTGCCCAATATACAGAAACGTCTTGCGGTATCTCCTACAGGGAAAGTGCCAGGAGGGAATTGCGGAGCTTGTTCTCAGTGTCTCTGAGAATTGCTCTGATTATCTGTGTGACCTCTTTGCTAAGACTCTCCAGAGAGCCATCCTCAAAACAAACACACATCTTGACATATCTCCCACATTGATCGCAGTGTCTCCAGAAACGGCATTCAAGGAGCCAGGAGGTTTTCTCCCTACACTGTCCATTGAGTTGTCCTCAAAACCAATATACATCCTGCTATATCTCCCACATGGAAAGTGCCAGGAGGGAGAAGTGGGGATTATGTTTAGACTTTCTCGGAACTGCTTCAAATCAACTAGATATCTTTGTGCTTTAAATCTCCCAACAGCCAAACGCAAAAGCAGCAAACATCTCGCTGTATGTCCCACATCCAAAGTGCCAAGAGAGAGCTTGCTCTCCCTGTCTTTGAGTACTGTTTTCACTGTCCCGGTTACCTCTTTGCTAACATTCTCTTCAGAGCTGCAGTGAAACCAGGAACCACGTGGAGAAAGCACCCACACTGAAAGTGCCTGGAGGGAACATTGGGGCTTCTTCTCAGTGTCTCTGACATAGGGTTTCACTGTCCCGGGAAAGTCTCTGCTAACACCGCGCAGAGCGCTGTGCCCAATATACAGAAACGTCTTGCGGTATCTCCTACAGGGAAAGTGCCAGGAGGGAATTGCGGAGCTTGTTCTCAGTGTCTCTGAGAATTGCTCTGATTATCTGTGTGACCTCTTTGCTAAGACTCTCCAGAGAGCCGTCCTCAAAACAAACACACATCTTGACATATCTCCCACATTGATCGCAGTGTCTCCAGAAACGGCATTCAAGGAGCCAGGAGGTTTTCTCCCTACACTGTCCATTGAGTTGTCCTCAAAACCAATATACATCCTGCTATATCTCCCACATGGAAAGTGCCAGGAGGGAGAAGTGGGGATTATGTTTAGACTTTCTCGGAACTGCTTCAAATCAACTAGATATCTTTGTGCTGTAAATCTCCCAACAGCCAAACGCAAAAGCAGCAAACATCTCGCTGTATGTCCCACATCCAAAGTGCCAAGAGAGAGTTTGCTCTCCCTGTCTTTGAGTACTGTTTTCACTGTCCCGGTTACCTCTTTGCTAGCATTCTCTTCAGAGCCGCAGTGAAACCAGGAACCACGTGGAGAGGGCAGCCACACTGAAAGTGCCTGGAGGGAACATTGGGGCTTCTTCTCAGTGTCTCTGACATAGGGTTTCACTGTCCCGGGAAAGTCTCTGCTAACACCGCGCAGAGCGCTGTGCCCAATATACAGAAACGTCTTGCGGTATCTCCTACAGGGAAAGTGCCAGGAGGGAATTGCGGAGCTTGTTCTCAGTGTCTCTGAGAATTGCTCTGATTATCTGTGTGACCTCTTTGCTAAGACTCTCCAGAGAGCCGTCCTCAAAACAAACACACATCTTGACATATCTCCCACATTGATCGCAGTGTCTCCAGAAACGGCATTCAAGGAGCCAGGAGGTTTTCTCCCTACACTGTCCATTGAGTTGTCCTCAAAACCAATATACATCCTGCTATATCTCCCACATGGAAAGTGCCAGGAGGGAGAAGTGGGGATTATGTTTAGACTTTCTCGGAACTGCTTCAAATCAACTAGATATCTTTGTGCTGTAAATCTCCCAACAGCCAAACGCAAAAGCAGCAAACATCTCGCTGTATGTCCCACATCCAAAGTGCCAAGAGAGAGCTTGCTCTCCCTGTCTTTGAGTACTGTTTTCACTGTCCCGGTTACCTCTTTGCTAGCATTCTCTTCAGAGCCGCAGTGAAACCAGGAACCACGTGGAGAAGGCAGCCACACTGAAAGTGCCTGGAGGGAACATTGGGGCTTCTTCTCAGTGTCTCTGACATAGGGTTTCACTGTCCCGGGAAAGTCTCTGCTAACACCGCGCAGAGCGCTGTGCCCAATATACAGAAACGTCTTGCGGTATCTCCTACAGGGAAAGTGCCAGGAGGGAATTGCGGAGCTTGTTCTCAGTGTCTCTGAGAATTGCTCTGATTATCTGTGTGACCTCTTTGCTAAGACTCTCCAGAGAGCCGTCCTCAAAACAAACACACATCTTGACATATCTCCCACATTGATCGCAGTGTCTCCAGAAACGGCATTCAAGGAGCCAGGAGGTTTTCTCCCTACACTGTCCATTGAGTTGTCCTCAAAACCAATATACATCCTGCTATATCTCCCACATGGAAAGTGCCAGGAGGGAGAAGTGGGGATTATGTTTAGACTTTCTCGGAACTGCTTCAAATCAACTAGATATCTTTGTGCTGTAAATCTCCCAACAGCCAAACGCAAAAGCAGCAAACATCTCGCTGTATGTCCCACATCCAAAGTGCCAAGAGAGAGTTTGCTCTCCCTGTCTTTGAGTACTGTTTTCACTGTCCCGGTTACCTCTTTGCTAGCATTCTCTTCAGAGCCGCAGTGAAACCAGGAACCACGTGGAGAAGGCAGCCACACTGAAAGTGCCTGGAGGGAACATTGGGGCTTCTTCTCAGTGTCTCTGACATAGGGTTTCACTGTCCCGGGAAAGTCTCTGCTAACACCGTGCAGAGCGCTGTGCCCAATATACAGAAACGTCTTGCGGTATCTCCTACAGGGAAAGTGCCAGGAGGGAATTGCGGAGCTTGTTCTCAGTGTCTCTGAGAATTGCTCTGATTATCTGTGTGACCTCTTTGCTAAGACTCTCCAGAGAGCCGTCCTCAAAACAAACACACATCTTGACATATCTCCCACATTGATCGCAGTGTCTCCAGAAACGGCATTCAAGGAGCCAGGACCTTTTCTCCCTACACTGTCCATTGAGTTGTCCTCAAAACCAATATACATCCTGCTATATCTCCCACATGGAAAGTGCCAGGAGGGAGAAGTGGGGATTATGTTTAGACTTTCTCGGAACTGCTTCAAATCAACTAGATATCTTTGTGCTGTAAATCTCCCAACAGCCAAACGCAAAAGCAGCAAACATCTCGCTGTATGTCCCACATCCAAAGTGCCAAGAGAGAGTTTGCTCTCCCTGTCTTTGAGTACTGTTTTCACTGTCCCGGTTACCTCTTTG
Source organism: Larus michahellis (assembly GCF_964199755.1). Taxonomy (NCBI): domain Eukaryota; kingdom Metazoa; phylum Chordata; class Aves; order Charadriiformes; family Laridae; genus Larus; species Larus michahellis. The sequence continues at coordinate 1,798,046 of NC_133921.1, forward strand.
CTAGCATTCTCTTCAGAGCCGCAGTGAAACCAGGAACCACGTGGAGAAGGCAGCCACACTGAAAGTGCCTGGAGGGAACATTGGGGCTTCTTCTCAGTGTCTCTGACATAGGGTTTCACTGTCCCGGGAAAGTCTCTGCTAACACCGTGCAGAGCGCTGTGCCCAATATACAGAAACGTCTTGCGGTATCTCCTACAGGGAAAGTGCCAGGAGGGAATTGCGGAGCTTGTTCTCAGTGTCTCTGAGAATTGCTCTGATTATCTGTGTGACCTCTTTGCTAAGACTCTCCAGAGAGCCGTCCTCAAAACAAACACACATCTTGACATATCTCCCACATTGATCGCAGTGTCTCCAGAAACGGCATTCAAGGAGCCAGGACCTTTTCTCCCTACACTGTCCATTGAGTTGTCCTCAAAACCAATATACATCCTGCTATATCTCCCACATGGAAAGTGCCAGGAGGGAGAAGTGGGGATTATGTTTAGACTTTCTCGGAACTGCTTCAAATCAACTAGATATCTTTGTGCTGTAAATCTCCCAACAGCCAAACGCAAAAGCAGCAAACATCTCGCTGTATGTCCCACATCCAAAGTGCCAAGAGAGAGTTTGCTCTCCCTGTCTTTGAGTACTGTTTTCACTGTCCCGGTTACCTCTTTGCTAGCATTCTCTTCAGAGCCGCAGTGAAACCAGGAACCACGTGGAGAAGGCAGCCACACTGAAAGTGCCTGGAGGGAACATTGGGGCTTCTTCTCAGTGTCTCTGACATAGGGTTTCACTGTCCCGGGAAAGTCTCTGCTAACACCGTGCAGAGCGCTGTGCCCAATATACAGAAACGTCTTGCGGTATCTCCTACAGGGAAAGTGCCAGGAGGGAATTGCGGAGCTTGTTCTCAGTGTCTCTGAGAATTGCTCTGATTATCTGTGTGACCTCTTTGCTAAGACTCTCCAGAGAGCCGTCCTCAAAACCAACACACATCTTGACATATCTCCCACATTGATCGCAGTGTCTCCAGAAACGGCATTCAAGGAGCCAGGAGGTTTTCTCCCTACACTGTCCATTGAGTTGTCCTCAAAACCAATATACATCCTGCTATATCTCCCACATGGAAAGTGCCAGGAGGGAGAAGTGGGGATTATGTTTAGACTTTCTCGGAACTGCTTCAAATCAACTAGATATCTTTGTGCTGTAAATCTCCCAACAGCCAAACGCAAAAGCAGCAAACATCTCGCTGTATGTCCCACATCCAAAGTGCCAAGAGAGAGCTTGCTCTCCCTGTCTTTGAGTACTGTTTTCACTGTCCCGGTTACCTCTTTGCTAGCATTCTCTTCAGAGCCGCAGTGAAACCAGGAACCACGTGGAGAAGGCAGCCACACTGAAAGTGCCTGGAGGGAACATTGGGGCTTCTTCTCAGTGTCTCTGACATAGGGTTTCACTGTCCCGGGAAAGTCTCTGCTAACACCGTGCAGAGCGCTGTGCCCAATATACAGAAACGTCTTGCGGTATCTCCTACAGGGAAAGTGCCAGGAGGGAATTGCGGAGCTTGTTCTCAGTGTCTCTGAGAATTGCTCTGATTATCTGTGTGACCTCTTTGCTAAGACTCTCCAGAGAGCCGTCCTCAAAACAAACACACATCTTGACATATCTCCCACATTGATCGCAGTGTCTCCAGAAACGGCATTCAAGGAGCCAGGACCTTTTCTCCCTACACTGTCCATTGAGTTGTCCTCAAAACCAATATACATCCTGCTATATCTCCCACATGGAAAGTGCCAGGAGGGAGAAGTGGGGATTATGTTTAGACTTTCTCGGAACTGCTTCAAATCAACTAGATATCTTTGTGCTGTAAATCTCCCAACAGCCAAACGCAAAAGCAGCAAACATCTCGCTGTATGTCCCACATCCAAAGTGCCAAGAGAGAGTTTGCTCTCCCTGTCTTTGAGTACTGTTTTCACTGTCCCGGTTACCTCTTTGCTAGCATTCTCTTCAGAGCCGCAGTGAAACCAGGAACCACGTGGAGAAGGCAGCCACACTGAAAGTGCCTGGAGGGAACATTGGGGCTTCTTCTCAGTGTCTCTGACATAGGGTTTCACTGTCCCGGGAAAGTCTCTGCTAACACCGCGCAGAGCGCTGTGCCCAATATACAGAAACGTCTTGCGGTATCTCCTACAGGGAAAGTGCCAGGAGGGAATTGCGGAGCTTGTTCTCAGTGTCTCTGAGAATTGCTCTGATTATCTGTGTGACCTCTTTGCTAAGACTCTCCAGAGAGCCGTCCTCAAAACAAACACACATCTTGACATATCTCCCACATTGATCGCAGTGTCTCCAGAAACGGCATTCAAGGAGCCAGGACCTTTTCTCCCTACACTGTCCATTGAGTTGTCCTCAAAACCAATATACATCCTGCTATATCTCCCACATGGAAAGTGCCAGGAGGGAGAAGTGGGGATTATGTTTAGACTTTCTCGGAACTGCTTCAAATCAACTAGATATCTTTGTGCTGTAAATCTCCCAACAGCCAAACGCAAAAGCAGCAAACATCTCGCTGTATGTCCCACATCCAAAGTGCCAAGAGAGAGTTTGCTCTCCCTGTCTTTGAGTACTGTTTTCACTGTCCCGGTTACCTCTTTGCTAGCATTCTCTTCAGAGCCGCAGTGAAACCAGGAACCACGTGGAGAAGGCAGCCACACTGAAAGTGCCTGGAGGGAACATTGGGGCTTCTTCTCAGTGTCTCTGACATAGGGTTTCACTGTCCCGGGAAAGTCTCTGCTAACACCGTGCAGAGCGCTGTGCCCAATATACAGAAACGTCTTGTGGTATCTCCTACAGGGAAAGTGCCAGGAGGGAATTGCGGAGCTTGTTCTCAGTGTCTCTGAGAATTGCTCTGATTATCTGTGTGACCTCTTTGCTAAGACTCTCCAGAGAGCCGTCCTCAAAACAAACACACATCTTGACATATCTCCCACATTGATCGCAGTGTCTCCAGAAACGGCATTCAAGGAGCCAGGAGGTTTTCTCCCTACACTGTCCATTGAGTTGTCCTCAAAACCAATATACATCCTGCTATATCTCCCACATGGAAAGTGCCAGGAGGGAGAAGTGGGGATTATGTTTAGACTTTCTCGGAACTGCTTCAAATCAACTAGATATCTTTGTGCTGTAAATCTCCCAACAGCCAAACGCAAAAGCAGCAAACATCTCGCTGTATGTCCCACATCCAAAGTGCCAAGAGAGAGTTTGCTCTCCCTGTCTTTGAGTACTGTTTTCACTGTCCCGGTTACCTCTTTGCTAGCATTCTCTTCAGAGCCGCAGTGAAACCAGGAACCACGTGGAGAAGGCAGCCACACTGAAAGTGCCTGGAGGGAACATTGGGGCTTCTTCTCAGTGTCTCTGACATAGGGTTTCACTGTCCCGGGAAAGTCTCTGCTAACACCGTGCAGAGCGCTGTGCCCAATATACAGAAACGTCTTGCGGTATCTCCTACAGGGAAAGTGCCAGGAGGGAATTGCGGAGCTTGTTCTCAGTGTCTCTGAGAATTGCTCTGATTATCTGTGTGACCTCTTTGCTAAGACTCTCCAGAGAGCCGTCCTCAAAACAAACACACATCTTGACATATCTCCCACATTGATCGCAGTGTCTCCAGAAACGGCATTCAAGGAGCCAGGACCTTTTCTCCCTACACTGTCCATTGAGTTGTCCTCAAAACCAATATACATCCTGCTATATCTCCCACATGGAAAGTGCCAGGAGGGAGAAGTGGGGATTATGTTTAGACTTTCTCGGAACTGCTTCAAATCAACTAGATATCTTTGTGCTGTAAATCTCCCAACAGCCAAACGCAAAAGCAGCAAACATCTCGCTGTATGTCCCACATCCAAAGTGCCAAGAGAGAGTTTGCTCTCCCTGTCTTTGAGTACTGTTTTCACTGTCCCGGTTACCTCTTTGCTAGCATTCTCTTCAGAGCCGCAGTGAAACCAGGAACCACGTGGAGAAGGCAGCCACACTGAAAGTGCCTGGAGGGAACATTGGGGCTTCTTCTCAGTGTCTCTGACATAGGGTTTCACTGTCCCGGGAAAGTCTCTGCTAACACCGTGCAGAGCGCTGTGCCCAATATACAGAAACGTCTTGCGGTATCTCCTACAGGGAAAGTGCCAGGAGGGAATTGCGGAGCTTGTTCTCAGTGTCTCTGAGAATTGCTCTGATTATCTGTGTGACCTCTTTGCTAAGACTCTCCAGAGAGCCGTCCTCAAAACAAACACACATCTTGACATATCTCCCACATTGATCGCAGTGTCTCCAGAAACGGCATTCAAGGAGCCAGGAGGTTTTCTCCCTACACTGTCCATTGAGTTGTCCTCAAAACCAATATACATCCTGCTATATCTCCCACATGGAAAGTGCCAGGAGGGAGAAGTGGGGATTATGTTTAGACTTTCTCGGAACTGCTTCAAATCAACT